>NW_021848872.1:432830-480318 GCF_003651465.1 Formica exsecta | reverse complement strand
CAGGAATGTCCCCCGTAGGGCGACACTGTTACGACGCATCCATCTCACGTTTCTGTCGAATATTTGGTCGGAAGCATGTAACTGTAAATCGAGTCCGCGTATGTATTTCAAACACGGAACGCTATTCTTGTTTACTATGCGCGTAACACTCTTGCCACATGCTAATCTTTGAAACGTCATTCGGAATAATATCAATTTTCGCGATGCATACTCAACTGTTTTTTCGAATACGGAAAAAATAATCCTCTGAGAGGATCGCTTTTCTTTGCCGCGCGTTCATGTTCCACGAGAAATCTTCCGCGACGATCGATCGTCAGCCACAGCGCACGTCACGTTAGAAAGAGCGACAGACACGCGAGATCTAGCCTCGAGGGGGACGAACTCCGGTGGTACCGCCGTATGCATGTCGTGTACCTACGTATGTATTAGTGTGTATAGTTTGCGCTGATCCGACATAGACGATCGTGATAGGCATAGTGTAGGCGGTTAACGCGTGTGTGCGCCGGGTCTCCGGGCCTCGGGTTTAAAGGCGACTTTCAACAGTGCGCGCCTGGTAGGTTCACACTCGAACCACATTGTTGCAGGGGAGGAGGGGAAGGAGAGGGAGGAGAAACTTGCGAGCTATTTAACGCCTTGCTTAAACCGCCTCGACCCAGGACCCGCAAGAACCCGAAACTCGCGCCGAACAGAACCGTCCTCTTTCAGCCCGCTCGCCTGCCGGAACAGCCCGACCTTGCGCCACGGGCCGGTGAAACTTTGCGCCAACTTTGCCTACATATTGTTCGGGAGCGTGAAAGGAAGCCGCTCGCGCCACGCCAACTTCCTTCACTAAGCGAGGAGAAAGGACTCTCGAGCGCACCGGCTCTCAGGGACGTGCTCGAGCGGCTATTTAATTTATTGGAAATTAAGCTCACATGATTCGCGGAGATCCGGGATTGATTGTATGTTTTCGGAGAAGGCTGATTCATCTTTGTTTCTCCCGTTGTAACAAGTCAAATTGATTAACGTTTTGCGAAGAAACGATGAATTATAAAGATAGAAGAGCTTTCGAGACACCGAGTCTTTATATCGATTTGACAAACATCACCGCGCTTTTACTACCGGGACTTTTGCGCGGCTATCGACCTTTCCCGGCCGAGTTAACAATTCTGACGTACGATAAATGATCCGGTTGTGTCTTGGATATTATCCGTTATATCCGAACATATTGGCCGCGACATCAATATCTCCCGAATAATTAAACGCGCGTGGCGCGCATCCTCCACGTGACTATGTTTGCTCACCGCCGACTGTCACGCGAGCAAATGACTCGTACCCATCACTGCGATGCCGCGTGAATTTTCCATAGGACACGCGTCTTTTTCACGGGCAGTCGGCGCGGATAAATTCGGCAGGGGAATTAGTTTTGTACTTCCGCGTACCGTCCACCACAATGGGGTGCCTTGCATTCGGCTACAAAATGATTTATGTATTCAGTTAACCACGCCCGAAATACAGGCGTCACGCGATATTTATAATCGACTTTACGTATGTTTGGATCGCCCCCTCGCTCACGTCGTGAGACGATGAAGCGGGCACAAAGAAAGTAAAAGTACGGAAGGGCGAATGGAATTGAGCTGAATACCTTACGATGAAATATGAGTCGGTTTATTTCGAGGTTTGCACGAGACAAGTTTTTAACGGGATTTAGGCAAGACTCGACAAGCTATAAATGTACATGTCATGCATTCACGTACACACACATATTTTTCACATTTATTTTAATATATTCACGATGGATGGATTATTCACGGCAATTTCATAACGCAATGTATTCAAATTAAAAATAAAAATTGTATTTGCAATGAAATTTTACTTGATGGCTATTTCGAAGTTTCGTTTCCCATCGGACCGCGGCTATTTTCGGGTTTCCATTTGTCTCGCAACTCGAAACGGGATTGTATTATCTTTTAATTCCACGCTTTCGACACTTTTTTTCCCCGATTGCCGTCGCGTTTGCATATTTGATATTGAATATAACAATGAGTTACCGCAGGTAGTTAATGACGGAAAATTTCAGGCGTATAACGTAATTCGCGTTTAACAGTTCGTAGCTGGGTGGTATCCTCAATAAGTGAAGCGTGGATCGTTTGCATCGCGCGACATAAATAAAAATATGACCGAACTGATTACATACATATTTATTGCGCAGACTTTGTTTTCGCTTTCGTTTGTAATTGTCCCTCCGATGGGAATGAAGGTAATTATGAACATATACATAGGCGCTTGCAGGGGAGAATTATCCATATTTGTTGCGCTACTGGGGCGTCCACGTAAATAATTAATCATACCTTAAATATAGGGTGTCCCTCGCACGATGCGTGGACTCCCTCCGCATAAGAAACACACGAGGCCCTATTGTTAATTATCTCGGCACATGCCCGGAGCGATTCGTTGATCTCTTCTTAATGCGCCATCTGATGGCATCTCATTCATTGTAAAATCTTTATTATATTAAAAGTCTACCATATACTGATAATGAATAACGAGCGTATTGCTATAAACGTTGGAAACGGATGTCTAATTACAGAGAGGATTATTGATAACAATTATTCGGTAGTAGATAATAAAAATAAGAAATTGAAATGTCATTGTATGGATATAATTAATTATGTTGAGAAAAAGCGGGGAATGATAATACAAAATTTTCCATAATTCCATAAAATACAATGAGATGTCTTATGAATATAACACGCGTAGTCTATTATACATATAATTGACTATGATATTCGCATTGCTGACCCAGTTACGTTAATTATATTTTATATGAGCTACTGGGGTGAAAAATCTGGAAAACCGAGAAATATAACATGAATACAAAAAGACTAAAAGCGTGTTCAGAGGATATTTTTTTTCCATGCGGTTGAACTCTTGCAATAATTATACCTTTCTTCGAAACACAGAACAAAGGATAAAATTGACGTCAAATTATCCAAATGTGTGTTCACGTTAATATTCGCAGGATCGACAGAAACGCTGCGGCGGAAATAATAACCCGCCTTTCTTTTGATTAAAATTTTCAGTCCGTTTCGCTCTTTTAACACGTTTAAATTGTTAAAAAGCGCCTGCAGCCGAGCATGGAAATCGTTTTATTCAACAATCATACGACTCACTGCGATAATATACTTGTTGCGCATATAATTAGCTTTGTTATCTTCTGGAAATGTATAAATTATCTAGTAGATAAAAGTACCAAGTGTCTGCCGTCCCGAGAATAGTTGGAAACTTCGCGTATTGCCGATCATCACTTGTGTTTCAGTAATCTTGTGTTCAGTTTAAAATATAGAAATTTTGATTTACTATTTTTTATATTATTCTGCTTCTGGATCTCTTCACATACGAAATATCATTTTCTGAGGCAAGCGAGAACATTTTGCTTTACTAGTTTATTAATGTTGCCGTCTACCAGGCGTATCGCGTATCGCGTAATATCCAATTTCTTGGATAATAGCCCTCTTTATGTTACTAAAATATGTCTGCGGTTGCCATGTGATTCGTCTGATCGTGATTAAGCGCATTATCATGCTCGTATTGTCGATTCGCTGGCTTGGTTCACGCAACGAACGTTCGAAGAACAGTCTGTGCTCGATCCTCCGAAAATATTGCAGCCGTAAGAATAACGAGCATGTAGCATGTTATAAATCACGGAAAAGCTCGATCACTATCAGGGATCGCAATTCGATCGTGGAATCGACGCATTTTTGACGGAGAGAAATTTTTTTTTCAAATTTAATCAAGGGAACGCACGAGGTGCGTGGCAAAAGTACGATAGTAACGAGCGAGATTTTCTCGTTTCCTCTTCTATTTCGTGTGTCACGTCACGCATGTTGCTCGTGTTATGTGCGTCTGTCGGAAAAAAAGGAAAAAAATGTGCATCGCAAAAAGAGAGACGAAAAAAGAAACAACCGGCGTCCGATATTTGCAACAGGCAACGTAAAATCGTTTGGCACCACTCGTCTCTTTTCATTATTGGTGATCGACATCGCGTCGTGTCGAAGCATCCATCAATACGCGCATCCTTTCACGACATTCTTACGCGTCACCAATGTAGGTTACTGTAGCCGTGCCCCGTGATTTATATCGGGAGGAGGAGATAGCACAGAGATACGACGCTTGTATGCAATGCGATTACGAGGTACAGCGTGTGTTATGACAATCTCGCATGCTTGTACGCGTGTCGCATGCCTTTGTATTGTGCCTGCACACGCGAAACTCGATCCGATACACAGGTAACAGCGCGTAGGGAACGTCGACACGCTTCTGCGACTGCAAACACGCACACGTAAAATAGTATGTGAATAGGTCTGCGTATGTTCGCTGAACGCGCGCGTGAGCGTTCAGCGTTATGCGTTATTCGCCGGTGAGTTAACGCATACGACGGCGACGTCGCCGGCGCATGTGCGGGGGCCGCGGCGGCGCCTACGTATTCCGTGCCGACGGCACCGCGGTATGCATTACAGATGTAATTAAGATAACCGAGGTGAGGGCAGCTATGCACAATGCCTGATATATGCACGGATGGATCCGCATAAGCGCCGCCTAGAGCGTTGCGTAATCGTATCCGCTGCGTGGCGAACGTGGCTATCCGCGGAAATCTCGGATGCAACCGTGCCTCCTCCACGACAACGTTGGCCGATACAATTTTTTTCAAGTTATCGTTTATTTGTCGCTTTTATAACTATCCCGCGTGATAGCCGTGAGAAAGGGAGGACCGCAAGCGCTTTCATCGGACATATTTTATGATAATGATAAAAATAGAGTATATTATACGGGCGAGAGGCTCGTACTTGACTTGACATATAATTATACGTGTATATTCTTGTGGAACAAAATGCGCTACAAAATCACAATCGCGTACAAAGCCAGAGATGCGTCGAGAATGCGCTTCTCTTGCGTGCATTTTAATCGGATAAAGAAAATTTGATTTACGCGATGTTATAGTTTTCGCTACTTTGCACAAGAGCATGTCTGAAGTACTATTTCAATGCGCGATGTTCATTTATATGGAAATCTTCTCAATTTTGCATCTGCGCAAAATTTATAGTCTCTCGGATTAACCGAAGCAGACGAGTTTAATTTAATATTAAAACCCACGTTTTTCTGACATGTTAAGAATATTGCGACGGTATCAACGAAATGTGGTGACTTAACTCAGATCCGTTAAACTAATTATCGAGCTATTTCGCGTTACTAGAAACTCTATAATAATTAATGTAGCCACAGGAAGAGAGTACAACCCACGTAGATTCTGTAAGTAGACGTTGTGAATCTCAATCTGATATGATGTATAAATTACAAGTCTGCTTGCGAAGTAACATTGGATATTGAATGAAGGTCGCTTCTGGAAGCTTTTAAAAAGGCATCAATTCTTATTTCCAATACTCGAAAACGTTAAAATAATACCGACTTCCTTTTCAACGTTATTTTTTAATTCGTATTGACGCTACTATTCTTAGAGTGGCAACCGGAAAATAAGTATAGAAAGATTGATGAGAAACGTAACCCCGACGTAAAAATTTATAAATCAATAATTATATATATCGAGAGAATTTCTAGATTGTGATTTAACATTTCTAATATTAGAGAATTAGGTCAATAAAGTATTGGAAGAGAGAGAGAGAGAGATGCATTGCAATACTCGTACGTTTTTCTTCAATCTTAATAAACGCTAGCCCGATAAAAATTTCTCGGTACGTTATCTCGGTTTAGTTTCACGTACCAAGCATCCGTGCGACTTGGAAGAGCCATTTCACTATTTCGCGCTTCGCCGTAATATCGTCTCCCATTATTTTTATTAGTATCATATTTTCCGGCACCTGTGAACACCTATAACTATGTGGCAGAATCGTCAGTAAATAGGCGTCGATAAAATAGCGTACACTATGGCTGACAATAAATTACTATTACTACTTTATGTATCGTTACGAGATGCATCTCCATTGATATTATTCACTCGAATATTTTTTTTTTTAAGTGAAAGTATGAGAAAATATTAGATGTCACATAGACTCACATTTATGGTAATAAATTACTTGACTAAAAGATTTGATTTTATATTTTACTTTGATGTTTGGACAGAATTTAAATTAATCGTAGCGATAGGTAAAAAAAGTAATTGTATACAAAGCTGTGTAAAAATAGTTTAACGTACAATTCAACGTATTATTAGACTTTACGGAATACCGTGGATAATGAATATCATTTTGATACATTTATCGGCGCTGTATTATATACGCATCGGAATAATGATATTATCGAATTATGATTCTAGAAGCGTGGAATTTGCGGCGGCGCATCGCTACACACACGGCGATCAACTGCAATCCCAATGTGCCTGTCTCTATAACTTTAACCCACTTAGCATATCGTGCACCTATTCCGCGCCGTGTAAACGAATCATTCGCGGCGAAAGGTACAATTGTTCGGCTATTTAATCCACACACAATTCAACTATCGACACTATGTGGTCCATTTCATTAGCGGATATATCGGAAATTAAAGCATCCATGCAAACGCAACATTGTACATCTTCGTCTACGCGTATACAATCGTGCTCGCATGCAGCGCTTTCTGAGCTTAACACATTTCTCTATAAAAACGATATCACGATTAACTACTTAAGTGGTGAAAAGAAACTTTTTAATAGAATAGGAAATTTATCTGTATTTTCATAAAATATTTTTTTGCAATTATAGTCACACACAAGACTTTCGCGTCGAATAATTTGTTTCGCATATTGTTCGATAAAGTATCTGCGACGGAACCTCATTCATTGGTCGACCAATATTTTTCAATTGAGATGCAAGTGACTTATTCGATGTATGCAAAATAATTCGCGAAAATACCTACGAGAAAGGACTTGAAACAATGCCAATTTTGAAACGAGGTGTATCACGACGACAATGTTTCATTTCGGAAGAATGTGAACGAGAGAAATGACAGGACTGTGCGAAGAATGACGCTCTTTTTCGAGATAATAATGCGTATAAGTATTTGCAAATTTTTCAAGCGGTATGCATAGCTTTGAAGTTAATATTGACGCTTGACATTATGTGTCTTTCTCTCTCTATCTCTTTACTAACACAATCTGCCTGACAAACGCAAATTTAAATATAACAAAACGATTATGACGCTTGTGCATAGATACATATGCGACATATACATGGCCGTTGTGACAATTTCTTCCTTCATTTCCGTTTCCTGATCTTGGAATTCATACTCTCATCTATATATGCCGCATGTTTTTCATTCGCCTAATTGCACGTTATGTTTATGCGTGCATTATATACTACATCCTTGGTTAAGCATATATATATAACAAAGTGCTAGTAAAGCCAATGTATACCAATCAGGTTGGACGCACATCGCACTTTATTTTAACGTATAATAATTAGTCACACACAAGACTTTCGCGTCGAATAATTTGTTTCGCATATTGTTCGATAAAGTATCTGCGACGGAACCTCATTCATTGGTCGACCAATATTTTTCAATTGAGATGCAAGTGACTTATTCGATGTATGCAAAATAATTCGCGAAAATACCTACGAGAAAGGACTTGAAACAATGCCAATTTTGAAACGAGGTGTATCACGACGACAATGTTTCATTTCGGAAGAATGTGAACGAGAGAAATGACAGGACTGTGCGAAGAATGACGCTCTTTTTCGAGATAATAATGCGTATAAGTATTTGCAAATTTTTCAAGCGGTATGCATAGCTTTGAAGTTAATATTGACGCTTGACATTATGTGTCTTTCTCTCTCTATCTCTTTACTAACACAATCTGCCTGACAAACGCAAATTTAAATATAACAAAACGATTATGACGCTTGTGCATAGATACATATGCGACATATACATGGCCGTTGTGACAATTTCTTCCTTCATTTCCGTTTCCTGATCTTGGAATTCATACTCTCATCTATATATGCCGCATGTTTTTCATTCGCCTAATTGCACGTTATGTTTATGCGTGCATTATATACTACATCCTTGGTTAAGCATATATATAACAAAGTGCTAGTAAAGCCAATGTATACCAATCAAGTTGGACGCACATCGCACTTTATTTTAACGTATAATAATATGTTTCTTTTTCTAGTTTTAAGTTATAAAGTGACATTGATCACCCAGTTTCAAAGTATTGAAATATAAATCTTTCCTGCTTTATAGCTTCTTCCCTTTTGTTGTATTCTCCTGTACATAACAGAGTAAAATGACATCTCCGCAGTGACTTTCATGGGTGTCATTAACTATGTTGGAGAGCTTTCTTCTATACGTATACTGCAAAGTCGTCGTCACGTTTGTGAACCGGTCTTGACTCTTTTTACAGACCGAAGAATAAGCGACGTCGTAAAAATGATGGATAGATCTAGTTTACAATAGTGGTATTATCCGCGGCAGGCCTCTTACGTCATACGCAGTCTATATCCTCAAGGATAGTATAATGTTTAATGTCTCTTTCTAAAAATAGATGTTTTTCGCTACATACATATGTGTAACTGCAGTTCTCATTGAAAGATACCAACGAAAAAATTGATATTTCGACAAATTAAATTTTATAAATATTGTATATCACGTAAAAATATAATCGCGTATACACACATTCGATGACTTCTGTTGTTTGCCTAAATCCTGCGGCTTTGCAAAACATTGTGTATCTCTTATCTTCGAGAATAATGCAGCTTCTCTCCCTCCCTCCGGCCTTTCTAAAGCGCTTACTGCTTTATGCCCCGAAACCACCACATCCCGGACACTAATATGTGCAATTACGCCGATAAAACCGAGCTTGTCCCCTAACCCAGTTCCGCGAATATCTCGGAAAATCATTGGAATCCACCACGTGCGCAGCCGTTACAACGCGATGAGATGCAGTTGCCGTTGGTTATGCACATTCGCAGGGAGATACGTATGTACGGCGGATATTATTCCACGTTATACGTTTGTTTGTTCGATATATACACGTATACATACATATGACGCAGAGTTAACGTAGCGCTGTATTACGTTTAAATGTTATGTTAATCGTCACGCTCTAAATGCAACGCGGTATCGCGGTCCAGTTGTCAGTTATCGAAATTATGCCGGAGCACCATCTCCGGCGTAGCGGTTCGCGCTGTGACTTTTTCGCACATAAAACTATACCGGGCCGAACAGACGTGTCACGCTTTAAAAAAGAAATGAGACAAAAAACATATGGATGCCTGTTTTTTCGTTCGCGGGATTCCGGGGACGGATCAGTGAACAGCTTCGACATGCGTACGAGCTTGTTTTTTACAGTGGTCAACGATGACATCATCTTTTTTTTATTTTTTTATTTATTTTTTTTTATTTGAATCGCTATATACGCGCGTTTCGCGCGTATCGCGTGTCGGATAACTGTAGACACGAAATACATGGCGTTCCCTTGCTTTTTTTGTTCTGTTGCTCTTCATACTTTCCCCTGTTCGATATTAACGCTCTCTCAACGCATAGTTTCACGGAAATCACCGCTGAAATATCTCAGTTTTAGTGGCCATTATTTTCTCATTTAAGCGTATTATAAAGGATTTGATAATATCGTGACGATCAATCCAATAAAGCGAGAAAGAACGGAAGCTCGGTACATTTGAATTCATAATGGAGACTGGATTATTTTTACATTACCTGATTCGCGCAATGGAAGCTCTTGCTTTGTGGACTTTAGTTCACACAGTGTAAAGGCAACAAATGTAATAATATAAACAGATGTAACGAGATCTAATAAATGTCTAATTTAGCCATTTGAGATTCACCGCATAAGATGCCCGCGCGATTCGCATTCGATAAGATACATTAAAAAAATTAAACTTTTCATTGTGCGACTCCGTTGGCATTATTGTTACGGGACTCGAATTTAATCCTCGCGGGGAAATTTGAGACCCCCCGATTACAGACACCGAAAGAATACGCCAGACAGAGCCGATTCGTGCGGCAAATAATGGACGCGAAATATCGGTTCTACGGTGGAATTTCAATAATAATTTCTTTCTCGCGCATCGAGACGCGTAGCCCCGCACGTTACTTTCGCCTCGTGAACTTTTTTTGCATTGTTTGCGATCATGCGAACGTTAATACCGTATGTCGCGATATTATTTCGGTCTACGCAGACGCTAATCCGAGGACAACGGAATGCAGCGACGCAGCGGAAAGAGAGAGCGAGATATAATCAGGGGGGGGGGGGGGGGGGGGGGGGGGGTAGCTAGAGGATGAAATTCACATATCCGCTCAAATATTTCGCCGCACATACGTGGAAAATATCGAACCACCTTTCCATCCACGCTACTCGATTCCCTTCAGAGTCACTCCCGACAATTCGAGAGTTTCGATCGTATGTGACCGGAGGAGGGAAGTAATCTTTTTTCTGCATTTTAATGCTACAGAGAGGAACGTGAACGCAGCTAGCCATGTCTATATAACGCGACGTAACAATGCCAGCTCATTCCGATTTCCTCTGTTTCGTCGTTCGAGTGAAACACTCACGCTGGATAAAAAAAGATCGCTCTGTGTCGCTGAAAAGAGAGAGTGCACTTACGCTAGTCTGGTCTACTTCCGGTCGTCGAATGTTTTGTAAACCAATCACGATGTTTGTTTTCATGTCAGTTAAGTCTCATATTTTCTCGTTCTAGGATATATTATAGATATTTTTGAACGCGATCGCCGACTTTCGGTTCGTGGATAATAATATAGATCGAGCGGCATTTATCTTCATTTGGAATGAATCTGGCCGGATACGATAGTCTATAACAGTAATAAATTCTGATATCGAATACGACGTTGCGGCTTTATGACATGCGAGAGTCGATTAGATCGAGCTCGAATTTGGGCTAATTTGTTCGAACCGCTTCGATGGACTGTGCTAATTCATACAGACTAATCTGCATTTTGGGATCACGCGATGCGACGCGCGGAATTAAGATTTGACTTTTAAATGCGCGCGCGGATAATATATTCTGATTTTCCACGTAAGCCGATAGAGCGAGGTCTTAAAATTTGTTCAAGTGCTGTAACTGCAGATATTTAATAACAGTCTCGTCAACGATGCGCTCGTTACTTCTAATTGACACAGGAAACGAAACGTGCCGATCGGTATACATATTGCGAAGTATTTGTAGACATGTTTATGAATATACAAGGAATGTAAATAAACGCGGATCATTACGCGGAAAATGAATGTTCCAATTTCTCTGCGCAGCGTGAAAGATCATATTTACATTTTGCAGGCAATACCGTGTGCAAATTTAGTATGATAATACTTGCATTGAGCTTGCACCTCGGGAGTTGCTAATATTCATATCGTCGACAGATTATTTAATGCGCTATCGCGTGACCTATATATATTACATGTCGATAAATTATATTTATATCTTTGTTTTTTTCTAAACGTGTAACGATACAAAATTTGGTGAATCCAATTTCGTATGCAATACTGCGAGTATGTAAAAAATTGTAAATTTTTTTCGAATTGTTACGGAATTAAAATAAAAATTATCTTTACAGTTTGTAGCACCAAAATTTAAACTCAGAAATTGCATTTTAGTATCTGAATTTATGTATAATATACGCGACTTGCGAAAAAAGTCTTAACGTATTTACATTATTTATTAACAATAAATTATATCTAGCGATACGTAACGCAGATTATTTCGATAACTACTCGCGGTTTACGATCGACTTTATGACGTATATTTATCATCTCATAAAAGCTTAATGATCTGTGCTTCTAGTCCTAGCACGATCCCAAAAAGTTTTGTCCTCTTTTTGCGTTCTCAAGGACTATCGTTAAAAGCATCAGAAAGAGAGAATATGATAAAAATATAAAAGGTAGCCTTTCATATTTTGATATAAATTCTGAAAATGAAAGCTAAAAAGGTATCGCGAAGTTTATGAACGATTGACATAAGGATAAGTTTCATTAATCTCAGTACCTCTTGTAAATGTAAAAAAATATATGAATATAATCGGCCTAATTTAATTCTACTAAAAACTATTTTATAAAATTGACGAAATATTTGATACACGCGACATCTTATTTTTCATATTTTTATGTCTATATCCTTTTTTCTATTCACATCTTAATTTCTGTTTAACGATATTTTGATTAATATACATTGTGTTTTCTCGGTTTTTATATATTAATACTTGTCGATGAAATAAAGGTCGAGATTATGTGACGCTCTCTCTTGTTTTTAAATATGGGTTTATGCGCGTGCACAAAGCAGGATGCAGATATATCAATGAATTAAAGTAGATTTATAAACACAAGCGCATTCGAATTATGCTCATAATTAAACACTCGTGAGGTGTAATTGCGATACATTTTGCCACGAGATAACAATGTCGATGCGATATATTAAGCGCGATCACATCCGGTCATTCATGCATACTTCATGCATGGAAGGTATTTTTTCATTTAAATTGTATTTTCGATTTGCATTCCGTTTAAATAGCTATGCTTTTTATACTCAATCCCTATATATCTATTTTATTAATATCGATTAGTCTTTTGACAATCCGTCGGGTTGTTTTGTTCGCGTAAATGTGTTTTATGTATGGCTCTCATAATGCAGCTTGTAAAATTCGTCGGCAGTTTATTCTGATTCAAAAATAATGTGTCGACAATGCTAATGAAACACAATATTGTATTACGCTGCGCATATTAATTAATCTCTTGCTGGAGTAGCATCCCTTGGGCCATTTATGTCTTTCGGAACGTCTCGTCATTTGATGCGTTACATTAAAGAACATCCTCGCGGCGTCGGAAAGTTCGGGCTTCCTCGACGCCGCGACGTACAAGTTTGATGGAACAATTCCAAGTTTTATGCGCTATAAAAGGCAGATAGACGACGTCATATCACGGCGGATAGGTATCGTGCCACGATCTCGATCGCGTCGTTAGCAAGAAGATCTCGCGTATCGCTTACAACAAATTAGACTCAGGCGATCCTCAGGGACGCTCAGCTTCGCGTTTAATTCTAGAATTTGATCGATCCAGTCTTTTTTATAGACGCTCTCGATCAAAGATATTTTATTTTAAACGAGGCCAAGATATTTAAAGAAATGTTCTAACATTATCGTACCTGTCATTATGTGACATTACGCCATTTAATCACGTTTAATACATATGAAGAACGTCTATTACGTATAAGAAAAAATTTGGATCAAGGCGTAGTGAATGTAAAATGACGTAGCGAAATATGCGTCATAACGCCTATTTGTCTCGATTAATACCGCAGATGATGGCGAAATCAAATGTATAATAGATATATATATATATATATATGTACATACACATCTCGATAGGCTTCGATAGGTCAAAGCACGGAAATCCTATTAGAATTGCATGCGTACTAAGCGACAGCTATGTCGCGCATACGTGGTTATCTATATTAATAATTTACTCGACCTATGGTTAATACCCTATATGACGTCACTTGGAAATCGATCCGATGAAACTTGCAGTACGTCGGGGAATGACGTCTGTTAGAACTTGTGGTCTACCTCAGCGAACACTCGCTGATATACGCTCGATCGAAGTCGCGACTAGAAATAAAAGCTTTAACCTGGAAAGTTTCGAGCAAAATGTCGAGAATGATACTCATACCCGTCAAACTGTGTTTATCGATTATATTAATGAAGCGAACCAAGTAACCAGCGAGGGTACGATTAATCGTATCCGCAATCGAATTACCGATCGAATTTCGCGTCAACCTGGTCGCTCGTTGCATATCAGATGTCACGAAATTGACAGGAAAATCGGAGGCGCATATTAAAGTAGTACCATGCTGTCCATCATCGGAGCGTTTTCGCATTATCGAAAGCCCGACGAAACCTAAATTAAACAGATGGCTGCTCTTTATTTCTAGATGTCAGGTGTCATGCTAGTTATAAAATCAACGGACGGCTGTTGTATGTATATGATCGAAGGTAGTGGTGTAATGGATTTAACTCTTTGACATGACATTAAATCAGATTTCTATATCCTTGGTTTAATCGACCCTTTGACGTTCATTTTTGCCGATGTATTCATTATTTTCATATTAAAACCTTGCGGGAGGTTCTAATAATACATTATCGATAAAATTCGTTTCTTTTTACAGTATCACAGTATAACTTTTCGCATATATTTTTTTCCACCTAATTGAATAGTAACAAGTACAGAGAATATTATTTCTTCGACATTTTTTTTTATACGGGTATTTACATATAATTTACGATTTAACATTTTAGTACTACTCAAGCTTTTCGAAACAAATAATATTCAAGTGAATTTTATTTCACGAATGCTAATATAATTTATGTAAAAACAGTAACGCTATATACGCACAAATAATAACTACAGTTTTATGCATATTATATTTAATTAAACTTTTGTCAGACTTTTTACACTACAAATAAAATATTATACAAGGTTTAAAATACGTAATATAAATTTATGCGTAATGTAAATTTATATTTTATTATATAATCCTTAATGTTTAAACAAAAACAGCAGAGAGAGAGAGAGAGAGAGAGAGAGAGAGAAGAGACGCTGTTGCAAAAGTTTTTTTCTTTTTACGAGATCATTGATCTGTGTAAAAAAAATATACGATTTAGTAATCGTATTCAGAATATACATGCGAATTATGCGCGATATGAAACGGAGATTTGTGTGTTTTATCGTATTTTATAGCTGAGAATGGTTGCGATTTACAGTGGCGTGACTAAAACGGAAAATAAACTTGAAATATCGCGCTTTTTCCACGCGATACATAACGGACACCATGTGTCGCGAACGTATGACCCGTATCGTTTCCAGTCTCTCTCTGATGACGAACGTTTGTACGCGCGAAAGGCAGCGTGCACGAGAGACAATGAGGCTTGGGTTACAATGCTTGGCAAATAGATTGTTTGAATCGTATCGGTTTCAACGAATTGCATCGTCGAGCATTGCGAGGTCAGAAAGGTACAACGGATGGCAAAAACGTGCGGGCACCGCACGAAACAATGGAAATACGAAGAGAGACTACGTATGTACACACCGGAGAAAAGGATATCTTTTTACCACGATCAAAAGTGTATACTCGTACGATTTTACGATTCTTGTATGCCTATCGAATGTGCATCTTGTGTATACGCTATAAAATTATCGATGAGTAAGAGAGTTTATTTAGTCAGATATCACGTCAGATAACATCGACTGTGGGCGCATGTGTGTTACATTCGATGGAATCGTCTAACCAAGAATATAGATTGTCCGATATTGTCGATTTTGCCGCCCCTATACGTGAATCAACTTATAACGTCTCGCATTACTAATCGTTACACTCATTTAACGCTCAAAATGACAGCCGTCATAATATCTCGCTTTACTCGAAGAGGGGATATGCGATAATACAGTCCCAGCTGTCTATCGGACTTAGGTCGTCGATCGATAAGACTCCGCTGATTCCCTTGCGCGATATGATCTGTGTAACATAATATACGATAGATAATAGAATCAATATCTAGATGTATGAAGTTATAATGGAGCATCTGGATAGAAATTTATGGTAGTCTTTATGTACATTTAACAATTATATACGAAATTTATGAAAGACACACTCACGTGGCCACGAAACTTAAGAGTATTCTTTCATTTATTCAATTTCACTTATTAAAAAATACTTGGGAGAGATAGAGCCATAAAATCCGAAGGAAAGCGCATCAGTTGTCATTAAAAACCATCGATCTAACGGTATATCTCCCGCGGGTAACGTTCATCCCTTCGTTCGAGGGTTCGGGATAAGCCATCGAAGCCAGGTTCAAAGAAAACATATTTTCCAGGGGCGCCTCGGGCGAAAAATTAATATTCTTTCCCGTGTCGTGCTCCCCTCAACGGAACGATTCATCCGACGTGAAAGCGAACGAGAGAACGACCAGCGGCGCGGTCGAAAGTGTTTCCCAAACTGTCAACCAATTAATCTTATTAATTTGTCCCCGCGCCTGCGTCGCGCCCACGCTTCCGCGGTCGGCGGTGATTTATGAGACGTTTAATTAAACGTTTCGTAAAGACACTCTCTCGACCGGCACAGGGCGACGGGCGCATAAACGACCGATTCATATTCGTCGATTTATGCTAATGCGCCGCTAAAGGAAGTCCTCGCTTGCAAAGAAAAAAGAAAGAGAAGAAATGAGGGGTGGGGGGGCGTCTCTCTTAGCATAACTTCCAACGGAATTTGCGTGCTCGAGAGGGCTGCGTCCCTTGTTCTTAAACAGGATCGCTGATGTTGCGACCTGAATGCGAGACTCGGCGACGCCGCCCTGACTCTCGAAGTTTTGACTGCGCGATTTTCCAGTCCGGTCGTTTGGGAAATTGCGGGCGTGTAATTTTCACACGCGCAAATTTATATATCGGCTCTGCCAGGCGGGCTTGAGAAATGTTTTGGCGCAGACTCTTTATCTATTGTCAGAAAAAAAAGATAATTATATCTATTGAATTAGTATACGGTATCAATTAGATACCGGCTTAATTATTCGAAACTGCGTGTGCGTGATCAACACGCATGCAATTAACAAAAGAGCCAATTATCTTCACATATGATGTTGGCAAAATGCGCCAAACTGCTGGCAGCATCAACGTCCATAACTGCGGCGGATAATTACGCGGCTCTTGCCAAGCCGTACTCTGTTTGCAAATCGATACGATTTTTTGCGGTCATCGATCAGCTCAACCGATGGCCACCATCAATTCTGAAGGTTACTGTAGCTCGTAGCGATAAGGACCGCGTTAATCTATCATTTGAAAAATTGCAGTTATAGCAAATAGATTGCCATCCGTATAACGAGGTTCTTCGATATAATCAACCGGCAATAGTGTTAAATTATTGTCAAACGGAGACGTAATTCTTTGATTAAGCATTTCTTTTTTTCAGAGACGAGAACAGCAATATCATTTTTTATATCGCAGAATCGTCGGTCTCTATCCGTTTTGTCCACCATGCCACAGGCGGTATGTCATATTTACGCTTCGATCGTCGGAGAGTTCCGTCACTTTTTTCGAGTTTATACACGAAGCAGTAGAGTATACACGTGTGAAAAAAAAACCTGCGGCGCGTTGAAATTACAGAGTCCGTGTAAACGGCCGTGTCGCCATCGTTTCTCGCGTTCGGCGCCGTTGGAAATTACGGTCGTGTCAGTATGGAATTTGCATCTGGACGATATTGGACATTTCGACGTTGGCGTTGGGTATAGAAAAAAAATTTGCGCAACCCATCAGCGCCGATCGGCCGCATTGTTTACATTCATCACGGTAAAATATTTTTGCGACACTGCGGTTGAAACGGCGCGTAACGAGAAACGCAAATCCGACAATAGCGCGGCTAAAACGCGCGAGCGAATCACGCGGGCCGATGAGAGCCCGTTGCATTTTTCGTTTAAATTATCCCTAAACAAGAGTACTTTATTATGATGCAATCCGCGGCGCTTCCGAAATCTGTGAGCGCGTTTCGCAATTATGCGCGTGCGTGTCACATATATGAATCCGCGATTTTCACAGAATAGATCCGATTATATCGGATTTCGTTAGAGACGGACCGATAGAATACAAGCAAACCATTTTTATTCGCGAAACCGCGTGTCTCTATATATGACGCGTGATTGCAAAACACGCAGTTTTATTTACACGTGCGGAATGAACTTTGTCGTTTGAAAGCATTCTCCGTTCGCATAACGATGTCTCTAATAGCGATGTATCTCGCATACGTATACGTATTATGCTTGGCCACAGATAAGGTTACAACGTGATAACTGAATAGGAAGGCGGGGTTGGATGATGTTTCTTGCGTGCTGGCTTTCCGATAAAACTTGCGATGCCGCCATTCTGTCGGCCATCCAGTAGACGAGTCGTCCGTAATGTTGCGTGATCTGTGGCTTCCTCCTTGGAGCGAGCTCTTACGCGCGAGAGAGAAGTTCCCTTATTAAAGTTTCTTTATCAACTTAAGGCAGTTCATCGCGACGCGCGATTCAATCACCTCGTCATGAAACGTCGTAGGGAAAACGGAAATGCCGCGAGAGCAATTCTGATCTCTAAAGTTTGTCGAAAGTTTTATCGAATCATCCATGTATGTGACAAATAAATAAATAAACAAATAAATAAAACGTTTAAATGATCTTCACTTCGACCAAAGTTAAACAAATTTTCTTTGCACGCTAGTAACGTTTTGCAATTAATTTTCAAGTATATCGTTACTGCGAATTTTATTATACATATGGCGCGTTTCATTATTTGCTCACGCTTAAACGAACTTGTTTTGAGAGATACCCGAGCGAACATATTTTCCATAATATTTCGATTTATTATATTTGATCGTTATACGGCAAATCGCGCAAGCCGCGCGTTTCATTATATGCCCTCAAATATACCGCCGCGCACGATCCGGTCGTTTCCGACGTCGGTCGAGTTCCGCTCTATAGAATTAAACCAAATTGACGTTATTCACATAATGTTTAACATCGAAGTCGCATACATTGATATCGACATTTTCCTTTATACGGCACCTTTGATGTTCTATCACGTGAGGTGAGGGTATTCAGGGAAAGAAGCACGTGGGCGATACAACGTCTGGGTGTATATATGCAATCCAGCCCCTTTATTTAAACCCGTGAAAATTAGGGCAACGACCGAGATAAGGGTGACACCACGCAAACAACCGTGTCGCGGCGCGCATTTGACCCTTGTCAACGCGCCACGTAATAGTTCCATATAATCAGGCACGAAAATATGAGAATACGCTCACGCTACAGTCTTGCGGCTCTCCTCCAGCAAGTTTCTTGATTGGCAATTTTGTGTTTATCATGAATGCAGTTTTCATCGTTGATACAGTATATAATATTCGCACTTTGCATGAATCTTTTTCTTCGTTTTTCACCCTTCTTCGCGGCTTGTCAGATTTTTATCGCTAATGTAGAAAACAACGATTGAATATGCATTAATCGTAAGCGCAATCCTAATTCTTATTAAGCTTGTACCAGCACGTGGCGGGTATTGTTGCGAGCAGAATCGCGTAAGTTTTGCACGATACGATTCGCAAAGGTTATTGCTAGCCTCGTCGACCTACATTTAAAAAGAAACTGTCAGTTGATCGTTCTCCGATTGCGATTCTAGCCGGTAATACGTTCCTAATGGGCACGTTTGTCCGTAAATCGATAAATAATTACTACCGCGGCAAATGCCGGCAGAGTCTTCTTTTGCTCGCAACATGGTATAAATCGTAGCACGGATTTATTTATCATCGCTTCGCGTTGTACTCCGGTATTGTTGTTTTCTACGATTTTCAATGCGCATCGCTATCGTTAGAATTGAATCTCATGTTATCCGACACGTAATAAAACCTCTCGATCTTCTATTATGCAACGTTGCTCCGACAGATCTGGGTTGAGGCTGTTTTCTTTGCGACTGCAAGATTAATGCAGAGTAATTCCTACAATTCGTAAGTTATGTAAAACGCGTTGTTTCTTTTTCAACATATTCGACGAATTCCGAGCATAGCTAAACGCACGCGCGTGCCTAAACGACGAATACGAGGTACTTATGTCACCATCCAGAGCGAGGTCTATTTCGTTGCGTTTTTTGTCCTGCTGCGTGGAAGATAGACGACGAGGGGTGATTTGTTGAGGGAGTGGTGGCACCATAAGGGACGAGTACACACTCGAAAGCGAGCTTCGTGCCGAGGGATGCGTGCTTTCGGGCTTACGTTGAACGTTGCGTGCCCCGGCACGTGTCGAGTCCGATTTTCTGTTTGCCAGAATATTGGATCGAAGATTTCTCTTTCTCTCTCCTCTCTCTTTCTTTCGTAGAATTGGCGCGTGCTGTTACACGGGTTTGCGATGCGTGCGTCACTTTTAAGCCGACGTATCCGAGTAGTCGATTTTTGAGGGCACTATATTTTCGCGGAATACATACTAGGATATACGAGATGAATATCATGTACCGGATAGATAGCAACAGTAATTTCGCCGATTTTCTCTCTTTGGCCTGTCCACGAGTCAACGAGCATTCTGCACGCGCCATTTACCTCAGCCAATTAATCCCTCCAGGTACACTCTTTGACGATTAATTACGTTTAACGCTCGCGTGGATAACTAAATCCATTCGCGCCCCCGTGCACGCTGTTTATTCGGTCGATATGAACGCGGGACCGCGATATACAAGAGCGCTGCAGCAGCGTGTTGTATCGCAGATTACCGCTATCTGCGCGAGAACGAAACGTCAGCAGCGTCGTCAACGTCAGCGACGGCATCGTTGACGACCGGCGGCGTCGTCGATCCTCTTCCCGGTAAGCTCGACCCGGCTCCAGCCGATAAAAGCCGAAAGTCGTAAGCACGTCGTAAACACGCCGCGACGTCCCTGCATTGCGTACTTTAATCGCTATCTCTCTTTTTAATTAAAATTAATGCGGCATTATTCGCGCCTCTCCAAGTCTCTCTCGTTTCGAGATCGTTGTCTTTTTTTTTTTTTTTTCGCCAGAATCCGCGCCGAGGTGTCTCGGTATTGGTGTGACTCGAGATGTAAAATGCGTTTATGTGTACCGACAGGGAAAGGGAGAGAATGGCCGTTTCTTTTTTTTCTTTCTTTTTTTTTTTATCGCGAAGCGTCGGAACAGGCAACGCGATAATTGAACTTTCGATTTAATTTTAGATTTCGTACTCTTTCGTGATTGTCGCGTAGTCATGCGAGCGAGCGCGAAATTGAAAGAGCCGACAATAATCGTTGAAAATACTTTGCAACACTTGGCGAAACGGTATCTCTTTTAATTCAACTACGTGCTACGAGACTTGACTCTACGCGCATACCGGGCCATTAAGAAATGTTGATAGAGGATTAACGCGCGTTACACGTACACGTTGCATACGAATATTACTATCGCTTTTGAGGATCCTAGTAAGCACGTTAACGGACCGAATTTATGCATCTCGAGTAGTCGACGCCATTGTCGCGTAACTAATGGAAATTTAAGTCCGCCCGTGAATTCAACGGCGGCTTCTCACTAGCATGCGTGTCACGTATCACTTTCCAGCGAACCCTATGTAAACGCGCCTGTTTACGATATTATACCCTAATGCAAACGAAAGCCTTTATCCACGTTCCCGTTAACGGTTTCTCCTTACATCGAGTGTATTATAGTGATTAGTAAATATTTTTCTCTTTTCTTTGTTTTAGGTAAGCTCTCAAATCCAGATGATCCAGTTCATATGCGGTCATGTCGTATGTATAATGCATATGTGTGTTTAATTAATAATCGATAATAAACACAATTGACAATTAATTTTACTTAATTATTAAATTAATGTTTTTCATTTATATCAAGACAAACATGTGATTTCGAATTAAACTGTAATATCGCCGGTAATTTTAAAGTTGCATATCTCTCTTTTCAATCATCGTTTTATCTATATATAATTCGTTATAAGTGCGTTATATTAATTCGCGGACTTTATTAGATACGAGAATACATTGCATCACATTATTCTTGTATACGTGTTTTATTTTACGTTTCTCATTGCCACCTTGAGACCATGAAGATGAAGCGACTGATGCGATAAAGGAACGCGTGACGACGCATTTACGTGACAATGATATACGTCATCGTGTTGCGAGTATCAAGACGCGTCGCCAAAAATATATCAACGGTATATTCTCGATATAATAAATGTATAGGACGTCGCGCGCTTTTTTTTTCGGCCGTGTGCTTGCGAAAAGAGGCACCGCCGACAAATACAGATAGCAGGTGCATTAGTTCAAGTCGTACATACGAGTCCCCAAGAGAAATCATAAGGCCTTTTACCCTCGCCCTTTATAATGTCGCGGTGTTCTGCGCGAGGGTGAGTGGCTCTAATAAATCCTAATACAAAATCGCCCACTTCTCCTATTACTCATATCCTTCGTTTAGGCGCGGTGGTTCGCGAGCCGCCTTTGTTTTTGAAATCCTAACCGGGGTTACGTTTCATTAAACGTAGCCCCGATTTCTTTTCCCCGTGAGCGTGGTAATCTCTGGCAACATTTAGATAATCGTTTTACGGCGACCATGGCCGGATATCGATCGCCACGTCATCGTTTTGTTAATGGTACAGCATCGTTACTTTAAGTTAATCGTATGCATTAATTTAATGGATCGACTTTTATTACGAAAACTTGTTTAAGTCATTGACGGTCTCTCGATAACGACACTTCGATTTTTACGCGCGCATATTCTCAGGTAATAGATCTCGAAAATAATTGCGCTCGGATTATCGACATTGTGTTGCGTGCGTCATATATTTGGAATAAATTACTTGGCGGCGCGCGTATTACCGGGAAACGTACCGCGGTTCCTGTAGCTTCGCATCGATAACGAGCCAATTAGCTTATTGTCACTGTTTAACGATATAACGCGCAACGCAATCTGCAAATCGTATCAGTTAAAAGGCATTAGTGTGAATATAGTAGTCGCGTTTTAACGTGATGGTAGCCGTCATCGTTCAAACGCTCGACTTGCATTCTATTTCTTCGCTGCGATGAAAGAAGAAACGTGAAACGATTCGGTGAATTCATTATTTAATTAACAACATATGTGTTATATTTCGTTCGTTGTTACAATCGGCGTTTAATTACGGTATGATGCATCGAGAAGCATGCCCGACAGTTAATTTCCGGAAGCATGCACTGTTTCTTTTTTCCATTCAATTATACCACGTGATCGAATGAGATAATTGTACGAGGGGACGGGCCGGGACTCTTCGTCCCTTCCTGCGCCGCCGATTTCCGGCGGCGGCGGTAAATCGCGACGATCGTACCTTTCGTATCCTGCGTCTAACGGCCGTGATTCGCGATCCTCAGCCCCGTGAGCTGGCGTGATTGGCGACAATTACGCGGCATCGTTCCTTTATAATACGCGACCCTTTTCCCTCCGTCCAATTATTCTCGTTCCTCGCCGAAATGAACTTTAAATCGCGGGCCGGTTTCGGCAGACACGGGCTGCCGTCGCGCCGACACCCACCGCGTCTCCCTCGTTTTCTTCCAAGTCGGACTATTATTTACGGCTATGGCCCGGCTACCGGCTACGGTTCGTGGTTTATCGTCTATATCGGCCGGCAGCCTCGTTTCGCACGCCATTCGTTAAACCCGACGGGAACAGGTAGCGCGCGGCCATTATTGGCTTCGCCTGGTGTTGTTCGACTTAACGCGTTGTGCATCGGGATGGCGATAAAACCACTCTGAATCGCGGCGACGTGTTTGGATTGTAATCGAACGTTTGTTGCGAAACGTTGGAAAATGTATTGCCTAGTAGACGGCAAATGCGATTTTTGCTCAAACACATTACCTATTTACGATATAGTTTAGATTAAATCGCGGGGGAAAGGACCGAACACTTGTTTATACGACGATGCGCAGAGGGACACTATAACTGCTCCGTAAAATACTTTAATAAGAAATTTAATCTTTGCACATAATACGCTTCTGACGTTTTTAATATATTTTATGCATAAACGATGGCACGTTCATGTCATGAAATTATACATTTTCGTAATGCAAACAAGCAATATCGAGCATCGTTACCGGGCCACGATCTCTCCATTCCCCACTCTTGCGTTTTCTCGTTTATCCGTCGAGTCTCCGGGCCACGACGACAATTTACATAGTCACCGGCGGCATCGTTTTATATTCCCCCTTTCACTTCGCCGGGGCAAATTTCGGACGGCGAAATTTTACGGGCGAATATCCGCGCGCAAAAAATATCCTCGTGCAAGAACGACGCAGTCGTTCTCGCATCCGTTCGTGACCAACCCTCGCAAAGTGCGCACGCCCGTAGTTATCGTCGAAAAATTTACACGTCCCGTGGCCAATTTTAGCCAGCGCGTCCAGTCAGGTATCAGTCCCCGACTTGCGTAACTAGTCCCGTTATAGGTGGACTGGTCGTGGGCGGCTATTTGCATACGAGGACGGAGGCGGCGCGGTGGAAGGCGACGGAGGGCTTTAATGCCCATGCATCATGCATATTCAAGGCTCTGGCATGGTACAGCTGTACGCGGAAGCTAAATCCCAACGTGCGTCTCCGAATGGTTCCCGTCTTCCCTTTCTCTCTTACTCTCCCTATCTTCCTATCTGGATCGAGAACGCTCTCTCCTTTCTTCGTCCCTTCGGCTTCGTCGCACGGTCCTCTCTTATTGAAAATCAAAATTCAGGCGAATTAATCGGGGAGGGGATCCGAAGGGATCGCGGTTGCTCTCGGCACGTGTATTAGATCCACGCGCACGTGCACACTCGAAAGTATAATTACCAGAACGTAACGTGACTCTCGCGTCTCAAGTCGCAGGAACAATTAAACTTTGCAGACCTGCCGGCGGCATGATAATTCGAACTTCTGGGCGCGCGTTCCTAAGAAACCGCGTTTACCCGATCGCGTTTTCGGTCACAATCGATAACGTTGTTAACATGTTGCTGGGAATAAAGATTATCGAGAGGCGACGCACGCTATAGCGTCTCGCCGACTTCCGGCGACGACAAATCGCACGGATTTAACTGTTGTTATTTACCTCGGGAATTAACGCGTTTGCAGAAAATATTTTTCCGTCGTTTTTTTTTGCAGATGAATGTTATGACATACATAGTAAAAAAGAGAGAGAGAGAGAGAAGAGAGGCGATATCAATTTTTATCTACGCGTGCTTTTAGCGTGAGAAATATTAACGTAATCTTTAACGTATCATTCTTAAAAAGAGAAAAAGCACAAGAGTTTTTCGTTGTTACAATTAAAAATTTGGAATTAATGCTAATTGATATTCATTATACATTCTTCCAAATGCAGAGCGCAGAGATAGAGACATTGTCCGTGTCCGCAGAAGGCAACACGAACGACAAATCTCGCGATCGAACTTTCGAACTGTTCGTGCATGAAAACAGGTCTGTCCAAGCCGGTGTTTGTTCTCACGGACGCGCGCACACATCCTTACGTTACATTCCAACGCGGAATAGAGAGCCGGGACATTGTACGGCGCAAGAACACCCGGACTCACCCTCCCCTCTGTTCCGTTTGTGAGAGCCAAACGTAGTGGAGGTCTCCGCGAAACAGGCGGCCCGTGAACGAACTGCAAGGGTGTAAATCTGAAAGTTGGCTAAACTGTCTGCTCTCTTGGACCGAAGCAGCCAGCTTTTGCTCCCTTGCCTCCGTTCTATTCAATGCCGTTTGCCCCCGGAGGCGTCGCGTCGCAACGATGTTCTTCGATGTTGTTGCGGGTGGAGGAGGAGTGACGGAGGTCCGCGAAAGAGATCGAGAAAAGGAGGAATTGAGGAGAGAAAGACGGTAGCGCGGGCGAAATGGGACAGGGAAATTGGAAATTTTTATTACCGCTTCGTTTCCATTTTACGCCGAATCATACGATCATGGCCGGTTCCATTCTTAACGCCCTCTTAATGCCATTCGCCACCGATTACAGTCGTCGATATATTTAAAACGGCATCAGGTGATAGAGTAACCACGAGTCAAGTGGGAGCGACAAGCCGTACTCTGTTTGCAAATCGATACGATTTTTTGCGGTCATCGATCAGCTCAACCGATGGCCACCATCAATTCTGAAGGTTACTGTAGCTCGTAGCGATAAGGACCGCGTTAATCTATCATTTGAAAAATTGCAGTTATAGCAAATAGATTGCCATCCGTATAACGAGGTTCTTCGATATAATCAACCGGCAATAGTGTTAAATTATTGTCAAACGGAGACGTAATTCTTTGATTAAGCATTTCTTTTTTTCAGAGACGAGAACAGCAATATCATTTTTTATATCGCAGAATCGTCGGTCTCTATCCGTTTTGTCCACCATGCCACAGGCGGTATGTCATATTTACGCTTCGATCGTCGGAGAGTTCCGTCACTTTTTTCGAGTTTATACACGAAGCAGTAGAGTATACACGTGTGAAAAAAAAACCTGCGGCGCGTTGAAATTACAGAGTCCGTGTAAACGGCCGTGTCGCCATCGTTTCTCGCGTTCGGCGCCGTTGGAAATTACGGTCGTGTCAGTATGGAATTTGCATCTGGACGATATTGGACATTTCGACGTTGGCGTTGGGTATAGAAAAAAAATTTGCGCAACCCATCAGCGCCGATCGGCCGCATTGTTTACATTCATCACGGTAAAATATTTTTGCGACACTGCGGTTGAAACGGCGCGTAACGAGAAACGCAAATCCGACAATAGCGCGGCTAAAACGCGCGAGCGAATCACGCGGGCCGATGAGAGCCCGTTGCATTTTTCGTTTAAATTATCCCTAAACAAGAGTACTTTATTATGATGCAATCCGCGGCGCTTCCGAAATCTGTGAGCGCGTTTCGCAATTATGCGCGTGCGTGTCACATATATGAATCCGCGATTTTCACAGAATAGATCCGATTATATCGGATTTCGTTAGAGACGGACCGATAGAATACAAGCAAACCATTTTTATTCGCGAAACCGCGTGTCTCTATATATGACGCGTGATTGCAAAACACGCAGTTTTATTTACACGTGCGGAATGAACTTTGTCGTTTGAAAGCATTCTCCGTTCGCATAACGATGTCTCTAATAGCGATGTATCTCGCATACGTATACGTATTATGCTTGGCCACAGATAAGGTTACAACGTGATAACTGAATAGGAAGGCGGGGTTGGATGATGTTTCTTGCGTGCTGGCTTTCCGATAAAACTTGCGATGCCGCCATTCTGTCGGCCATCCAGTAGACGAGTCGTCCGTAATGTTGCGTGATCTGTGGCTTCCTCCTTGGAGCGAGCTCTTACGCGCGAGAGAGAAGTTCCCTTATTAAAGTTTCTTTATCAACTTAAGGCAGTTCATCGCGACGCGCGATTCAATCACCTCGTCATGAAACGTCGTAGGGAAAACGGAAATGCCGCGAGAGCAATTCTGATCTCTAAAGTTTGTCGAAAGTTTTATTGAATCATCCATGTATGTGACAAATAAACAAAACGTTTAAATGATCTTCATTTCGACCAAAGTTAAACAAATTTTCTTTGCACGCTAGTAACGTTTTGCAGTTAATTTTCAAGTATACCGTTACCGCGAATTTTATTTTTCTTTGCACGCTAATAACGTTTTGCAGTTAATTTTCAAGTATATCGTTACTGCGAATTTTATTATACATATGGCGCGTTTCATTATTTGCTCACGCTTAAACGAACTTGTTTTGAGAGATAGCCGAGCGAACATATTTTCCATAATATTTCGATTTATTATATTTGATCGTTATACGGCAAATCGCGCAAGCCGCGCGTTTCATTATATGCCCTCAAATATACCGCCGCGCACGATCCGGTCGTTTCCGACGTCGGTCGAGTTCCGCTCTATAGAATTAAACCAAATTGACGTTATTCACATAATGTTTAACATCGAAGTCGCATACATTGATATCGACATTTTCCTTTATACGGCACCTTTGATGTTCTATCACGTGAGGTGAGGGTATTCAGGGAAAGAAGCACGTGGGCGATACAACGTCTGGGTGTATATATGCAATCCAGCCCCTTTATTTAAACCCGTGAAAATTAGGGCAACGACCGAGATAAGGGTGACACCACGCAAACAACCGTGTCGCGGCGCGCATTTGACCCTTGTCAACGCGCCACGTAATAGTTCCATATAATCAGGCACGAAAATATGAGAATACGCTCACGCTACAGTCTTGCGGCTCTCCTCCAGCAAGTTTCTTGATTGGCAATTTTGTGTTTATCATGAATGCAGTTTTCATCGTTGATACAGTATATAATATTCGCACTTTGCATGAATCTTTTTCTTCGTTTTTCACCCTTCTTCGCGGCTTGTCAGATTTTTATCGCTAATGTAGAAAACAACGATTGAATATGCATTAATCGTAAGCGCAATCCTAATTCTTATTAAGCTTGTACCAGCACGTGGCGGGTATTGTTGCGAGCAGAATCGCGTAAGTTTTGCACGATACGATTCGCAAAGGTTATTGCTAGCCTTGTCGACCTACATTTAAAAAGAAACTGTCAGTTGATCGTTCTCCGATTGCGATTCTAGCCGGTAATACGTTCCTAATGGGCACGTTTGTCCGTAAATCGATAAATAATTACTACCGCGGCAAATGCCGGCAGAGTCTTCTTTTGCTCGCAACATGGTATAAATCGTAGCACGGATTTATTTATCATCGCTTCGCGTTGTACTCCGGTATTGTTGTTTTCTACGATTTTCAATGCGCATCGCTATCGTTAGAATTGAATCTCATGTTATCCGACACGTAATAAAACCTCTCGATCTTCTATTATGCAACGTTGCTCCGACAGATCTGGGTTGAGGCTGTTTTCTTTGCGACTGCAAGATTAATGCAGAGTAATTCCTACAATTCGTAAGTTATGTAAAACGCGTTGTTTCTTTTTCAACATATTCGACGAATTCCGAGCATAGCTAAACGCACGCGCGTGCCTAAACGACGAATACGAGGTACTTATGTCACCATCCAGAGCGAGGTCTATTTCGTTGCGTTTTTTGTCCTGCTGCGTGGAAGATAGACGACGAGGGGTGATTTGTTGAGGGAGTGGTGGCACCATAAGGGACGAGTACACACTCGAAAGCGAGCTTCGTGCCGAGGGATGCGTGCTTTCGGGCTTACGTTGAACGTTGCGTGCCCCGGCACGTGTCGAGTCCGATTTTCTGTTTGCCAGAATATTGGATCGAAGATTTCTCTTTCTCTCTCCTCTCTCTTTCTTTCGTAGAATTGGCGCGTGCTGTTACACGGGTTTGCGATGCGTGCGTCACTTTTAAGCCGACGTATCCGAGTAGTCGATTTTTGAGGGCACTATATTTTCGCGGAATACATACTAGGATATACGAGATGAATATCATGTACCGGATAGATAGCAACAGTAATTTCGCCGATTTTCTCTCTTTGGCCTGTCCACGAGTCAACGAGCATTCTGCACGCGCCATTTACCTCAGCCAATTAATCCCTCCAGGTACACTCTTTGACGATTAATTACGTTTAACGCTCGCGTGGATAACTAAATCCATTCGCGCCCCCGTGCACGCTGTTTATTCGGTCGATATGAACGCGGGACCGCGATATACAAGAGCGCTGCAGCAGCGTGTTGTATCGCAGATTACCGCTATCTGCGCGAGAACGAAACGTCAGCAGCGTCGTCAACGTCAGCGACGGCATCGTTGACGACCGGCGGCGTCGTCGATCCTCTTCCCGGTAAGCTCGACCCGGCTCCAGCCGATAAAAGCCGAAAGTCGTAAGCACGTCGTAAACACGCCGCGACGTCCCTGCATTGCGTACTTTAATCGCTATCTCTCTTTTTAATTAAAATTAATGCGGCATTATTCGCGCCTCTCCAAGTCTCTCTCGTTTCGAGATCGTTGTCTTTTTTTTTTTTTTTCGCCAGAATCCGCGCCGAGGTGTCTCGGTATTGGTGTGACTCGAGATGTAAAATGCGTTTATGTGTACCGACAGGGAAAGGGAGAGAATGGCCGTTTCTTTTTTTTCTTTCTTTTTTTTTTTATCGCGAAGCGTCGGAACAGGCAACGCGATAATTGAACTTTCGATTTAATTTTAGATTTCGTACTCTTTCGTGATTGTCGCGTAGTCATGCGAGCGAGCGCGAAATTGAAAGAGCCGACAATAATCGTTGAAAATACTTTGCAACACTTGGCGAAACGGTATCTCTTTTAATTCAACTACGTGCTACGAGACTTGACTCTACGCGCATACCGGGCCATTAAGAAATGTTGATAGAGGATTAACGCGCGTTACACGTACACGTTGCATACGAATATTACTATCGCTTTTGAGGATCCTAGTAAGCACGTTAACGGACCGAATTTATGCATCTCGAGTAGTCGACGCCATTGTCGCGTAACTAATGGAAATTTAAGTCCGCCCGTGAATTCAACGGCGGCTTCTCACTAGCATGCGTGTCACGTATCACTTTCCAGCGAACCCTATGTAAACGCGCCTGTTTACGATATTATACCCTAATGCAAACGAAAGCCTTTATCCACGTTCCCGTTAACGGTTTCTCCTTACATCGAGTGTATTATAGTGATTAGTAAATATTTTTCTCTTTTCTTTGTTTTAGGTAAGCTCTCAAATCCAGATGATCCAGTTCATATGCGGTCATGTCGTATGTATAATGCATATGTGTGTTTAATTAATAATCGATAATAAACACAATTGACAATTAATTTTACTTAATTATTAAATTAATGTTTTTCATTTATATCAAGACAAACATGTGATTTCGAATTAAACTGTAATATCGCCGGTAATTTTAAAGTTGCATATCTCTCTTTTCAATCATCGTTTTATCTATATATAATTCGTTATAAGTGCGTTATATTAATTCGCGGACTTTATTAGATACGAGAATACATTGCATCACATTATTCTTGTATACGTGTTTTATTTTACGTTTCTCATTGCCACCTTGAGACCATGAAGATGAAGCGACTGATGCGATAAAGGAACGCGTGACGACGCATTTACGTGACAATGATATACGTCATCGTGTTGCGAGTATCAAGACGCGTCGCCAAAAATATATCAACGGTATATTCTCGATATAATAAATGTATAGGACGTCGCGCGCTTTTTTTTTCGGCCGTGTGCTTGCGAAAAGAGGCACCGCCGACAAATACAGATAGCAGGTGCATTAGTTCAAGTCGTACATACGAGTCCCCAAGAGAAATCATAAGGCCTTTTACCCTCGCCCTTTATAATGTCGCGGTGTTCTGCGCGAGGGTGAGTGGCTCTAATAAATCCTAATACAAAATCGCCCACTTCTCCTATTACTCATATCCTTCGTTTAGGCGCGGTGGTTCGCGAGCCGCCTTTGTTTTTGAAATCCTAACCGGGGTTACGTTTCATTAAACGTAGCCCCGATTTCTTTTCCCCGTGAGCGTGGTAATCCCTGGCAACATTTAGATAATCGTTTTACGGCGACCATGGCCGGATATCGATCGCCACGTCATCGTTTTGTTAATGGTACAGCATCGTTACTTTAAGTTAATCGTATGCATTAATTTAATGGATCGACTTTTATTACGAAAACTTGTTTAAGTCATTGACGGTCTCTCGATAACGACACTTCGATTTTTACGCGCGCATATTCTCAGGTAATAGATCTCGAAAATAATTGCGCTCGGATTATCGACATTGTGTTGCGTGCGTCATATATTTGGAATAAATTACTTGGCGGCGCGCGTATTACCGGGAAACGTACCGCGGTTCCTGTAGCTTCGCATCGATAACGAGCCAATTAGCTTATTGTCACTGTTTAACGATATAACGCGCAACGCAATCTGCAAATCGTATCAGTTAAAAGGCATTAGTGTGAATATAGTAGTCGCGTTTTAACGTAATGGTAGCCGTCATCGTTCAAACGCTCGACTTGCATTCTATTTCTTCGCTGCGATGAAAGAAGAAACGTGAAACGATTCGGTGAATTCATTATTTAATTAACAACATATGTGTTATATTTCGTTCGTTGTTACAATCGGCGTTTAATTACGGTATGATGCATCGAGAAGCATGCCCGACAGTTAATTTCCGGAAGCATGCACTGTTTCTTTTTTCCATTCAATTATACCACGTGATCGAATGAGATAATTGTACGAGGGGACGGGCCGGGACTCTTCGTCCCTTCCTGCGCCGCCGATTTCCGGCGGCGGCGGTAAATCGCGACGATCGTACCTTTCGTATCCTGCGTCTAACGGCCGTGATTCGCGATCCTCAGCCCCGTGAGCTGGCGTGATTGGCGACAATTACGCGGCATCGTTCCTTTATAATACGCGACCCTTTTCCCTCCGTCCAATTATTCTCGTTCCTCGCCGAAATGAACTTTAAATCGCGGGCCGGTTTCGGCAGACACGGGCTGCCGTCGCGCCGACACCCACCGCGTCTCCCTCGTTTTCTTCCAAGTCGGACTATTATTTACGGCTATGGCCCGGCTACCGGCTACGGTTCGTGGTTTATCGTCTATATCGGCCGGCAGCCTCGTTTCGCACGCCATTCGTTAAACCCGACGGGAACAGGTAGCGCGCGGCCATTATTGGCTTCGCCTGGTGTTGTTCGACTTAACGCGTTGTGCATCGGGATGGCGATAAAACCACTCTGAATCGCGGCGACGTGTTTGGATTGTAATCGAACGTTTGTTGCGAAACGTTGGAAAATGTATTGCCTAGTAGACGGCAAATGCGATTTTTGCTCAAACACATTACCTATTTACGATATAGTTTAGATTAAATCGCGGGGGAAAGGACCGAACACTTGTTTATACGACGATGCGCAGAGGGACACTATAACTGCTCCGTAAAATACTTTAATAAGAAATTTAATCTTTGCACATAATACGCTTCTGACGTTTTTAATATATTTTATGCATAAACGATGGCACGTTCATGTCATGAAATTATACATTTTCGTAATGCAAACAAGCAATATCGAGCATCGTTACCGGGCCACGATCTCTCCATTCCCCACTCTTGCGTTTTCTCGTTTATCCGTCGAGTCTCCGGGCCACGACGACAATTTACATAGTCACCGGCGGCATCGTTTTATATTCCCCCTTTCACTTCGCCGGGGCAAATTTCGGACGGCGAAATTTTACGGGCGAATATCCGCGCGCAAAAAATATCCTCGTGCAAGAACGACGCAGTCGTTCTCGCATCCGTTCGTGACCAACCCTCGCAAAGTGCGCACGCCCGTAGTTATCGTCGAAAAATTTACACGTCCCGTGGCCAATTTTAGCCAGCGCGTCCAGTCAGGTATCAGTCCCCGACTTGCGTAACTAGTCCCGTTATAGGTGGACTGGTCGTGGGCGGCTATTTGCATACGAGGACGGAGGCGGCGCGGTGGAAGGCGACGGAGGGCTTTAATGCCCATGCATCATGCATATTCAAGGCTCTGGCATGGTACAGCTGTACGCGGAAGCTAAATCCCAACGTGCGTCTCCGAATGGTTCCCGTCTTCCCTTTCTCTCTTACTCTCCCTATCTTCCTATCTGGATCGAGAACGCTCTCTCCTTTCTTCGTCCCTTCGGCTTCGTCGCACGGTCCTCTCTTATTGAAAATCAAAATTCAGGCGAATTAATCGGGGAGGGGATCCGAAGGGATCGCGGTTGCTCTCGGCACGTGTATTAGATCCACGCGCACGTGCACACTCGAAAGTATAATTACCAGAACGTAACGTGACTCTCGCGTCTCAAGTCGCAGGAACAATTAAACTTTGCAGACCTGCCGGCGGCATGATAATTCGAACTTCTGGGCGCGCGTTCCTAAGAAACCGCGTTTACCCGATCGCGTTTTCGGTCACAATCGATAACGTTGTTAACATGTTGCTGGGAATAAAGATTATCGAGAGGCGACGCACGCTATAGCGTCTCGCCGACTTCCGGCGACGACAAATCGCACGGATTTAACTGTTGTTATTTACCTCGGGAATTAACGCGTTTGCAGAAAATATTTTTCCGTCGTTTTTTTTTGCAGATGAATGTTATGACATACATAGTAAAAAAGAGAGAGAGAGAGAGAAGAGAGGCGATATCAATTTTTATCTACGCGTGCTTTTAGCGTGAGAAATATTAACGTAATCTTTAACGTATCATTCTTAAAAAGAGAAAAAGCACAAGAGTTTTTCGTTGTTACAATTAAAAATTTGGAATTAATGCTAATTGATATTCATTATACATTCTTCCAAATGCAGAGCGCAGAGATAGAGACATTGTCCGTGTCCGCAGAAGGCAACACGAACGACAAATCTCGCGATCGAACTTTCGAACTGTTCGTGCATGAAAACAGGTCTGTCCAAGCCGGTGTTTGTTCTCACGGACGCGCGCACACATCCTTACGTTACATTCCAACGCGGAATAGAGAGCCGGGACATTGTACGGCGCAAGAACACCCGGACTCACCCTCCCCTCTGTTCCGTTTGTGAGAGCCAAACGTAGTGGAGGTCTCCGCGAAACAGGCGGCCCGTGAACGAACTGCAAGGGTGTAAATCTGAAAGTTGGCTAAACTGTCTGCTCTCTTGGACCGAAGCAGCCAGCTTTTGCTCCCTTGCCTCCGTTCTATTCAATGCCGTTTGCCCCCGGAGGCGTCGCGTCGCAACGATGTTCTTCGATGTTGTTGCGGGTGGAGGAGGAGTGACGGAGGTCCGCGAAAGAGATCGAGAAAAGGAGGAATTGAGGAGAGAAAGACGGTAGCGCGGGCGAAATGGGACAGGGAAATTGGAAATTTTTATTACCGCTTCGTTTCCATTTTACGCCGAATCATACGATCATGGCCGGTTCCATTCTTAACGCCCTCTTAATGCCATTCGCCACCGATTACAGTCGTCGATATATTTAAAACGGCATCAGGTGATAGAGTAACCACGAGTCAAGTGGGAGCGAATCTTGACGAAATTGTGGAGGAAATTGTGAAGAATTGAGAATAAAATTGAGGCGGACTTGTCAGACTATTCCATCACTCTTTTGAAGATGTTAAATATGCGATGAGAGATAAAACGGGTCAATAAATATCCTCCAGAGGAGGCTTTAATATAATTTAATTAATTTTCGGTTTGCGCGAACAGTTAAGCGATAAATTTTCACGCGCTACGCCGGCAACCAATAATCGCGATAGGGAACGAATCCAGTGACAAATGCCCAGTGTTCGGAAGCGTCGCGTCGCCGTCGTTTGATGATGGATGCTGTGCCGGATCAAAGCGCCTTCCGCCGTCTCGTGTCGGTTACTATCGCTCCCTTTAATTTAACGACGAAGTCTAAATGTACTTATCACCCTCGCTGAATAAGCGCGGCGAACGCGCTCCTCAACGTCAAAGAAACGTAAGCGGCTTATTTATTTCGACGTTTGATAAATACCGGCAATTAAGCTTAGAGTACATCGGAGTTGCCCGGGGGAAGGGCGGGAGATGGGGGGTAAGATGGAGTAGAGGATGAGCAAGAAAGCAAAGAAACGTCAAAGAGCGTCTATACTCGCGCCGAACGTTCGCGGGACACTCGAAAGCGAGAAGGAGCGACGAGGAGAAAATCGTAGAAAGGTGGTGAGGGAACCGGACGAGAGAGGAGGCACACAAACGCGGCCCTCTTATCTGCGAGTTCCAATATACCGAGAGAGCAACCCCAGTTTCCCGGTTCGGCGAGGGCCTCGGCGTTTCCACCGTCTTAATGCAATAAATGATCTCATTCCAGTGATAACTGTCTTGATATATTGCGCGCGCGCGCGAGGGGTCCGATTTTCTCGATTGTGAGTCGAGAGTATCTACGATGAAGAGGATAGGAAGAAGAGAGGTACTATCGACGAAGTGGCAGAGGAAAAAAGTTTCTCTTCATCACGCGAACAACACTCGAGATTGTTTCGACTTGACTGATAAGACCTTATCGCGCAGCCGCACTTTTCGTTATTCACGCGTTATTCCTTGTTTTATAGCATGCTAAAAATATCATCGATATTCACGATTCAGTTCAAGTTGTTACGGAAACTCATCGCGTATCCCTCTCTTTATTTCTCGCCGTCCTCTCTTCTCGCTTATATACTAACGGGTTCTTTTACACGAAAAGTACCGGCATAACTGCTGTTCGCACCCTCCCGAACGTATTTCACGATGGCCATATACTCACTGGCGTCGGATCTTCCCGCTCTCCCATCGACCTTTGTCTCTCATTGGACTTTGCACCCGTTTACGGGGAGGGGAAACGTGCTGCTCCACGCCGAAGTTCGCGTCGAAATCAGCGGACCGGTCGAGTCGAGCCGTGCAGGACCGTATATCAGATGGAGAACGTGGGTAGAGGTGGGTAGATGCGCCGGTCTGGGACGAGGTTTAACGGCTCCCTCTTGGGCTGCCAGTTACCACGGTCCGATGCCTACCCTCTCGACCTGTCCGTCCCGGAATAAAGATGGCCGAGGGGGTTGCAGCAGAGCATCCGCGGAGTTATTCTCGTGGGGCTCCAAAAGGGTATGTATACACTGGTAACGCGCGTGCACAGAGACAAGCAGGATCTGTAAGGGTGTGTTGTATCCGCCTCTTCCATCGTCGGACTCGATGAGATGTAAATCGCGCGGTGGAAGAAAATAATTTGATACGATCTCTAAGATATGGACGAAACGTGTTCGTAATCTGTTTCTTTTATGGGCGCGCTCTCTGTTCGTTCTCGCACGAAATTGCGATCGGAAAATTCATTACTGCACGGCTGATTTTCTTTTCTATCATTATTACGCTATTGTCAGTTTTATATCGTATAATGTGTATGTATCCTGGTACGTGTATGTATAGAAATATTTGTAATGCACGAAGAAAATTTTACATGGACAAAAGACACATTCTTTTTTACAATATTTATTATAAAGCTGAAATTTATAAAACAACATTAGGATATTTATTACTATAAAAATTCTTAATTATGAACTCGATTTATTTTTTGTTAACGATTATGCATTTGTTCGTGCATCAAAAAATATTTGGATAATTACAAAAACCTTTTTTGAAAAATATAATACATATACACGATTGTAATTTTTATTATAATATTTCCTCGATGTTTTTATTAATTTATATATTACAATTGAGTTTAACATATGAAAATTGATTTTGGTTTATTGCAAGTACACATCTCGTTAGAGTCCGATATTTTCGTGCATGTTGGAATGGAGATATTAATTTCGTTATTATTCGTTGATCATAATTGTTATTGTTCCGTCGCGTCGAGAACGCGATACTTACTCTAGTTAATGTCAGATTTATCGCGCGGAATTAGCGTGCCCCGTCAGCTATAATCCATCAAGCTGACTCGCGCGCGGACCTCGCTAACGCAATGCCAATCTCGTGTGACACACACTTCTTTTACATCTCAATAACATATTATTGAATAACAGATAGATATACATCATTTTTATAAAAATAGCACAAATGATTATAGTGATGTCACGATGACTTAACTATGAAATCAATTTTTCGATACGTGCAATCGTGAATACTTTATCTTTATTCGATAATACGCTTGGGAAAACTGCTTAAAATTTAACATCATACTTTCCTGCCTTGCTCGTAATAAATCAAGATAATCATTTCATAATAAATCCTTAACGATCTCCGTTATTATTATATCATATTCTCGCGAATCACTGTATTTTCATAGTTTACGATACATTCATCATAATAATTGCATGTCACGTGATATAATTAATCAAGCGACATTATTCTGCAAATTATGACGCAAAGAGGAAAAAATCTTATTTATTTATTTTTTCTCTCTAATTATTAATTGAAGCAAAATAAAATGCATTATTCCGCGAGCGTTATTAGCATCAATAATTTCAGAGACGCATCATACACGAATCGAGCGAGTTGAGTGGATGATCGATGATCTTTCGACAGGGCGGCGCGACGGGCCGATAGGAAATTTCGAGGCCGAGCTAGATAACGGGTAATCTCGTGATATATCGGTTAGCGATATTAAAAGCCGAAAAAGGCATGCATATTCAGGGCGCCGCTTACGTATTATCAGATTGGTGCTGGCAGGCGCCGGCGGGGAATCTTGACGCGCGATGTAAACCTGTCAGAGCTTGATGGATCACGTCGGTGCTGGAAAAGAGGTTACATGACGACCGAACCTTTTCCACCGTCTTCCGATTCACTGGCGCGCGGGACTGATTTGAATTTAATAGGGGGTTAAATTACTGTTTATTCGTTTCACACTTACAAGACGACGGCAAAGGACGCGCGTTGCAAAAAATCGTCGGGCAATCTCGCGCGCGATCGCGTTAAAAGCAACAAGGTTTATGATTATGTAACAAGTTAGGCTTTCGGACTCCGCTATTCACTTGGATACTTTTCTAGAACGGAACAATCGCTTCGCGTTCGTATTTCGCTTGGTCATCGATACAGGAAAAGACTTGGATACCGTGGAAGGTCGCAGTTACCAAACGCCAAGTCTCGAAAGATTTCCTGGTCTTGATCTCCCGTAGAACACGCAATGGCTTTTTTTTTGCGAAAATATATGGTAACTTTCGACTCCTGGCACGATCTAAACAAGGATAAAATAGTTCGAGTCGGAAACAGAATCGGATCTATTGTACGGTTACAAATTCCGACAAGGATACGGAGCCTGTTACGAATCGCATGGGTCGATTGTTACACATAGTTTTTCTTTACAATACGGAAAATCGTTACGCTTTTCTACACTTTTCGCGATATACATTTCTTCCTGCGAATCTTTTTTACATAATTTTTATTGAGGTAAATATCGCAAATCGTGTAATTTTATTTTTAATCATATAAGTAGTAATTTGCCGAGTTAAGTCCGACAATTTTCAATATTGTTCCGTATAAATATCTCGTCGGTTCTTTTTTTTCCAATTTCCATCACGTTTACAGTAACTCCCAAAAACTTCGACTTGAACTAGGGAGTTCAAGCGAATAAAGGGGCGAGGAAACAGAAGCGAAAGCGGGACGCAAAATATTAGCATGCACTTTCGGTCGCGCGCTTTGTGTCTCAGGCAACGATGTTGCACGGCAACGAGACTCTGTGCCTATTTCCGCTCTAGACTCGTGCTGAAATATATACCGCCGCGCACGACTGCATCCGCAATCGCGGCAATCCACGACGGACTGAAGAGCAAATAAATAGAGGCAGATAGAAATGGAACGAGAGATGCGACCGGTCGCTCGTCGATTCGCAAAGCGCCGGGGCTAAATCCCAAACCGTTTCCGTGAATTATTCTCGGCATTACGAAAAGTGGGACGGCATACTTTAACCCGCACACGGGCCTGTACTTAATTAATCGTCCGCCCATCGTCGTCTGCCCTTCTTTTTTCCACATAGATTTATTAGCGTCTCCAGACGGCGAATATTCGGGATCGTTTCCGAGATTCGCCTTCGAACAAGGCGTATCTACGATGAAGAGGATAGGAAGAAGAGAGGTACTATCGACAAAGTGGCAGAGGAAAAAAGTTTCTCTTCATCTCGCGAACAACACTCGAGATTGTTTCGACTTGACTGATAAGACCTTATCGCGCAGCCGCACTTTTCGTTATTCACGCGTTATTCCTTGTTTTATAGCATGCTAAAAATATCATCGATATTCACGATTCAGTTCAAGTTGTTACGGAAACTCATCGCGTATCCCTCTCTTTATTTCTCGCCGTCCTCTCTTCTCGCTTATATACTAACGGGTTCTTTTACACGAAAAGTACCGGCATAACTGCTGTTCGCACCCTCCCGAACGTATTTCACGATGGCCATATACTCACTGGCGTCGGATCTTCCCGCTCTCCCATCGACCTTTGTCTCTCATTGGACTTTGCACCCGTTTACGGGGAGGGGAAACGTGCTGCTCCACGCCGAAGTTCGCGTCGAAATCAGCGGACCGGTCGAGTCGAGCCGTGCAGGACCGTATATCAGATGGAGAACGTGGGTAGAGGTGGGTAGATGCGCCGGTCTGGGACGAGGTTTAACGGCTCCCTCTTGGGCTGCCAGTTACCACGGTCCGATGCCTACCCTCTCGACCTGTCCGTCCCGGAATAAAGATGGCCGAGGGGGTTGCAGCAGAGCATCCGCGGAGTTATTCTCGTGGGGCTCCAAAAGGGTATGTATACACTGGTAACGCGCGTGCACAGAGACAAGCAGGATCTGTAAGGGTGTGTTGTATCCGCCTCTTCCATCGTCGGACTCGATGAGATGTAAATCGCGCGGTGGAAGAAAATAATTTGATACGATCTCTAAGATATGGACGAAACGTGTTCGTAATCTGTTTCTTTTATGGGCGCGCTCTCTGTTCGTTCTCGCACGAAATTGCGATCGGAAAATTCATTACTGCACGGCTGATTTTCTTTTCTATCATTATTACGCTATTGTCAGTTTTATATCGTATAATGTGTATGTATCCTGGTACGTGTATGTATAGAAATATTTGTAATGCACGAAGAAAATTTTACATGGACAAAAGACACATTCTTTTTTACAATATTTATTATAAAGCTGAAATTTATAAAACAACATTAGGATATTTATTACTATAAAAATTCTTAATTATGAACTCGATTTATTTTTTGTTAACGATTATGCATTTGTTCGTGCATCAAAAAATATTTGGATAATTACAAAAACCTTTTTTGAAAAATATAATACATATACACGATTGTAATTTTTATTATAATATTTCCTCGATGTTTTTATTAATTTATATATTACAATTGAGTTTAACATATGAAAATTGATTTTGGTTTATTGCAAGTACACATCTCGTTAGAGTCCGATATTTTCGTGCATGTTGGAATGGAGATATTAATTTCGTTATTATTCGTTGATCATAATTGTTATTGTTCCGTCGCGTCGAGAACGCGATACTTACTCTAGTTAATGTCAGATTTATCGCGCGGAATTAGCGTGCCCCGTCAGCTATAATCCATCAAGCTGACTCGCGCGCGGACCTCGCTAACGCAATGCCAATCTCGTGTGACACACACTTCTTTTACATCTCAATAACATATTATTGAATAACAGATAGATATACATCATTTTTATAAAAATAGCACAAATGATTATAGTGATGTCACGATGACTTAACTATGAAATCAATTTTTCGATACGTGCAATCGTGAATACTTTATCTTTATTCGATAATACGCTTGGGAAAACTGCTTAAAATTTAACATCATACTTTCCTGCCTTGCTCGTAATAAATCAAGATAATCATTTCATAATAAATCCTTAACGATCTCCGTTATTATTATATCATATTCTCGCGAATCACTGTATTTTCATAGTTTACGATACATTCATCATAATAATTGCATGTCACGTGATATAATTAATCAAGCGACATTATTCTGCAAATTATGACGCAAAGAGGAAAAAATCTTATTTATTTATTTTTTCTCTCTAATTATTAATTGAAGCAAAATAAAATGCATTATTCCGCGAGCGTTATTAGCATCAATAATTTCAGAGACGCATCATACACGAATCGAGCGAGTTGAGTGGATGATCGATGATCTTTCGACAGGGCGGCGCGACGGGCCGATAGGAAATTTCGAGGCCGAGCTAGATAACGGGTAATCTCGTGATATATCGGTTAGCGATATTAAAAGCCGAAAAAGGCATGCATATTCAGGGCGCCGCTTACGTATTATCAGATTGGTGCTGGCAGGCGCCGGCGGGGAATCTTGACGCGCGATGTAAACCTGTCAGAGCTTGATGGATCACGTCGGTGCTGGAAAAGAGGTTACATGACGACCGAACCTTTTCCACCGTCTTCCGATTCACTGGCGCGCGGGACTGATTTGAATTTAATAGGGGGTTAAATTACTGTTTATTCGTTTCACACTTACAAGACGACGGCAAAGGACGCGCGTTGCAAAAAATCGTCGGGCAATCTCGCGCGCGATCGCGTTAAAAGCAACAAGGTTTATGATTATGTAACAAGTTAGGCTTTCGGACTCCGCTATTCACTTGGATACTTTTCTAGAACGGAACAATCGCTTCGCGTTCGTATTTCGCTTGGTCATCGATACAGGAAAAGACTTGGATACCGTGGAAGGTCGCAGTTACCAAACGCCAAGTTTCGAAAGATTTCCTGGTCTTGATCTCCCGTAGAACACGCAATGGCTTTTTTTTTGCGAAAATATATGGTAACTTTCGACTCCTGGCACGATCTAAACAAGGATAAAATAGTTCGAGTCGGAAACAGAATCGGATCTATTGTACGGTTACAAATTCCGACAAGGATACGGAGCCTGTTACGAATCGCATGGGTCGATTGTTACACATAGTTTTTCTTTACAATACGGAAAATCGTTACGCTTTTCTACACTTTTCGCGATATACATTTCTTCCTGCGAATCTTTTTTACATAATTTTTATTGAGGTAAATATCGCAAATCGTGTAATTTTATTTTTAATCATATAAGTAGTAATTTGCCGAGTTAAGTCCGACAATTTTCAATATTGTTCCGTATAAATATCTCGTCGGTTCTTTTTTTTCCAATTTCCATCACGTTTACAGTAACTCCCAAAAACTTCGACTTGAACTAGGGAGTTCAAGCGAATAAAGGGGCGAGGAAACAGAAGCGAAAGCGGGACGCAAAATATTAGCATGCACTTTCGGTCGCGCGCTTTGTGTCTCAGGCAACGATGTTGCACGGCAACGAGACTCTGTGCCTATTTCCGCTCTAGACTCGTGCTGAAATATATACCGCCGCGCACGACTGCATCCGCAATCGCGGCAATCCACGACGGACTGAAGAGCAAATAAATAGAGGCAGATAGAAATGGAACGAGAGATGCGACCGGTCGCTCGTCGATTCGCAAAGCGCCGGGGCTAAATCCCAAACCGTTTCCGTGAATTATTCTCGGCATTACGAAAAGTGGGACGGCATACTTTAACCCGCACACGGGCCTGTACTTAATTAATCGTCCGCCCATCGTCGTCTGCCCTTCTTTTTTCCACATAGATTTATTAGCGTCTCCAGACGGCGAATATTCGGGATCGTTTCCGAGATTCGCCTTCGAACAAGGCGCCATTTATTTTTCGATATTCCGCTACAAGAGGAACACGCTCTTGCGATTTATGCAAATCGATATTGTCGACGTAACTAACGCGTACGCAGCGCGCTCGCGAATATCGATACGGGAACCGTGGCCTTTCGAGGAACATCCCTCGATTTACATCGGATATGAATCGTGATCGGTTTAAGTTATATCGAGCCGTTTGCCTAAAGACAGATAACATTGTTTTTTAAATATTTTTACGAAAGCTAAAAGTTAATATAATAATATATAGCTTATTTTGTTCTGGAAATATCTTTTCTTAAAAATATAGGTTCAATACATAAAGAATACGGAAAATTAATGTAACAATGAAAAATAAAAAGATAACAGAATATGTTGAATTAATAATGCAAAAGGATACATATTTAAATGAGGCAAGAATATATATAACAAAACAGGAAATAATACGAAAAAAGGAGAAAGCATAGAGACCAAGTCTAGACTACAATAAAAGTTGACTGTTAAGTTAAGTTTAAAGTAAAAGTTTCAAGGATTATATAGCGCTGTAAAAATCCAGCATGTTGAAAAGGTATGCATTACATACACATAAACAATAATAAAAATTTGCAGAAAATGAAAATGAAAGAGAGTTATTTTAATAAAGCAGTGACATTTTCTGCAAAAATCCAGAGACGAGGTCAATTCTGAGTTAGAAGCGCCCCAAGGGGTAAATCGGTTTCCACCATATTTACGGCGGTCTTTTTCAACGCGATTCGCTTTAATGGGGGTTATCCGGCTACGCTGTATAGAGCCTTCAATCTGAAGAATGAGAAGCTCTCAAAAGAATAATGGTTCTTTCTCGCGAGCGAGTCCGTTCTCGTTCCGTTGTGTAACGTATGCGCTTTTCTTTCCTGCAATTTTATTTTTGTTACCTGACGATTCTCGAACTCACTGTTAGAAATAATACTCACTGTTAGATATAGCATACAAAGAATACAGCAAAATAACGTAATAATGAATAATAAGAAAGATAGCACGGAATAAAATTAATATAAATGATGTAAAATGTATAAGAAATAATTAGCGAGACGAGAGCAAGAGTATATTACGAAACAAAAAACAATACGAAAAAAGGAGAATGCATGAGAAATACAGCTGTTAGTAAGCTCGGATTATTTAAACCGGCTTACATAACTGACGCTCATATAACGGATAGGATTCGTGAAACCTAAACATATAGATTTTGCGACGAGCGTAAATCAACACATGAATTTTTATATAAATAACTTTTAACTTTCAAAAGTGTCGCGCTTCGAAACCATATTTGTATTTCGCGAGTGGAACATGGAAAAATGAGAGGCGGTCGATCGACGAGAGCGAGACGGAGAGAATTTCATATCGAGCGATTCGCGACTCGTACGTGAATTTGTCCGTGGTTTGCGGGATGCGCGCCGAGTTGGCAACGAGACGAGCCCGCATATACACGCGCATTCATCATATGTTCCGGACAGCCGTGGCTAAGGCCGGCAATTTATGCGCGTTTTGATATTCTCGTCCGCGCTTTTTTTCGGTCTCGTATCGCGAATACATTACCGGGTAGTGGCGTCAGCAACGTCGCGCAGATAACTTGCAGCGCGGCGACAACGAGCTCGCACGGGGCAGCAGCAACGGTTCTGCTACTCTAATAAATTTGAACCTCCAATCCTATAAAAATGCATTGGGATCCGCGAGGAATCCCGGCGCGGCGTGCATATTCTCTCGTGTATACGACATATCTGCATGTCGAGGCGAGCAAACGGAAAGTGGAGCGAGGAGGGAGGGGCGGCACGCGAGTGGTTTCTCCTAAGGAAATAAAGTTGACCGAGGTAATGCATACCGAATTTTCTTGGATTGTGTCTTGTCTTCCGTGGGTCTACGCGTCGTCGTATTTTCCTCGCGAAACGGAAATGGCAAAAGGTGCGGGAAAATGTGAAAAAGCGGAGAGCAGCGTACCGAAAAGCACTGCGAATATCGCGATACGGCGTATATCGCGAATCTTCTGAGAAAGCGAGAGAGCAACCGGTGGATTTTTATTTCAATTCACGGCACGATATATCATTCGAAAAGCTTGGACGATGGATGGTGGGTGCGTACGTTTCTCTCGTACACAGCCACGCAATCCGCGCACACTCACACGGGTAACCGCGCACCGTTGGTAACCTGCCACGAATTCCGCCCACGGAAGCGTGGAAACTTTCGGGCCAAAACGTTTTCTGCACATTTGTAACGGCTCGAGTAACCTTTGCGCGACCCTCCACTCTGTACCGGCATCTCCACGTCGTCTCTTTTTCCCGTTGAATTCATCGGTACCGCGCCGCACCGCGCCACGCCACGCCACAGAAACTCTGTCGTTTTGGCGATCGCGTTCCGCAATTTATTTTCCACGCATGGGTGCGCAGATTGGGTGCATCAAACGATCGCCGAATCGAGAAAGCGAGACACAGACGCCGTATCCAATTGTACGTAAACTAAAGCCGGGCGCGCCTGACAACGAATCGCGATTCCTTGCATCCGACCGCGTCTCGCATTGAATATTCGCGGCTGCCGTCAAATGGACATCCGATAGAATCTGGAATCGACAGGTTTCGCTGTTGCTGCTGCTAGCCCGCTAATAATCGATCCGGGCGGCGCCGACCGACCGGAAGCGCAGTTGATTTTGCGAGGGACCGAACTCTAATCCGAACTTGTCGGTCATGTTTAATTCAGTCGCGATACCTATTTTACGTGAGCCGCAAAGATCCTCTTCATGCCCGGTATGCCGAATGGTTATGGATACGATTCGCCAGGGACTATCCTAATTCGAATCACTACTTAGGAGTCATGTTTAATTCAAGGGAATTTCGGCCGCTGTGCGTGCGTCTGCTGGCGTTTCGTGCAAGACAGTAATTTTGTATAACATGCAATATGTAATCACATCCTGCATGTTATTCGCCATGTCTGATTAAAGTATACTGAGACATGAAATGAAGATACGCTATAGAAGCGCGGCGAAATTGTACAATATTTATACATATAAACTGACGATATTGATATTTGCTGCTATCAATATATCCGTTGAAGCTGCCAGTTCAACCAATTAATTGCTTGAAAGAGATACTCTGGAATTGATCAAATAGACCGGTGCGCGTACTTAATGATGAGTTTTGCAAGGCATGAGACAAAAGTACCGGAGGCATGCCTTGAGGGTAGTCCGTCGCTAGTTAAGATTTGTTGATAGCCTTGAGGGAATATAGTGGTTTATCAAAGCCTCGAGTGCTCGTCGGTGGATTTACTCGCATCTCTGACCTCCAGTCGATTAATCGGCGTTTGTTTGAACGGCTATCGGCGGATTCAACCTAACATCTTCCGCGCGCACGCACACGCGTTCACCGCGAACGCGTATGCTCTCGACAGCTTCTATCTAGCAGTATCCCGGGAGACAAACCTGTGTCGGGCGGGGGTACTCTCCATTACCTGTTTACATTGGGCGACCACGTACAGTATAACCCTATACGGTATTACATCTGATGTAAAATCCGACGATCCTGGTTACTGTCGATAACCTCGTCCTATGTCCTGTGTGTACGCGCGTCGTCTCTCGAATACCAGACGAGGAAAGAGCGACAAAGGAGCGAGAGGGAACGGAAGCCGGGACACGTCGACAGGAACAACCAGGATTATGGGGCTAGCCATCGTCGGAGTCTCTCGACCCGCAGGAACGACCCGAGATTGAATTATCCGCCATCAGGAGGGGTTTTGACCTCGGCTATCGCGTCGGTGGAAAGTTCGAAAGGGGGGAGAGAAAGAGAGAGAGAGAGAGGGACTGGCCACTAATCATATACCCGAGGGATGAGGTCGAAAACTCGGGTAGGACAAGATCCAGGATATTGCCAGGAAGAAGAAAACAACCGTCGTCGCGCGCGGTCGCCCGCCGAACGGCGGCGTTGTCTTAAATCATCTCCATTGCTTCTACGGATGGTATTGCCAACCGTCTGTGTCTGGAAGAACTACTATCTTCGCCCATCCACTACGAATGCGCCCGAGATCTTGTGGGAGAAGAAACCGGTGGAACCAGCCAAGAGAAAATAGAACGCTTTTTTTCTCACCGCAAGTTACAAGTTTTATACGAGAGTCACGAGAATTTCATCCAATACCGCATATATGTTATATTTACTCAACATCAATTTATATGCATTAAAAAAATTTTATTTCTTAGTTGAATTAAGAGATGACAGTAAGAGAATGCATTTTATTCGAGCTACTTACAAAACTAAAGCAGCAAAGATCAATATCTGATTTGGAGATAGAAGGAGATAGACGTCGTTGTTTCCGTTTTTTGTACGATGTATTTTGTGGTTCTAATTTCTAGCTGCAGATATATATCGGTGATTCCATCTGCTGCGCGGTCTATTAATGCAATATTGCGATTGCTATTTAATTCTAGCGAACGATTCTCCTCTGCACGTGAATTGTATCTTGCGGCTGGCCTCGTTGGACGATGAGACGAGGCGCGCGGCGGCGGTTCAAAGTCTCGGTCGGGCTCGGACGTTCGTACCCGCCGCAAACATTCCGCCGAGGTAACAGATGCGCCATATTGCCGCAGCGTTCGTCGGCGGATTCTCCCCGGTCGTAGAATTACTGGAAATGTATGTCGGAAACCGCATACCGATCTGACGACGGCGCGCGCGCGTGCGACGTCATAGCGACACGAATCGCCGCGCTTGACGTTCGTGGTTAACACAAGCTCGAGATGGGCTGTCGGACATCGGAATTCTCGGTTAAGGATTATCAACGTTTGCGGCCGTTGATCGCCCGTAAACCTACCTACGCTACGGGTTGCTTAAATATAATTGACTATACACCGTCATCGCAGAGCATCTCCGATTCTATCTGTGAATCTCGTCGACGTGCCATCCGTCGT
>NW_021848872.1:404512-432518 GCF_003651465.1 Formica exsecta | reverse complement strand
TCGTGTAGCTCTCCGTATATCTTTGACGAAATTAGCAGGATATCGTCGTAAATGCGGTGTTAAGCGTTTTCACGCTTAGTCGTTCTATTCCGATAATTTGCGTATTTCAGACGGCTATTTTAAGCGAAATACAACAGATCGTTTACGGCGAAGCGGGAAACAAATGGAATTATTTCGATGTTGATTGAAATATTATCTGCACAATATATAGAGGAGGATTATGGGCGCGATTTCAAATTTTTGGTGGTTTGTACGATAATCTAGGGATGAATAAATCATGAGTATTTTAATAGCGCGTAAGCGCAATATCGTCGACGAATAATTTACTGATAATTCACGCGCGCATATTGCTACGAAACAATGTGAGGCACGTTTAAATCGCCAATTATCGATCATCATCGCCCATCATCCCGAGTACCAATCGTAATTCGTGGAAACAAATTTCGGCTCTCTCTCTTTCTTTCTGATTTATTCGGAATCGCACTAGCTACGAAAGTCAAAATTACCGCGAAGATTTTATCGCCACGAGCGACAGACAGAGTCGTGTTACATTTTGGCGCGTGGTTTCATATTCGCGTCGATTCAGACGCGATCGGAGTAACTTTTGTAGACGATTTGAGCGGCTCGGGCCATCTGGTGCGCTCTCCTGGCGGGTTATTATCGCGGCGCAATCAACCCTATCCCCGCGTACGTGCGCACGTTTCCATGCAGCCCTCGCCCGTCCCCTTATCGGGCGCAATAATGGAAACTACGTCGTCGATTCTATTTTCTCTCCCTCGGGAGCCGCCGGCGACCGCCTCCGCCATCCCCGGTACCACCGGCATACGGGACCCCGGTGGTGGGTCGCCGCGTTCTCTCGGTACAATAATGGTTATTTATTAGCGCTAAATCAAATGCGTTAGCGCCGCGCGGCTGTACGGCGCAAAGCCAATATATATGATAATGGTGATAATAATTTCGGAAGTGAGCGCTTTGCGCGATCGACCATTCTTCAAATTCCATTGCAACGATTTCGAAAGATGGAAAAGAAGTATTGGCCGCGAAACGAGTCATTCAATGTTCGACAAGTTTGATGATTTTCAAATTCAAAGAGAAAATATAAAATATTTAATTACTCGAAGAATATAAATTACGGGATCGTTTATCTCTCTGAAGTTATTAGTACGCGATTAATATTTAGGATCAAGAAATGATTTGGAAACGGAGGTGGGAGAGGATGGAGGAGGCGTGCGTCAGCATCGAACAATAATTGATGATGGCCTGAGCAATAATGAGAATTCGCTCCATTACCGTTGATTATACGATGGTTACCACGTCATTCTATCTCTATCGCTGTCGAACCAAAACCTAGCAATTCCGATATTGACGTAAAGTACGTCGGTATACCGTTAATATCATCGTGAGTTCTGAGTTTTAGCGAAGCTGTAATTGTACGAAGCCGCATCGTAGCAAACCGCGAAAGCAAAGGCATTCCTTCGAGCGAGCGAAACCACTTCCGCTCGCGCGGACAAAAGGCAATCTCCGTGCTTCGTCCGATAGTCGTGCGCACGTTGCGTTGTTGGAAACGTTGTTCGCCGACTCGACCGCTCTCGCAATATAATCCAGCGCCAGCGGATAGTCGCCCGTTTAACGTTCGTATACGTTTTATATGCAAAATGCGTAAAGTGCACGAAGCACCACGAGGCGACGCGACGCGACGCGACGCGCACACCGGACGAAAGAGACGAGAGGGAACATCTTTCGTTCCTTCCCGCGGACTCCCCTCGTGGTCATGTAAAGGACGACAACCTGTCCGATGCAGATTGCACCCGCAACATTCGTCACCGCCCTTCCCGCTCACGTGGAGCTGGTCTGTTCTTGGATGGCGACGTGTAAACACGTAATAGCGAGCAGCATGCGGTCCCCGGCCAGGTTGGTATTGTGTGTGCATACTGATGTTTCATTAGCCCCCTGTTCATGTGCCGTTCTCGTACTGTCAATCAAATGCTCCGCCCTGCGGCTGCTCCTCAGTTGGAGAAGCCGGCAACGGGCTCTCTCTCCCAGCGTCGCCGTTAGGATCGCTTTATAAGGGGATTACAATTATCCGATGTTTGATTAACTCTCCCTTCCCTAAGCCGCGATACTGCAATCTGCTTAGGGCGCGTTACATCCCGCTCGTCTTTCCATTCCGGACGATCGCGAACGCCGTTGCCGTTGCCGCAGTTGCGGCGCGATCCGCGGTATAATTCGTTGCGATGCAATTTGCCACGGGCTCATCGGCCCCCGAAATTGGAATCTACCTAATCCGCGGCAGCGGCGCGATGGATTTTCAAGGTGTATTTGACGCAGCTGCCGCGCGCAGAAACCGATCGCGTCTGTGCTGCTCGTCAAGCGGCGCAAATCGCATTGGCTTTACAAAGGGATTAAAATCACGCAATGTTTGATTACCCTTCGGCAAGAGTTGATTAGCGAGTATCGTTAAGATCGATATATATATATCTACCGGCGAACGGGCAGATCGTGCGGAGATGAACAGCTGGTTTAAACGTTGACGTTCGGCCAATCGGTATGGTGATTGTCGAACGCTGCGGTTGTCGTGAATGGACATGGACATGATTCTGTTTCGCTTGTAATGGCCAAATCCCGTACACATTTCCGCAAATGTCAATCGTGTTACGTCTGAGCGCGCGCGCGGCGGCATTAACCGGCAGCGACCGATTGCTCTATCACTATATTTATATTTCACGACACTTTGAAATTTAAATAAAGCTCTTTGAATTGTAGCTCTTTGAAATAGCGCACGGAGTGGGTTTGCTGCAATAATAATCGGCTATTGGAATCGTTTTATAAAGGGATTACAATTATATTACTCGATGTTTGATTATCTTTCCGAGCTTACTATCTGCTTGAAGTTGCATTATGTATTCAAGTGATATACGCAACAGAAACTCGCGCGAGTGATAGTATAATAACATAATAACACCTCCCATTATATTACATTTATCGTACTTTACAATTATCCAGAGTACTCATCCTCGAACAATAATTTTTATATATTTTATAAGACGTAGAATTAAACATGTCAAATTATAAGTTTTCATCATATAAACTCAAATAATCAGATATAATTATTTCGTGATATATCTATTTGAAAATCTTTGCAATTTCATGATAAAAAGTAATTACTAGACATATTTATTGTCAGAGGATCCATTGCTCGGGTACAACGTTTTCACTATTTAAACAGAAAAGTGAAATTTGTTACACCGACAACACGGGCTTTCCATGTACGATTTAAAATTTACAAAATTAAATGTAGACTGTAGAATTGCGTTAAAAAAAGCGATTTAACGCGACCCATGTTGCGCGTCGCAATAAGAATACTTGAAATAATTATTTCGTATATATCGCTTGCAAAAATTAACATTGTTTTGTCGTATATATATTTTTTCCGTATCTATACAGAATGATTTGTGCGAATCTGCCTCCGTTAACTGAAATTCATTTGATTTAAATAAATATCGCTATCACGTGCATGTTAATGTTTGATCGTAGTTGCGATAATGCGGTCAATTTAATATAAATTAGCGTAGCAGATAAGACAGATAGCGGCACAATATTTGTTTTTGATCTGGCTCGATAGTGATTGTTGAAATATCATCAACTCTCGATTGCTTTTATTGAACTTCGCAATTGAGTTCTTCGCCTGCGGCTCCCCCATAGATCGGTGGTTCCATTGCATTCGAAAGATTGTTATCGCTTTGTTCACTCCGCTTTACATAAGAGAATTAACATTATTCGCCGATTGATTTTGTGCTTACAACATGACTCGTTTTAATTACATGCACAGTCGCGTGTTTACGCTGGCTAAACTTGGGGGCAAGGTTTTCAAATTACGAAAATAAAGAATCAATATTAATTCCGTTTATATATGATAATTATTTATATTCTTTATTTTGTTTATTATTCATTTTGTCGTATTTTATTTGATTTCTCGTATATTTAATTATTTTGTGTGTGTGTATAATTAACTCTTTCGACCGTTACGAATCGAACGACTTTTATTCGATTAAACGAAACTCCATTTTCTGATCGAAAATCACTTTATAAAGAGATAACAATTGTACTATGTTTGCCTTTGTATGAATGGCACAAGTTAGTTAACTGACTTCATTATGTAAACTATTATATACAGCAATAATATATTTGGAATGACTTTATTGATATTTTGCAGCTGATTATATCATGAAACGCTTTGTGCGTAGCAATAAATAAGATGTCAATTTTCTTATTGTCATTCGCATCTATTGAAACGCTAATGATATGTAAATCAGACGAATTGCCATTATAATTACATAAGGTATATATTTTTATTAATGAAAATGAATTACGTTCTTAGTTCATATTATTATTATAATGTACTATCGCGTTATCATCCATTAATTTATCCCAATCTAAAGCTGCAGGAAGGGAGTTAATGGAAACGATATTAACTTTCATATCCAGTATTTTTCTTTGCAAATACATTTATGAGGGTATATATTTCGTTCCGCCGTTGTTTTCTCCGAGATAAGTGAAAATTTACCGCGTTAGGAATATTTTTCGTGCCTCTGTGGTGCGAAAAATCTGCGCATCCTCCATCTCGGCGTCGCCGAAAAGGGGCGTAGGATTAGTAGCCGCGGGACATTTTACGGAGGTCATCTATCTGATCTCAAAAACGGATCTCTCCGCCATGGGGATGCGCGTCCTTGCTCGTGCGCCGCGAGGGTCAGTTCTGTGTGAGGGAGTACACTGGGTAAGGGAGGGAGCGGAGACGGAGGATGGCGGGAGGGAGGTCGGTTTGTGCAACGTGTGTGATTACGTTGGCAATTACTCCCACCCCCGAGACTCAGATCGAGGCGGCCGTACTCGCCTCCTCTTTGCCTTCACCCCGTCGGTCTCACCCCGACGGCGGAAGGGCTGTAACTCGTTATTAGCGAGGAGCGGCAGAGGTGGAGGGAGAGGTGATTACAGCCCCCGAAGTAGATTCGCCGACGATGATAAACGCGAGTCTGCAGATCCGATCGCGGGCCCAACCCGTTCACTCTTTTCTCTCCTCTCTTCTCCCGCGCTGTCCTTTCTCTCTTTCTGTTTCTTCTCTACCATTCTCAGTAAACCGATTCTCTTGACATGCTCCTGCGCTCGTTTTTTCTTTCTCTAAGAAATTCTAAAAATAATAGACCAGCCTTTTCCTGTTTTCACATCTTTTTCTACTAAAACGTTTTCTGATAAATATCTGCATTGCAATATAATTGCGCAAAAGAGGCGAAATGATTCGATTAGATTATGAAGAAAAATAATTTAAATTCGATCCAACATTTGGTATTGAAATTGTAATTAAAGCGTAATAGCATCAAACTTAAGGATTCATTATGAATTCATGCGACATTGATAGAGCATATTGCATAAATGGTTGTGTGTGTAAAATGCGATATTTTTGCCCCGCTTGTGAATTTTATCTCGAAATATTGAACCACAGTTTTAGTTCATGGAAGCGAAGAGAGAAGAGAAGCTTTTATTTTGAAACCATAATATTAGCTCCGCGAGAGCTACAGGTCTAAATCTGAGTGAGATTCGTATTTCGATCTCACGCTCGTTAGGAGATTTAATAATAACGATGAAAGATTTTGATCCCCGAACATATACGAGACTAGCGCAAAGGAAGGGAAATTCGGGAGTGGAATGAATTGCGGATTCGCAGGCGAAAGAAGAGTTGCCGAGCGGGAGGAGTCAATAAGAAAGGAGAATCCTCGAGGACCAGTCGTGGAAAGATACATATATACATACATATATATATTCTCTCAAGCGGATTCTTTCATATACCATCCAAGTTCAAGTCGAGAATGCGCCATAGAAAAGCTCTGAAGAGCCCTCTAAAAATGACTGCGTCCCTTTCCTCGCGCGCGTAGGAAAGGAAAGGTATTAGGTGAGTCGACGTTGGAGGGGCGGTGGTAGTGACTGCACGTTGCGCTGGGTGTAGTGACGGTAGCCGTACGCGTGGAACGAAAAGATAACGCAATTTATTTCAGGCTTTATTCATCTTCTTTCATTCCCTTCTTTCGTTCGCTCAGCGCCGTACGGGATCCGGCCGTGGCGGAGCAACGAAAAAATTCTCCGTGTTTTCTTTTTGTTTTTTTCTCTCCCTTTCTCTCTCTCTTTTTTTTTCACCGCCCGCTTCGCTCTTTATCCGCACCGCCGCCGTCTCTGACGCCGATACGCTTGTCGACGAGGATATTTTAATATGCGCTCAGCACGCTGTTTATGAGACTTTATCGCGAGCGATAGACTTGGAAGTCACTTTGAGTGACCGGGCATAATCGATAGAGGATAATCTCTTTTCGATAATCTTTTTGCATAAGAATATGAAATAAATTGTCTTTACAGAATTGATATGGGATAGATAACCTTTTTTCGTGTCTCTCTCTCTCTCTTTTTCCTTTTTTTCTTTCGTATAAATAATTAATGCTAAGCAAAAATCGATGTAAACTATATATATGCTTCTCTTCTATTATATCGCATCAGGTCATCGGTACGGTAACGTGTCTGTCAAATGCAGTGGAGTTCTCGTGCGTGAAAATGCCCGAATAAACAATCGAATCGAGCATAAACGCAATGGACCAATCGAAACGCTTATTATTATTGAGGTTCGGCTGTGACTGTTCCAGTATCGAACTGAGAGCTGTCAACCCGTGCGGCGGCGGTCGCGCTGTAACTCGCTTTTCGACCGATCTCGATTTTACACCGCTGCGTTCGTCGTTATGCCGGTATTACGAATGCCAAACATTTTATGCAACTCGACTTCGATATTATTTGTACAAATGTCGCTTCAAATATTTTGCAATATTTTCTCCCGATGAATTAGAATATTTTTAATCGTATTTTACCTCGCTTTTGCACGCAATTTTCAACAGCTTATTTAAACATGATATTTAAATTCTGTGGTGGAACATGCAATTTTATACATTGACCTCTTTTATAAATTATTTCTCAATTTCAAATTTATTATATATAAAAAATATGATACGTCTTTCGATATCGATTCGAAAATAGGATATATGCACTCGATTTTTCGTATCTAATATAAAAAGATGGGGTCTTTAACTTATCCATTAAAATAGCCGCGTATTATAGATGTCTGACCTCTTTTCCGGAATGACTTTCTCAATAGCACGTTATGACTCCGCGCAACTTGACCAATTATAGCAAGAGGATATCGTGCTACCAATTAAGCAAGTTCATAGTTCACTGTGAGGAACTATCAAGGAGCTCATGTTCATACCAACTAAGAATAGTGGAAGGGAGGCGGAAGCGAGGTCAGAATGATGTTTCCACTTCGTGCTTCTGATACGTGACCCACGGGGTAAACCTGATCCAAATCTGGTACAACTATACGATGGCGATGCATTAACCTAATGAGCCTTTAACTAAATTGAACTGTCATGCTAATAGAACTGTATACGAAGTTTAGCGCAATATCTCGTTGTAATCGTCAAATCTTGTATTTTTGTTGATGAATTGTCAACATTCTCATCAATATTTAACTCGTATGTGAGAAACTAGCAAAGATATATTCGAAAATAATTCTAAATTGATAAATGTGCGTATATCGACCGATCAAAATGTCAGCCATTATCCTAAACGCTTTTTTAAGCTTAGGCCTATTATCTAGATTAAAATATGCGATAATCAAATTCTGCGAAGTAAAAGATCGTGTGAGTGTGACAGTGAGAGCGGATAGGATAATAGACGGATAGAAAAGGAGAGAAATAGAGACAGAAGTGTCTCGGGAAGAGGGTTGATTAATGAGAAGGGCGTGACGTGGCGGTGCGCCGCGCACCAGCCACGCTTTGCCCCATTTCATCTCCGCTTTCACCCTCTCTTACGCCGCTCTTTTCGACTCTCTTTTTGCTCCCCTTCTTTTTCTCTCACGCTCTTCTGCCTCGTCATACCTATGTTACACTTACTTTGTCAACGAAACCGTTCTCCTCGCTCCTCTTCCGCTTAGATCGACTGATATTTCTATTTCAACCTTCGTTGCTCTCTCTCGAATTTTCACATTACCGCGCTTTTCCGCAGTTACGTTCCGCAACGCTGCTTTTTCCCCTCCATATTTTCTTCCCCTATGATTCCGCGGTTGCAAACGATTCTCTCGAATATCTCCTCGACGAGTCGTTCACGTTTGTCGGTTTATTAGACAAACGGGTCGGAAAGAACGGGTTATTATCAAGACGCCGCGAAACCCTCGCCCCTGCATTTACGATACGGCGGCGGTATCCGTTCTGAGAACTGTTTCTCTGGTTGACTACCTCCGCCTCCTCCACGTTTAATCCCCGCACCCTCTTCTCTCCCACCAGTCGAATCTATAACAGAGGCAAAATAGGGACTCGCACGCACCTGGCAACCTTCGATCGGAACTCAGTATCGCGAGGGTGAAACGAAATCGTAATTCCGATCGTCGTCATAGTTACGCCAAAGCGGCTTGATTCCTATGCGTGCTTCGAAAAATGAAGCCCAGCACCCTCGATACTCTTAATACTTGTCGGCGATATTGCAGCACAGAGAATGCCAATCGAAAGGGCCGTTTCGAATGTACGTGCCGTGATGTTCCTACTAAACGTCGTTCCATTTAAAGTCCCCGAAGCTCTAAATCCGTCACTGTTTCCGCGTCGAATTCGATTAACGGCAAGTATTGGCCGCGTACTATGATCGATACTCCATAGAAAGTTTGCACAATGCCCAGCGGCGTTCGCGCGGGGACTTTCGGTTTCGAGAAGAGTGTATTGTCGTGTCGAGGTCCGGCGAATCCGCAAGCGGGGGTAGACGAGTTCCAAACATGTCAATTCTGTCAAGAGCCGCGGCCGAGGTGGTCGAGTATGTGCGCATACATACGCTTGACCCCATACCTTCTCACGACTCAACCAACTCCTGACAGACACGAAGGATAGAAGACGCGTTTCACACACCGGATAAAAGGTCCTCGAAGCGCGTCAGCAGGTTCTATCCCACGCGATGATCGTGCCTTGACCGAGGAGCGATAGCGAATCGAGACCCCAGAGACATTCGATCCCCCTCCCCCTTTCTCTCTCCTTGTTGTATCGTGTTACCATGTCCTGAATTTTGTTCTGGACCATCTGCACCTTCGATTACAAACAGGTTCGATCTAGTTTGCGTACGCGATCGAAAAGTGAGTATTTTGCGCAGCAAAAATGTCTTGTATATAATTCGAAGAAGATATTGATTAAAAATGACACGTTTTGATTTATGACGATTTATGTGAATTACGAGAGCATCACACGATGGTGGTCTTACCGTTACTACCGTCTTACTGCTGAATAATTTGTTGATCTCAAACAGAAGAGTTCTTGACACAGTACATATCTTTGCACATTAACCGTGAAATCTATTTAATCACTTGCGCCGCATGCACCACATGCAGAATGTATTTCATTTTTCAAAGTCAGTGCGGTACGCATAGCGAGATGGATTGTGAGAAGTTAAAAAGGGCGCTTTTGCAATTGAAATTACCGTGGTGCAGAATATTTTCGCTATCCGCCGCGGGTACGGCATGGCACCTTGCCTCGGGCTCAAGGGATTAAAATAATAATAACGTTGGAAATTGGACACGGTCGCGGCGGTGGCGGTACCCTCGTAATCTTTGGCGGCCATATGCCAGTGTCAGCTGGAACGAAGCCAGACGAATGTAAAAAATGATCGCGCGCCTAATCTGCCATTGTGCGGGCTGAGTTGGGGCCCCGCACATCGGACTAACTTTATTCAATTGCAACCGTGGCTCTCTTTATGATTTCGTATTTTCGTCCGCGCGATAAAAAGAGAGAAAGATCGCAAATATTCGTTCTGCACGTGCCGTAAGATTCGATTGCCAATAAGATGCGCTGCATAAATCTGTCGTAAAGATCAGTTGCGAACACGAAAAATGATCGTGTGGTTTCATATTCAACGTCGTTATCGTCGGAAATCGTGCGCAGAAACTTAAATCTCTGTATGTATATGTATGTATGTGTATGTGACGCAAATTCTTCAAAAATAACTGTTTCCTAGAAAACATCGTCTTATCGATTTTATCGCGCGAGCAGAATCTGAGTTTTCGACTAAAGTCGATTTTAAATCGATTCGATCGTGATCTCTCAAACGCCATCACGGTAAGAGCAATAAATTTCCTAAAAATTCCCCATCGACTACGTTGACTCTCATCGTTCTCATTTGCCTTTCCGTGGGGATTCAATTTAATGCGATATTATTTCACGATTAATAATCTCGCTCTTTTACATTGCCTGCTTCATTTACATACAACCATCAATGTAGCGCGTTTCTTTCTTTATGCGCTCGAGTTTTTGTTCCCACGGAATGCAGCGAATTTTAGATAAAAGAAAGTGAATTATACACGTCCGAATTGGCAAAAAGTATCAAAGACAAATTTTCGAAAATATGAAATATTATTAAGTTTTTTCGGTTTTATGCCAAATTATAATTACAACTATTTTATTTTGGATGCGGAAAGAATTGATTAAACCTGATATAGAATTTATTCTCTGATTGTATCTTGACAGAAAATTAGAGCCCATGGATGGGATATACGGTAAAATAACGATATATCAAATAAGTTTTTCACAAAGTCGGATTATATATTTATTGCTCGGACCAAAACCGGATGCTCTGCAAACGGCGATTAAAAGCTTTCGCGGAAATGCATTTAGATGCAAAAACGTGTACGCAAGAATTGGAGCATGACATGAACGTACACAGAGAGAGAAGATTTAAAGAGCGAATCGTCCTCTCTCGTTACATATTGAGATTCTAAAGTCCGTGGGATTTAAATACGGTATTAACGATCGTTTGAGTAAAAAATGAGCTCTATTTCAAATATATGTAGGATTAACATGGAATCTAAAATAACATTTATATTTTCAAATTCTCAAAATAATTGCTACCATCTCGTTTAACTTGATAAACAGATTATTAATTAACGGTTCTTATTTTCATAAGGCAACCGCGCAAGCATATCTTGTACATATATATATAACGCGTATAATCATAAAAAGTAGCCCGGATAATCATTGGGTTCCCAAATCAACAAAATAAAGAACAATTTATACGTTTATGCGCCGATATATTTGTGACAACAATGGTTTCTACGCTTCCACGACCCTCCGTTTTTGCAGCCCTTCTCTTTTTTTTATGAGATATAACGGCCGCAAGATTCGTAACGATTCCAGATATCGCTAATACTCTCTCGGTGTGCGCTTAATTAAGAAATACTGTAAAGGTATTAGGCCGTTGTGCTCGGAACCATCGAACCCAAATGAATGGTTTTCGCAACTAGGGTCGTTAGGGCATTATCACGCACCGTTAACAATGTCGATTAGCGATTGTATCGTCCCTCCAAGTTCGGAGCGCGTTCTTATGGGAGTGCACAAGTAATTTACGATAAGTAGATGTGTTTGTGCGCACTCGAATATACATATACACGGCGTGGACGTCTTTTAATGGCGGTAAATTACACGAAGGCAAATATTTGTCAGAGAACCCAGCGCGGTAGCGCCATATGTTTCTCCGACGCATCAATATTGAACGATTAATTATTTATATTATGCGCGTATCGTACAATTAATTAAGCAAATATTGGCACGCAATGCAGTCGGAAACAATGTAACAATTATCGAATAATTATGAAACGGTTGAAATTATAAAATCGTACAAAGTTTTAATTGTATTGTCACGTCGTGCGTTAACAAAATATATACTGTGTTATATGTGAATATATACATATAAATTACTTATACATCCGTCGACAGATAGCATTAGATACATATATCTTACAAAGCGATTTTGCTGAATGAACATACAAAAGTGTGAGTACATGAAACAAATTATTACTACAACACGGATTGTATTCGCCGCATGACATAAATAACGTTGCACCAAAGGGGCGCGAGCCTCGCTCTCTGTCTGTATAAATAGAATCTACATCGTGTGACGACGTTTACTCCATTAACAATTGCTGCGCCGCGGCAAGGCCAGTTTTATCGCGGGTCGAAAATAGAAGCGTCCGCGCAGACGACACAGGGCGCAACAGTTATATTAACTCGGATACAACGAGCGGCAGGTGCGGCTGTGTCGTCTTACACGGGCGATACAATTTTATTACGACGATAAGATCAAAATAACTCTCGTGCTTTTGAAATGCGCTTCTAGGCGAACGAGTTGCGAGCGCATTCGGGTGGAATCAGTGGAAAAAGGAGAGAAACGTAAACGGGATTGCGCGTGTGTGTGTTTGCGAGTGAATATAAATTTCGAAGCCTCTCGAGACACACAGTCTAGAAGCGTGGTTTATCTGGGCCGATCTAACGAGCTATGGCTCACATTGGTTTTGAATAAGTCCGACATTAGAGGGAGCGCGGCGTAACGTGGGTCGTTTCGCAGAGATAAAACGAGATCGCGTTTTTGCATCCCCCGCGCTCGCGAGAGGAGAGAGAAGAGTTGGTTAGCGTGCGTGGAAAAGAGAGACGCCAGAGAAGAGACGGGAGGAAAGAAGGGCGGAACAAGGGATAGATGCGGAGGAAGAGTAGCTCTGTTCTAGAATAGGAACCCCTTTCATTCGACGTCAGCCCCTCTTGATACCGTATAAAATATAGTATTGTTCGCGCTCTGTTAGTTCAGAGTGGAACGAGTATATTTAGAAAGGGGCGGCTTTCTTTCATATGTTAAACAGATCAGTGTCGATGAGATAGAAGAAGAGAAAGAGGAGCGAGGATGGCAAGAGCCACCGCAGCGACCGTTCTTTCTTGTTGGCGTTCCAACGGCTGGTCCGTGAATTTTATGCAGTCTAGCTCTCGACGTGCAAATGATAATCGATTTGACTTAATACCCTTAAATACTGCGATAGCTTTCGCAATATGTCCTTTCTTCCTTTGAAATATTGTAAGTAGATAAAAATATATGTAATAATATATGCTCAAATTTTTTAACGAAATTTCGCGGGACTTGAAGAAAAATTAATGCTTGTGTTATCGTACAAATATTTGTCCCGAATCACAAACTCGCATTTACATCAACGACAATAGCAAAAATTCTTTTCGATTTATTAGCTCGCTAATATCAATTCGCGCGTTGATCTTCGACGTTTCCGCGGCGCGGATTTCATCTGGAATTCGCGCTAGCCGATGGAACGAAACTGTCGAGCGCGCATTACGTGCCGTGTAATTTCGACGAGTTTACGGTAGAGATAAGTCAAAGTTGACTTTAGCCGGATTACCCAGGCGCGGGGTCGACAGGAGGGGGAGGAGAGGGAGTTGGCGCCCTTTACTATCCGGGCGTTATTATAAAAGTCATAATGAAAATCTAACGATCCCGGGAAGCGAGCACGCGGCACGACCGCGATGCGGCGGCTTCGCCGCGTTTTCGCGCCGCGGAAAATGAATTTCGCCGTGCCACGACATCGCGTTTAATCCCCTTGTTTACTTTTGCTTTCAGAACACGTGCGGGAATTCAGCTGCGGCATGCTGTACTACAGGACGCTCTATCTGGACAGTAAGAGGGACGCCCTATACGTCGGAGCTATGTAAGTAGAACTTTTTTCCAGCTCCGTAATAAAATGTCACGCCATGAAAATCCCCGGGAAAAGTTGCCACGTTCCCTCGTCAAAGCCTGAGGACAGAGGTATTACGTCAGCGTCGCGCGGCTGTATACATATGTACGTGCTACACTGCGGATTTTTACGATTGCTGTGATTAAAATTTTACAATGTATGTGATGAAGCGCGGGTCGTGCTGTTTGATCGAATTTTCCGATGTCGCCGGATAATCGGATATAATCCGAACTTTGACGGATTACTCGTTACATATGATATTGGCTTTTTCGGGATAATAATTATCATCGAATAGGCGATATGGAACGGCGCTTCGATATCGTCTTTTTACGAAGGAAGCAGATTGAAAATGTCATTTAAAATGTTTTCATTCGATATATATTCGACTATTTCAATTCGCAAAAATTATATGCACATTTTTTATTTATTTTACTGCTCTGTTTCTTCTTATTGTTCGTGAAAACCGCGAATCTTGTTTACTCGCTTGTTTCATTTTACAGAAGATGATCAGAATTTTCTCGCTCTAAATGTTTCACTTAACAGAAAGGCAATTTACTCGAGATCTTTGAGCTGCGGAGGAAAACGGCAAGGAGAGCAAACATATAATATAAATCGAAACTGACGATCTTGGCAATTATGGTTGTCGACGAAATGAGAAAAACGTCATGTCAACAGAGATCAAAATTAATGAATTTGCTATTTCATCCTTGAAAGATAGCAATTTTAAGCATTATACGCGAAAGCGCACGATTTAATATACGTATCGTAAACAGTGATGAAAATACTTGGTTCTAAATTAATGACGTTGCTATCAAAGTTCTTCTTTACGAATGTTCTATGATTGTTTTATATATACTGTGCCAAACTCTCTCTATTTCTCAATATTTCCCCCAAATTCTCCTTCTATTCAGTTCTCTCATGGAACTTAGCCGTAATTAAAAGTTGCACGAAGAGAGTTTCTTGCCGTTCCCTAGGTAGCCGTAATAACCCGTTAAATCGATCGGCTGCTCTTCGTTGCGTTCGTACGAGTATATCGGGTTATTATTTCTTCGATGGTGACTCGGCGGGAGAGCAAAGGCTAAAGGGCCGGCCCTATGCTGTTCCCTGGAGTCGGTACAGATTGCGGGAGGGAGAGACGTCGCATCATTACCAGCGGAGTATTATTTCTTGATTCGGTTCCAGCCGTTCCTGCTCGCCGCCACCCTTGGCGGACCATCCGCTAACGTTCGCCCTCCTATTCTCCGTTCTCTTTTGTGCGTATCCCTCCTTCCTCTTAATTTGGTAAATGCCAGCAAAATGCTACGAAGCCCCGGTAATGGAGACGCAGTGGGGATGGTTCTCCAATGCTTGCGGATACGGAGAAATCCCGAGGCAGACGAGGAATAACGTTTGTTTAATCCCTTTGTGAGATGAGACGGATCGTCTTACGAGCTTCTCTCACAATTCCTGATTCGTACAAGCAAGTATGCTTTCGTTAACGAAATTCAATTGACTTCGTTGCTTCGGAGCGATTTGATAAATTCATAACATTATAATTTACAATATATACAGGCAAATAATAATTTATATCTTTTTATTTTATCTGGATAGATACTACGTATCTAACATCACTTATGAAACAACCGTGACTTTTATATATGATACTCTAAAAATATATAATTTTCTTTTCGCTATCGATAAAAGATAAATTGGCGACAATGTAATTTGAACGCAGTAGAAAAAAATCAAATTAAATAAGATATAAATCACTTTCGCACAACGGGAGAGTAAAAAATGACAAGCGCATAAAAGTTTCCGCTTTTGAGATAACTCGACCTTTTCATCCTTTTCTCTTTTCTCTCTCTCTCTCTCTCTCTCTCTCTCTCTCTCTTACGTTTCTACGACAAGATGAGCTCACCATATGGGACGACAAAAAGAAAACTACAGTTACAATAAATTGCATTTCCCAAGGAAAGCGGCTACTTCGACTTTAACGTTTCCTGTTTCCTGGCTTGGTTCCATGTACTTGCATCGTTTTGCTCCGTGTCATATACATATATACACGCGTATCTATTCACAAAACTACAATATCGAATAGAATTCCGATAAGAATTTCGTAAAAGGAAATCGTTTCGACGTTTCGAATGGTAAGAACCGATTAAGCTTCACAATCTTGCAAAACGTCATTTTTAAATGATTTTATGGGTTTCGATTTTTTGCATATAGATCGTTTCGCGTGATCTCCTGCTAGATCGCGATTCCTTTCTTGTATCCCTTCCGTACTCGTTCTTTACGATTTCTTTTTTTTTTTTTCTGTTATCGCGCACGACGATCGATACACGCGCGAGCATCGTTCCTCGTTAATTAGAAAGGTGATAGCCATTAATTGTAGTTTGAGAATCGGTATCCGCGTTGCGGTTCGCTCCGCAATTAAGGCACGCTAATTGAACGCTTCCAATTATCAAGCCGGAGACTCGCCGGCGCAGGGGCAGGCTATAGACTAAAAAAATACAGCTCGCTTATATCCGTCGACTCGTCTGCCGTGCGTCTAGCGAAACGAGATAAAAATTCGTCGATCATATTTTCATCTCGTTCGGTGCCTGTCCTTTTTCTCGCCAGACTTGTATTGTGCTAGCGCGACAATCCGATCGAAAAAGCGACTGCGACGGGATTAACACGTCGCATCCAGTTGCCGATCGGTTTTCCTCCTAATTGTCCTCGGTAACCGTTGCTGGAAACGCTACGCGAGAGATTTCACCTCCGTTAACGCTCGTTGAAACAACCAGCAGAAACACGTGATAACGTAGAGAAGTGAGTTACGGTCGCGAACGCTTGCGAGGTGAAAACTGCCACGGGCTTGTGGCGTTGTAGAACCAACCGTGGCAATTGAGCTTTCTCTCCCGGACGTTTTCGTCGATGTTAGCACTTCGAATGTCGTATATCGATTTGGCGGTGGATTACTCGTCGGGCGTAGTCCGATGAAATTGTATCGAGGAATTAGATTAAATCGTGCTAAATCCGTGCATTTTATCCGTAACGTTTTATCCGCGCTTTTATGTCACTCCATGCTTTCCACTATTTATTTTATGAAAAGTAACGTTCTATAACGTCCGGGGCTGCACTGCGGTTTATTGAAATGCCGACGTAACGATATTCTGTCATGTGTATGTGTGCTCGTTGATTTATACCGGGAATTATTAAAATCGTTCTATTATGTTAAACCCATCTTGCCACGAATATACATCTCTTTCCCGAAGGCGTCGGGATAAATAGCGCTGTTGCAAACGCCACTTTCCTGGCCCTTGTCATGTATTTCCCCAGACCGGAATCTCCGAAGGAGGGCGGTGTGAAGGAGGGAGAGTCGATCTCGACGCGTTGGATAATGCATCCCGGGTCAGAGCTGTCCGTCACGCTCAGCCACAAATTCAGACAACGATGCTTTTCGGATTTCGCCCGGCATTCGTCAGGCTCCTTTTCGCTCGCGGTGAAAATGTCCGTATTACGCGCGAGCGAATATAGAGCTCTACATATATACTAAATAACGCAGTGTCCGTATAGTTGTTATTTCAAGCTGCGATCCATTTTGAACGGGGAAGCACGGATAATATGTGCAGTCATACTCGTTACTCTGACTTTCGCAAATGCGCTATCGATCTTTAATTAAGTTTTCGTTCTTATTTGCGAATTAGCAATAAAATTTGTTGAAATTTTCTTCTCCACAGCCGTCTTTAGTTTAAGAAATTGCAGCACGACCTGCGCAAACTACTCGAGAGATTTTAATTAAACTTCCCCGCGGAAGCTCCTCAGGCGATGTTAAAATGTTAAATTGAACCAAATTCTTTCCCGATTTTCGCGAGTAACACTTTCTTTATTTAAAAAAAAAAAAAAAAAAAAAAAAAAAAATTTCTTTTTACTTGTCACGGAATCGTGTCAATGAGGTCTTAATGAAATTTTTCTTCGGCGATTTTCAATGGCGAAGTGATTTTTCAGTTTGATTACGCACGTTTTACCAATCGAATTTCAAAGCGGCTGAGCGATGACTTTGCAGCACAACCCCACCTTTTACGCCAGGTTTCCCCTACAAATTACTTTTCTACGAATTTTTTCTTTCGATAGCATGAGCGACGTGCCAGCACGTAGACGATCTCCGTCGTTTCGCGCCCCTCCCCTTTCCCCTTCTTCACATTTCCTTTCCACCTGCCGAACCCTCTAAAAGTTCGCCGAGACGAAAGTTCGACGCGGGTAGATTCCAAAGTACGGATTTGTTTTTCTACGTCGGTATTTACTTTTTCACGGCGCGATGCACAGAATGAATGAAAAAGGAGAGCCGCTGAGGGATAGGTCTTCCTTTTCCTCGTTCTTCCTCTTCTTTTTTTCTTTCCTTTTTTAGCGCGTTTCGCGTGCGCATTCCGTCTGACTGCGTATTTCTATTGAAAGGCGATGATGAATGGCTATTGGGATAAAGTTATGCGGCGCGCCGGCGTTAATGTTGCGAAACATTTGAAAACTGGGTAAATTCGATTTACGATCGGCGGCGCCCAGCGGCGCGTATACCTTTCACGTATGATCGAACGCGCGGCACCTCAGATTGCCGGCACGGTGGTCGCGGGGAAATTTATATGAAAATCTTGTGTGTTTTCACACACAGAACTGTTTCACGGTCTTCGCACTGGTAGCAAGTGCCTGCTATATTAATCAAAACGCATGAAATATATCATTCGAAATTTGATATTAATGCTGCACGAACAATTTATGTGAAATAATCAGTATTCGCGTACTTATATTAACTTTAATAGAAAAACTTTCGGGAAGCGTCGCATGATCTATATAGTTTATTTCAATTCTCTCAACTTTGAGATTATAGTCCTCGTCCGTAAATCTTAAACGCGAATGACGGTCTTTCGAGAAATAAGATTCTAATAAAAGCGAACTACGATATGAAAACGACGTGACTTTGGATCACCGTCGAACAAAGAAAAGACAACGCAAAACTCGGTCAGAGAGCGGGCAACTCACATCCCATTTTAGCCTCCGGTCTCCTTTTCTACCCTCATAGAAATTCCGTGCCGTTTGTGAGCGTTCGCTGTGGCAGGAAAGCCGTAAGCAAAGTACCGCGGCGCTACACAACCATATATAACGGCGGCGAGATAAGGTAGGGTCGAGTCACGGAGAGTAATGCATCTCGCAGACGTTGGGAATGAAAATTTACCCCTCGACCCTTTCGTCTATCTCGCGACCACGCTTAATTCGGCCGTTACGCTAACACGAAACTTTCCTCTTCTGCTTTCAGGGACAAGATCTTCAGGCTAAATCTGAGCAACATCAGTCATTCCAACTGCGAGGTGAGTTGTCCAGGCTTTTATGCTATTTTGTGAGATCCGCATTTTGGCACGTTTAGTATTAAATGCGGTAGCGTGCGTTATCTTAAATTAATTTCGAATGCAATATTGAAATTCAGGCGAAATTAAACAATCACATTGAGCTTTAAAAGTGAAAACGTGGATCTCGACGTATTTTAATGTGATATGGCTTTTAGAAATAACTGAAAAAATTTTAATTATATAACGCGCGATATAATGTGTTTACTTTTAATATACTAAACATATTATTTAAAACATCGGGCAAAATATATAGAGATAGTAATTTAGTATAATTATGTCTTGCATTTATAAGAAACTTTAATGATACCTTGTACTATCTCGAGATTGTAAGTTCCTCGTATTCATTCTATCTCTGTCTCTCTTTCTTCTCAAAACTGCACATTTATCTAATTCAACTAATTAATTCGCCAATAAATCTCAGAAAGAACTTAATTCATCGTAACACGCGCTCTCTTTCTCTACGACCGTTTTCGTATTGATTAGCATCAAATACGCCACGTGATGCTTGGCTCCCGTTTTAGGGGGCGATAAAGCCAGGTCCAGGTCGTAACTTGGAAAGCTCGTCCCCATAAAAATGTCAATCATGCATAGTCGAGCGAAACGACACCGACGTCATTGGAACAGCTGACGTGTATCTACCGGCTAAGCGATCCATTGTGGATGAACGAGTCGCACGATGATTTTTCCACGCTCTCCCTCGTCCGGCTTAAATGCATGTGATGGGTCCGATTTAAAAACTCGCAAAGTGCATCCGCGTATATGCATTCTCGTCCGAGTGGCAGCCGAGATACAAACAATTGCGGATGTGTTTTGATCACGAAGCTATCGAGTTATATTATAAAATGTTTTGCGTCTTTTATCATTCATCTCAAATTTCGATGATCCGTAACTTGATGTTTCCATTCGAATCGTGATATTTAATATTTTTTTGCGCGCACAAATGCATATTCTTTTGGGGGAGTTTTGGTAAATGCGACATGCTCGGTGAATCGGGAATTGAATCAAAATTGCTGTCTCGCCTTCCTGATGTCCTTCTACATCAGGAACGGTAGTCGGTTGCCAGAGACGCTCGTTCGGCTCGACCGGAGAAGGAAAATTGCTTTTTAACCCTCTCCGGTTGCGACAAGGTGCGCCGGAGTCGCATCCACCTGGTGGTGGCTACCTACAGACCATCTCGTTCGTCCGACTTCGAGCGGAATAAAATCCAATTGTCGGCGTTGTTCGTCGATTTGTTCCCTTCCGAGAGAACAACGAACGTTCCGACAACACCCCGCGGCCCCGATTGGAAAATCGCCCAGCTCTTTCCAACGAGCAGCTCTTCCACCTGCCTCGACCTCCGCTCTCGACCTACAGCTTCCGGCAAGTAGAGTTCGTATCTAGTACTTCGACAGTAGCGTCGGAGTTTCTACGTTATCGCGCGGCACGATTTTGCAGTCGGTTTCTACTGTTTGAGAAAATAGACGGTTATCTACAGACTTTCCTCGCGAAAGAGGTGAAGAATGCTCGGATGATATAACGAAACATTTCCAAGAACGAATATATACACACAGCGGAACGTTTTATACGAGAGAAGTCGTTCTGGATAATTTCGAGTACTTTTATACGGCGAATCGCAAGTATATTTTTTCTTAAAACAGATAATAATACTCTCTCTCTCTTTTCTTAATGCATTAATTTTTTTATTAAATTTTGTATAAAATTATTATGTCTGTTTATATCCCCGTGGAAAAAAATTTATTTCGACGAAAAAAGAAATTATTTCTCGAACAAATCGGTAGCTGACAAAAAACGGCGAACCAATGCTTCACTATAGGGAGAAACGACGATTCGAAAATGCAATTATATTCGTATCGTTGGGTTCACCACCTGTCGCGAGAACGAAAAACTGCCCCGAACAGAGGAGAGGAAACGGGGCGTCCGGCCCGCCCTCGTTCTGTCACCCCGTCGTTTCTCGTTCGGCTTTTATGCCAGATGCGACGATTGTGACGGCGCTGAAACTAATTTTAACGTGGACGACAACGCGGTCACACAGAAACCGGGGACGCGAAAACGTCGAAGCACGGTGAATAGTTACTCTTCGCCTTCAGGCTACACGTGATCATTAAATAGGTACACAGAGCGAATTGATGTACACGCGCGAGTTATATTTGGCACGGACGGACCGTTCTAGGCGAGTTCACCGCGCATCGGTGATATAAAGTTTGCACGAACGTAACTTAGGTTCCGCATGCTGGGTTTCCGCGCGCACAACTTGCTCGAAAATGTGCCAAGGATAGCGTTTCCGCTGCAGAGTTTAGGAAAACAACATGAAATAATTCTAATACCTAGTGGTTTCACCAACAACGGACAACTTACTTTGTGCGATTACATTAAACAATCACGTGCGGTTAATTATTACGAGTAAAATATGTTATTTTCAGCAAATTTTATCGCTGTCTGATTTCGTCATTTCGGGATGCGAACGAATGGTTCGATTACGGTTACAATCGCATTACGAGATCGGTGTGTTACCATCACCGCAGAATTCGATTCCATTGAGAATGAACGAGCATGGAATTTCGATTTTCCTCGTAGTCGGATATGTGGCCGTAAAACGTTAACGGGCGCGGGCCCGAGCAGGCCGCAGAAACCGTTCTCCCCTTCTTTTGTTCCCTCTCTAAGTCCCTAGAGCATTTCGATCTGCCGGGGATGCTGATGTAGGGTAAACTGGAAAGCGAGATATGTGGACGCGAGAGGTGAAGGAGATGCAAGAAAGAATACCACACGCGTGGGATGATACAATTTTGCATTTTACATATATGCTGATCGTCCGGCTGCGGGAAGGATTGTTGCGGATGCTGCGAGGGGGGATATAATATTGAATGAGGCTGGATCGACTGGAAGGCATTAGGCAGTTATATATATCGTAAGTCGAGTGAGCATGAAGGGTAACATAGCCAAGTGATGGGTGATAAACGTGAAAAATACGTTCAAATGGTTATTTAGATCTTGAGCGGATGAGAATGTGGCGATTATATAATCAATATATATATATTTTAAATGACTACTACTTACATAAAATTTTCCAATAGTCGTAACGATTAATCGTTTGCTCTGATATCACTGAAAATTTATTGGATTGTTTAGAAATTTTTTCTAGTTGTTTATTTTATTTTATTTTATTTTTTTTATTATATATATCATAGGATAAAGATTGGAAAATTCTGTAAACAATTCGATAACAGAAAATTTTTATTCAGTCCATTTCTGGCTCGTTTTCCATAAATTTCCATTTTGACGATAACCCGAAGATAGATATATGCGAACAAGAAACATACGCACACAATACAAGAGTCACATTCCTCAAGATTATAGATGTACATTTAAAATGACGTATTTTTGGGAACGAAAGTGAGAATGGAAATTCGGGTACGTTTCGACGGTCGGGTCAATTTCGATAGCATCTCGCTACAACGTGAACCTCTACCCTTCGCCACGGAGACAATGTTCCATGCTAATCCTGCCTCCGTTACAATTTCATAAGGGGATAACAGAAAATTTTTATTCAGTCCATTTCTGGCTCGTTTTCCATAAATTTCCATTTTGACGATAACCCGAAGATAGATATATGCGAACAAGAAACATACGCACACAATACAAGAGTCACATTCCTCAAGATTATAGATGTACATTTAAAATGACGTATTTTTGGGAACGAAAGTGAGAATGGAAATTCGGGTACGTTTCGACGGTCGGGTCAATTTCGATAGTATCTCGCTACAACGTGAACCTACCCTTCGCCACGGAGACAATGTTCCATGCTAATCCTGCCTCCGTTACAATTTCATAAGGGGAAGAAACGAGTTCGTGCGTCCGCCCTGAGGGACCGCACGCGTTCCAGGCGAGTTATAGTACGTGGCTAGAATAGACGGCCGGGAGGTTTTAAGCTCCGCGCATCCTACAAAGAGACGGCTGCTGCGTGATGCTCAAAGAATACACGCGAAACGGGAGTTGCACGTTCTTTTCCCTGACGCATTTTAAAAGCAACCAGCAAAACGGATCGATATAGTTAACGCGTGTTTTCTAAAAATAAAATTTACCATTTTGAGTTTGTTTGTGATTGGTTCAACGCACGTTCAATATTATAAATTTTGTATTAGGAAAATATCGAGCACGTTTACCCGATGATTATTCGACTACGATCCACATGCGCAATTTTGGAAAATAAAAAGAAAATATTAATCGTTGCATGAATATTTTTTTATAGCAAAATGATTATGAAATAATAACTTTTTAAATCGAGTAAATTGTATATTCGATAAAGAGAAATACAGCAGCAACGATCGCTTAGAGATTTCGAGTTATAACCGAGAAACCAGGCAATTTTGCTTCCATGAACACGCGCTCGTGCAATCTTAGTATCTTTATCATCGTCTTCGAGAACGTGCATCGAACGATAAGATCAGACTCGCTCCAACTTGGCTATTTTTTTGCGCGTTACATCTTCGCCGAGACACTCTGGTTGGCGCGATACGGAGGAGGAGAAGAGCAGCGGCAAATCCTTCTCGCGGCAAAGCGGCGTTATACGATAAGACGAAATCGTCTGATCGATCCCGGAGTACGACGAGCGTATCGATCGAGCCGGCGTGCGCGAAAAAGAAGTCGTCCATCGTTGATCGCGTAACGAATTCCGACGTTGGATGCTCAGGCCAAGACGAGCTCGGCCGCGCCGTGAATAAAGCATGCGGCAGCCCGGGAGCAGGAAGCGATAGGATGGAAGGCGTAAGCGAGAGGAAGGCGCGCGAATAAGATGGTAAAAGAAGGCGAAACCCAAACGCGCGCGGATCTCGTCGAGAAAATCGGAATCTATAAACTACCGCTACGTCCAATAAAGCAACGTCCAATCCGAGACGGAGCGGGGATTCGACGTCCGATGTTCCTACGACGATTTCATCTATATACACGCAACGATATTCAATATTTATAGAGCTGTTGCACAAAAATCGTTTGGTAGTGGAAGATTGGTCCAGGACGTCGAGCGGTTTTACGTTTACTCGACGTCACTGAAGTATTAAGGAACTCTCCGCTGGATTTACACGGCTGTAAAATCACAGATGAGATACGGCAATATTCTTATTGAAAGAACCCGAAAGCGTGGAAACGAAGAGATATTTGGCATTCCGATGCACACACATACACGCAAGTGCACGATGGATATAAGCGCGCGGAAGACCCACGCAAGGTAGCAAACAATTCCACCGACATCTGAAATAAACGGCCGTCCCAGCGTTGTTTCCTAAAATGATAATATTAAATATACATTTAGCACCGGGCCACAGTACACGTAACTTTCAGCCTTGTCTTCTACAGGGGGAATTTCTACTCCCTCAATACTCCCCTTATCGCGCGTCTCTTCCTTTTCTTATCCATTCTCTCAACTAGGGACGGACCGGCATTTTCCACGACACGGATGGATTTATTGCGACAATGAATTTGATATAAGACTAGCGAAATTTCAGTACAATAAGTTTTCTCCATCTCGCAACAAATATGTAGTTGTCGTAAAGTCCGCAAGGTCTTGAGCATGACATTATTGATAATGCCTTTGTGAATTTTAAAAGTATAAAAGATAAGTAAAAGTCTCCAAGTGCACGATGGATATAAGCGCGCGGAAGACCCACGCAAGGTAGCAAACAATTCCACCGACATCTGAAATAAACGGCCGTCCCAGCGTTGTTTCCTAAAATGATAATATTAAATATACATTTAGCACCGGGCCACAGTACACGTAACTTTCAGCCTTGTCTTCTACAGGGGGAATTTCTACTCCCTCAATACTCCCCTTATCGCGCGTCTCTTCCTTTTCTTATCCATTCTCTCAACTAGGGACGGACCGGCATTTTCCACGACACGGATGGATTTATTGCGACAATGAATTTGATATAAGACTAGCAAAATTTCAGTACAATAAGTTTTCTCCATCTCGCAACAAATATGTAGTTGTCGTAAAGTCCGCAAGGTCTTGAGCATGACATTATTGATAATGCCTTTGTGAATTTTAAAAGTATAAAAGATAAGTCAAAGTCTCTTTTTTTTTGTCACGATACGGAGTATCAAAAAAATGCGGGGCGAGATATTTGGAAAATGAAATTTTTAATATTACAAACCGACGACAACATATGGGACAAGATAGAAAATTTTATTCGTGACATTCTCGTAAATGCCTGGAGAGAATCTTCAATTTTATTTAATATAAATATTCTTCTCTCTCTTTCTCTCTCCCTGCGCGATATTTTTATTATTCCTATATTATTTTTATATGCTCTCTAGACACGCGAGAACTGCATCATATTTCATACCTTTTAGGGCCATCTAAAGCCGATTATCGCGTACGCGAACGGTTCCTGTAAAGTATATAAATAGCGCGCACGTGTATACACATCGTAACGTTATCGACAAGCCGGTAAATTGCATTATGCGTCGGTATATTTACAGGGTATATTGAAAGTGGTGTTAAGCGCGAGTATCGTCTTCCAAGCTCTCGCCTCGCTTCGACGAGAAATTAATTACAAGGCTTTCTTGCAAGGCGCAATGTGTCCCTCCGTCGTATATTATTCGCTCGCAAACTCGCAAACGGGTCACCGAATGGTCGCAGTTTCCTCGGAGAGAGTCTCGCAAACCCGCCTTTATAAATCAGTTTCTCCTGTAACCAAGTAGAAGTACACTCTTGCTTCGTACAAATGAAGGACAATGGCGAGCATAAAATGAAAAATTTTCAAACTTTACTCGGACCTCTTGTTTCTCGATTTTCCAACTCGTCGTCGTATACACATTTCCCATTTTCTTGATTTTTCCTTCCCTATTTTTCTTCTTCTCGCAACACCACCGACTTCGCGCGTAACAGAAATGAATTTGCCCTCGGGCCACAGCGGTGGAGCTCCCTTCTCTCTTTGTAATACCCTTTCATCAGATATAAGTTGTGAGAAACTTTCGCAAATAATTCGCGTTTTTTTCGTGTTCATTACATTAGTGTACGGTTGACTTTTTTTTATTTCTAATGCCTATTTTTGATATACTAATATAAGTTGTGAGAAACTTTCGCAAATAATTCGCGTTTTTTTCGTGTTCATTACATTAGTGTACGGTTGACTTTTTTTATTTCTAATGCTTATTTTTGATATACTAAAAAAAGACAGAAATGACGAAAGCGTGTGAGATTACGGTTTTTTTTTTATATCTGTCCTTCATCGATACGTTTGCAAAAATCGCGAGAAAAACTTCACGCGAAAATCGCGTGACGCGAAGCGAAACAAATGAAGGAATTAGAGTAACTCCGTTCCGTGAATGAAACATGTCGGAAACTTCTGTTCATAGTCCACGTCTGAGGTGAAAAATCTTCTTTAGTCGTCGAGCAAACATCGAAATTGTAAACAGGGGATCGTCGACGAAGAGAGCTCAGTAGCAAACTCGCTCCAGATGGTGTCGCCTCAACGACGCTGGTTAATTGCAGACTACGAAACTGCCCTATTACCCGACGAAGTAACTGTCAACAGTATTTCCTTTTCGATCTTCGTCGCCCATCTCCACGACTACTACTGTCCCACGAAGTTCAATCTATGTTTTTTTCTACTATTTGGAATTTGTCTATTCTTATTCGATTATTGGATTTTTTCCAAAAAACTTATTTGTCTAATGTGTATGATGTGTTTCGGAAATCGTATTATATAGTGAATTAAATAAAAATTACATTAATAAATCTCATCGATATTTCTCTATTTGAACGCAACTTTTTCATCGTACTTTATTCATCATGGAATATTAGAAATTAATTGCTTTTAATTGCCATGTTAATCGTTTCGTTTCCCTTGCTATTCCTTGTGTGCTCATTCGTATCGTTCGTTTTTGTTGCGCAAATCACGAGTCGCGCAAGAAAAGGTATGATATGCGCATACGATTAGCAATAAAAAGAGGTAGAATAGGAGAACAATCGTGCGAGAGGAAAAGCGTTGCGCGGCGCGAACGAGACTGGAGTATCCTCTTTTGCGAATTTATGGTGAAAGTGTTTAAATAGCCATACAGACCCTCCGCCGTCGTCTTTGTCGTCATCGTCGTCGTCGTGTAAAATATTTAGTCCCAGACTGCCATTAAAACGCCTGTAGAAAATATAGAAAAAGAACGAACGCGAATAACGCGGTGCTCAAATACACTCTACGGCACAACGACGAGAACCGCGCGAACGATTATAAATTGCTCAAAGGAGTTTTTGCGTTTGGCTCTTACGATGAATGCTCTTTTAAGCTAATGAGAATGTTACTCGCGAGGTTGTAAAATTGCAGACTAAACGAGCTTTCGCGGGAATTGTTTGTGACGCAGCGATATAAATAGGTACTAAAATGATAAAATGTAAAAGAGAGGATTATATCTATGTTACTGGGCTATTCTCTGAACGATTTAACAAAGCATATTACGCCAAGGTTTGTGCCACGATGAAAATCACAGATTGATAATTTCTTATCTCCGGATGGAAGTTATGTCTTCCGCCAACTTCTCGTCGCGCTGGAACTTTGATCGTTAAGGATTTCCTTCTAGTTCATTGACTTATCGTAATTGATACGAATAACCAAAAAGCTTTCTGCTGGAAATCGATCGCTCAGCCGTCGATGCGCATTGCGAGAATTACGGAGTGAGTATCATCATCGAGACGAGGTTATTTATCGTTCGAGAAATTTGATCGATAACGACGCGACATCGGTATGCATTGGGGTTGACCCTCGAAAAACACCCTCTTTCGTAGTACAGATAGTACCAGCCAGTGCTGCCGGCGTAAGAAGTAAATCACAAAAATGGAAATCCACGATATCGGATTGGAATCAATATTGAATGCAGATTGAATCCCAAGCTCTCTCACTCCTTCCCTCTTTTTTTCCCCCCAGTCGCACGTCTCCAGCCGTGCGAGGCCGCGAGAGAGCGAGAAGGTGCCGAGTGACGGCTTCCATTAGGAAAAAGTGACTTACGGTGCCGATCGACAACGAAAGGCACTTTT
>NW_021848872.1:377751-384987 GCF_003651465.1 Formica exsecta | reverse complement strand
CCTGCTGAAATGTCAGGCCAGTTCGCGAAAATTTTATGCGTAACAAAGGTTACCACCTGACACGACTGCGAATCAAAGATGTAGGCATCGCTCGGCGTAAAAGAGACAGTCTGATGTTTGGCCGATATTATTTATATATGGTATGTCATTTTTTCATGAATTTACCACGAGGGTATTCATTCTTGGTATATTTCACTCAAGTTGTAATTGTATCGTAGAAATTTGTTTTTACTATCTTTTCGTGAAACATATTATTTAAATGGAAAAAGATCAGATAAAACGAAAAATTCTATATAAAAAGAATAAAGATTCTTTTTTTTGTAAATTATTTGATTCAAAAATATGATAAGAGATATTAGCTCCTTTTCCTCCGGCACCACGACAGTATACACGGCACGTGATCAGGAGAGTCTGAGGGGATCTCGTCTCTTAACGGTCCAATGCCCGGCATTACTATTTGATGAGATAAAAAGCGCCGCGGTGGCCTCGACTCGTGAATTTTTAAAGGAGCCTCGCAGGTACCGTTACGTTCCCCGAGTTTCCGAGGTTAGGGGGTGTCGATACCCTGGGGGGACGCCACAGTAGTCTTCTACCTTTAATATTTTAGCACGGTAAATTATACCTTTTCCTTGCATACACTGATCTTCTACTTTCTCCATCTTGTCCTTCCTCAGACCACGCCGACGTTGGTAAGAACGTTGATCCGCGTCAATGTTTTTCTATTTGCTCTTGGAAAGAAGAAGGTATTTCTAAATATGTATGTACCAGGGGTGTGTTTTCTTTTATTATTTAAAATAGCGAAAACAGTTTTTCCAGAATCACACGTTCTCACACATTATAAAACGAAAAATGCATGCGATCTTTTTTCGTTAAAGTAAATTAAGAGATTAGTTTAATGATGTACATTAAATTTTGAAATAGGTCATTTTTATATTACAATCCGTTTGCGCGCCTTTAATGCTACATTTATGATCATTCAGCGGAACTAACACTGAAAGCAGCAAGCTGAAAAGACACAAATCAGCGGCGACAACGACAAAGACTGAGACGCGGATGGTACAGTGTATCTTCGTTTCGAGGAAACTAATCATCCGCAAGCCGCTTTTGGTGGCTGCGGAAATGCATACACTCGCACACAGGAATTTTCAATGCGCACAAGTCGCGACGATGATTAAACCCGGAGCGAAATAAAGAAAAAGCACGGGTGGGTGAAGGAGCGAGTTCGCGCGCGAGCGATGACAACTTTTGAACATTTTCCCTCGTATTATCACTATGATCACGAACTTAATCAACTCGGTCCGAATACTGAAAGTTTCAAACTATAAACTGTAACAAATCAGCAACTCGTAAGCTTTGAATGAAAGAAACACATGTGACGTTTCTCCATTGATCTGGGCGACGAGAATAAAAAATTGAGCGCTAAAATAGAACGTAGAGATGATTCAGATAGCGTATCTGCTTGAAACATTGTGAAAAATTGATTTATGACTTTTCTGATTGAAGAGATATGAAAATTTGTACGCTTTAATAAACTGCGATTCAGATAATAACGTAAAACTGAAAATACGAGAGAAGAAAATGTGTGAAATTTTAAGTCTGTTGCGAAAATGAGAAAGGGACGGGGGAGAGAGGGCGGAATCTGCGCAACAATCAGATCCCTGAAGTTTAGAGTTTAGAGGACATCGGCGAGATGACGGGAGATATTTCTATTTAATAGTCGGCGTATCACGCCGGTAATGGAAGTCGAGGCGTTTGCATGCTGGGAGACACGCTGGTGCTATAAAGTTAATGGCATCGTAGGCAACGCGATAAAATGATGCATCGCGGCTTGGCGATGATAATATTATGCCGACAGCTGCACCTATCCGCTTCAACTCGCGGAAGAACATACACATGTTTTTTTTCCTTCTTTCGAACAATTTCTTGGTGATTCCTTATTTGATTGAGAACCGCTTCGATTTAATTGCAATTAACTTATTAAATAATATCTACAGTATTTATGTGTGGATTATTAACTCTTTATTATTTGAGATAAATAGCAAAAGATTAGATTAGAAAGGATGTGAATTATATAATTAGAAATTTTACTGTAGGCAATTATGCCATCTAATTGAATTAATCAACGATTAATTTAATCAAAATTTCATCGAAACTCCGGATAAGAATTAATAGCTCGAATCATGTTTTACGATTTTGTCGTTGCTAACGACACGCGTTGCCGAACGTGAGCGAGTAATATCATCAATTGTACTTAATTAAAAGCGAACTCGTATAAAATCCAAATCATAATCCTTTACAGTCTCTGTCGTTAATTTTGTGCAAACGGTATTACACGTTTGAATGTCGGTGTACGTAGGAGGAACGCGTATTAGCGGCGCGAATCGTGTAGAAAAGCTCTCTCCGTCTCTTCTCGCTTTCGTCTCTTCCGCAAAGATTCTCCATCCGCCATCCCCCTTCGCTATTTTCTCGCCGTCTTCGAGCTCCTATCTCCGTTCCAGGTTCACGACCGGATTGTAATGATTAGTATAACGAGAAGATCCGCGCCGGAGCTTACGGGTAAGCGCGGATACCGGGAATTGCTTCGCTTTTAATTACCGCCAAGCTGCCGGCTGTGTACACCGAGCTCTTAATGCACCGCGCTTTAACGAGTAATACATTATTATCAATAATGCCCGCGCGGACAAGAAGGGGGCACGGATCCTTAAATGATTTTAACAATTTTCCTGAAATTCGCGCGAATCAATCGCGAGCCTTCTCGGGCGAATAGTCGGAGACAGACGACGAAGTAGTTGTCGAATATACAGATCAGTAGCTCGCTAAATTAAAGAGAATAATACAGGCGCAAGTCAGATGGAATAAGCGAATAGTCCGCTATTGTTTCTCATATAACACGCACTCATTGAAAACTCCGAACCGAAGTTACTGATCGCAGTTGCGAGCGCGCTACTCGCGTAAAGTAGACTGCGGTACATTGTTTGTAAGTGGATTATGTTTATAATGGGCCACTCCAGGCCCGTGTTCTGAATATTGCGACCGTGCGCAGATATACCGTATGCGCCGAGGCAAATCATGCTCGTTCGTCGTATCCACTTCAATCGCGTCCCCTGGATTCTCGCCAATGTACATTCTCCATCCGACAAATTGTGCACAGGATGTGACTTTCCGACCTCGGGTTAGAATCGTACGTAGAAACAATATTGTATATTTATCTGCTCCGCAATGCGGGGCAGTTTACCGGTTAGCGCGGAGTATGCCAGGTTTATTCGCTTTGGAATGTAAATTTACGAACGATGCTACACATCGATCGATACGTTCGTACGATTCGCTAGAACGATTGCACGCGCGAGAGTATTTCTCGAACTAGTGCTTTGAATCGCGCAGATATAATGCGTTTGTACCGCGCGGAAATCGCTATGATTTAACGTCCTCTTTTTAGTCTGCTCTCGATATGGTTCATTTAAAGAGAGAGAGAGAGAGAGAGAGAGAGAGAGAGAAAGAACGCGCCGCAATTCTTTCGATAATTTATTGGTCGTAGATCAACGTCGGAGATTTCGGCTCGATAATGCGTTTGTACCGCGCGGAAATCGCTATGATTTAACGTCCTCTTTTTAGTCTGCTCTCGATATGGTTCATTTAAAGAGAGAGAGAGAGAGAGAGAGAGAGAGAGAAAGAACGCGCCGCAATTCTTTCGATAATTTATTGGTCGTAGATCAACGTCGGAGAGAACGCTGTTTCGGCTCGCCCTTACATTCCGGTCCAGAACAATGTCGAAGATCGACGTCGTTTCTGGCCGTGACACCCGCGGGGATGCGACACGCGACGCATCCGCAGGAGATTGATCGTTAAGTCCGACGCGTTTCGGACGATTGACTATACAAACATACCGGACCGTTTCTATCAATATACGCATAAAGTGCACCGAACGAGGCGAACGATCAACAACATGATCTACACACGTGGGAACGTTTACGTTTACGAAACTAATTTTCGCTAAATGTTTCTCTTTTCAAGAGTATCGCGTTACATTTATATACAATTGACGTAAGGAATATCGTGCCGGGTGTCGTACGTGAAATAACCTGGGGCGCATTTTAAAGCAAAGAGAGGAGTTTCGTTATTTTCATTCGCGTGAATACCTTTTCTCCAAAATCTGAATATTGACCTTATTCCGGCGCGTTTGTAGCGCTTTTCTGACTGCGTTACGAGGGGCTGCCATGGCGCAAAATACTGAGCTTGCAAAATGTGAAGTATGCACTTCTGACGCCTCTCGTAAGGTCGAGCGGCCTGTACTTGCCAAGAGGCACACTTTCCCCGAAAGGACGTATAATTATGACATAACCCTCGAGACGTTATTCTCTCTTAATGTGAAATATTCGGGACATGGCATATCGCGGAAAATATTATATACATATGTAAATATACGCAATATTTTTCTTTTTTTACCAATGACTTTGTTCTCGTAAATGGGTCTATTCACACAATCTAATTTCATGTTCTTTTCTTTGTTGCAGAGAGACGCCCTGAATCTGGAACCCAGCAACGTGGCAAATTGCGTGTCCAAAGGCAAATCGGAGGTAGATTTTTTTTTTATACGGTTTGGTTTCGCACTTTGCGCACCGTCTTTGAAAAGAATTTTAATTCCGGTACTGGGAGGGGGGAGGGGGAGGACAAAACTGGTCTGAGCGTGTCAGGAAACGAGAAAGAATTGTGATTGCAGAAAAAGACGTCGAACATAATGTCGAGGAGAAAAAGAATCGCAAGCAGAGCTGACATACTGAAATAAGAGCACTAGTTTCTTTGACGGCGCGCAAAGATGAAACGAAAGACGCAAGTCCGCTCTTTAATAGACATTGCGGTGTTACTAGCGAATCTGAGAAAGAAGTCGTATTTCGTTTGTATCTTTATCGCAAAAAGATATTGCCACATCTCTCATTTCTCGCGAATAATCCGCAATGGCTTTTAGCGCCATGTTGTAATTTCTGAATTAACATACAAATATTCTAAAAAGTTTCATTATGATCGTCTAATCAGAGATAAGTATTATCGCGGCATAAATATCGTAATAACGATAGAAAATTTACGAGTTTTCTCAAATCACCGCTATTGCATTTGTGCCTCGACCGAAAATTCGTACTAACCGTAAAACGTTTAATCCCTCCGTGTTCATTTTTATTTGTACTTCGAAATCCCGCACCGCGCGTCCACGGTGATAAAACACGGGCACGATCGCGTTCCGCCTCATAGACGCGCGTACGCTTATCACGGCTTCATTCGTATGCATCGTGTACGCGTCGTCGTTGAGGTGTAAGGTCCACGCAAATATTCCCTACGTGACGACAAAGCCAATTCATTTCCCGCCGATTCGTTGCGAAATACGCGCGCGACGTGATCGACCGCGACGGAATCGCGACGCGCTCTTTCGCTTTTCCCGCTTTCCCGAAAAGTCCGAAGAGAGAGAGAGAGAGCGGCAGAGCATATTGAACTCTGTCGTCGTCCTCTCGACAACTATCTTCTCGTCGCCGAAACGCACGTCGTACCGCCGAATTTAATTTTCTTCTCTCTATCTTTTTTTTCCTCCAGCATTTCGACTGCCGGAACCATATAAGAGTGATACAACCGATGGGAGACGGAAATCGGCTCTACATGTGTGGTACGAATGCGCACGCGCCCAAGGATTGGGTGATTTATGTAAGTTTCCACATTATTTTTAATCGAGAAGTTAGAATATACATTTATATAAGAAATAACCCTATTTAATGTTTTATCAAATATATGTTAAATATACATATGTCATTAAAATTTTCATTTATGATATATGAACAATTATTTTTATTTTTCCAATGGCAGGATATCGAAACAAATATTGCATTGTTTCTCATACATATTATTCCATTCTTTTATATCTTATAAATTCCGATGCATACTAAACAAATTCGTTAAATTTGATTTTGTAATACGCAACGGTTTGTGACTGGATTGGAATGGGCAGAAAAAATACACATATATGCGTTTAAACATGCGCTGTCATTTGTTTATCGAAAATTGAAAATGTAAAACGATGTTAAATGCATTCACAACTTCTCTTGAAACGTATTACGAATTCAGCGCGATGTGCGCAACGCACGCCGATTTATGCTACTTTACGCTTAATTTAATTAATTAATAACAGAACACGACAAGGCATCTGAAAATAATATCGTTAATTAATTTTCGCGTTACGAATAAATTTCACCGCCACTCACGCATTCCTCTATAATACGTTCCCAATTTAATTCCTGTTGAAATATTTAAAGCCATAATGAATAATGCTATTATTGATAGAAAGAAATTTATATGCATTATCGCAAAATAATAGAAATCCACGCGATATGATTGGCAAAATTTTATGTATTAGAGCATATCAAAGTAATTAAAGTAGATGAATGAATCTTACGTTTAAATACCCGTGTAAAACGAAACGAAAAGATACACGAGTTTCGCTTCGCCAAATGTTATGAGCCTCGAGTGTATCGTAACATCTCACATAATAATGATATCCGCTTACGTAAGCTGTTGCTCGAGATTATGGCTACTAAATAAAGTTAACTATTTGAAGATATTCGATATTGAATGAGATGAGATGGATATAAATATGATATAATAAAAGATTAAATTTGAGGGATGGGAAGCTGGTTGAGATGGATTGAATTTTTAAAATTAAAATATAGCATTTTCTTCGTACGTCTGATATTTTAATTATGTTTGATTAGATTTGTTAATGATATTTTTTAATATGTCGAACTTGTGTATGCAACGTGTAATTACGATTTAAATTTACTATCGCTAGTTTTTTATCCATTTTAATTGATTTTAATATATATTATATTATATTATTTCAGTAATTTTTTTTTTTTAACGCTATTTTTCTCATTATATAACTTTATTATTCTTTGATAATTTGAATTGAAATGATGGAATATTTAATAATTAAACTGATAATTTTAGATTAGAAAAATTCTTTTGCGCTATAATTCGCTTTTTCAGCCTTTGTATATTGCTAATGTCCAACCTGACCTCGTTCTCCAAATGATGTTTTTCCAGAGCAATCTGACTCACTTACCGCGTCACGAGTTTGTTCCGGGAGTGGGAATGGGTATCGCGAAGTGCCCTTACGATCCTGCGGACAACTCTACGGCGGTTTGGGTCGAGAAGGGCAATCCTGGGGACTTGCCAGCTCTTTATTCCGGCACGAATGCC
>NW_021848872.1:366333-377386 GCF_003651465.1 Formica exsecta | reverse complement strand
GTTCACCAAAGCCGATACCGTAATCTTCCGCACGGATCTCTACAATCTGACTACCGGTCGCAAGGCGTTCAGCTTCAAAAGAACGCTCAAGTACGATTCCAAGTGGCTCGATAGTGAGTATTCTTTTTCAAACAATGCCCATTACTAGAAGTACTTAAACTTATTATATATCGATATTCTCTTTTATATTGAATTATTATAGAAGATAATAATGTTTAATGATTTTTGTCAATATATAATATTTTGGCATGTTTTTTTATTTAATATTTAATCTATAATAGAGTAAGTTTTAAACTTGTAAATTATATTCCATAATTTGTCTTCATCCCGTCGGTATTGATTGCTACGTCTACTAGTAAAGATACTCGGATCTCTAAAGGACCCTTTACTCAAAGCCCAATAATTACGGCGTGTCGGATCAACAATAAAATTTCCATTAGACTTAGAGAGTGTAGTATTAACGGGAAGAAGGGATAGGCGCTTAGATCGGCTAAAAAGCGAAATAGGTTTCCCGCGAAGAAACCGAGCGGGAAGGGTGCTGTTTGGGAAATAGACGGGAGAGTGCTTTGAAGTAGGACCCCGGACATCAGCCGAAAACACGCTTCGGGTTCAAATGGATGCGAATAAACTGCCCCGCCTATTTTCCAAGGGTACCGTTGCCTGCCTCGTCGACGACGCGAAGGACTCGCGTGGTAGGATGAAAGTACCGAAGCAGACTAGAGGGTGCCCGATTCTCTCTTCCTCGCTCTCTCTTTCTCTGTCTCTTTCTCGCTCCACGAGAGGGGTAATAAAATAACATCCTGACGCGATCTGCCTCGTCCTAAACGTTGCGCTCTCGACGAAGTACCTTCCTCCTCCTCCTCTTCCTTGGAAAGGGAGAGAAAGCGAGCCGACCGAAGAAGTTAAAGTTTCCCCGTCGTCCGCCGGAAACCCCTTCTCCCCTTTCTCCTTCTCGCCGCAGTCCCGCGCAGGCCGAGCTTTAATCAGTTTTACCGGCTCCCTGATTCGTCGACCGAGATTATTGCGATTCTCTCGATTTTTCGTTATCGGAACGCGCGAACGTGAGGGGCGCGGCAGGCGGGAGCGGCTTGGCAAGGAAATTGGAAAATGTAGATTAGGACGTGCGTCGAATATAGACATACAATCCGACATGGAATTTAATAGCGTAACTCGCGGGAGGTAGGGGCGGAGCGCACTGATTTGCGATGATCAAGTGTAAATAGAATCCGATTCGTTAGGTTCGTCAGTCGTGACAGGACACGAGCAATACGTCGAAAATTTAGTTACACGCCCGTTTAATATCGAAATTCTGCTCTATTCGGAACCTTCTACCGACTACGTTTTAAAATGACGCAGTTGAAAAAAAATTTTGTTCCACGAATAATTTACGTGTTTCGTATTAAATATTAGTCATTTATTAATTTATAGTACGTCAAAAATATTTAAAGTTCTTTAAATCACAAAACTTTTGATTTATTAATTATCTCAATGAAAATTGTATTTTTTTGGCTCGAGGGAGGAAAGTAGCTTACCCGTATAAAAGAGTTAATTTTAACTCCTTCTTTGCCGCATCGCAATCCTTTCCATGGCGAGCATTTACGCGCGACACGCGGAATAATGGTGCAGGACGGTAGGCTGCTGCTTTGTATTTCTCAAGAGGGGCCGCTTCCGCTTTTCCTCACTCCAGTGAAGCGTGCTGCCACTCGAGTTCGCTCTTTCAGCCACCATCTTCGTCGTCGTCGAGTAGGGTCGTGGTACACCGGAGCGGCGAAAACTGTAGGGCAGACGAATAACTTTGTCCTACTTTGTATCCTTCGCGCCCTCCCACGGGATGCATGATTAGCCATTTGTTTCGTCGTTTAATTTCAAGTCGGAGCGCAGCCCTTTCGTTACACACTTTCTCTCTCTCTCTCTCTCTCTTTCTTATCTTTGCTCTTAGCTGCCTACTATTCCCCCGCCTCCGGAACGAAACCTTCGTTCAGACCCTACCAAGCGCGAGCGCGTCACCATCAAGGACCATTCTCCGCATCGAGTTTGTCTATTAACAAAGGCGTTGATTAAATGCGAGGCGAGAGTCTCGGAAGAGACGGATGAACTCTGCGCACGCTTCTCGTAGTCTTCGAGCCTTACTCGCCGACCCTTCGTACTCTTTCTCTTTCTTCTTCGCTCGCAGTTTCTCTTTCTTGTGTCTCTGCTCGGCGGCAAAGCGAACGCAATGAAGACTGATGTGGTTCGTGGCCATGATAAGGAAAACTCGGCTCGGGAAGGTGAATCGCGAATGGAAAGAAGGACGAAGAAAAATGGCGAGTAGAACGCAATGGACTTCTTAACAAGCTCTGAATAACTAGCTGACGAACGTCTACTTTCACGGATTCTGTGCGCGCGAGAGATAGCACTTTGTCATTATCAATATCATCACGCACCCATTTTCTCGAATTTGCTGCATTTAACTGTCTTTAAATTTCTTTTTTCTGGATATATTGCAACGAAGCATTTTTTTTCTTAAAATACTACGGAGTGTATTTTCAAAGCTTAAATAGTGCCACACGTTGCTCTCTTCATTAATGATGAAAAGCACAATCAAAGCTTATCGTTTCTAGACGATTTTGCATTCCCTTGTCCCCTCGTTCGTCTTCTACTTCGCAGCCGATCTCTTAGCCTGTCTTCGTCTCTCTGCACGTGCCTGTACCGTCCCGATATATCAAACTGCCGCTGTCGAAAGCGTCAGACAATCGATTTAATCGTTGAACCGTGAGAGAGATTGCGACGGTCTCCAGTCGAATGCCGCCGCATAATGTAAAATTGACAAGAGAACCCGACACTGGCGGCAGGATTCGAACGCGGAAAAATTCGATTTCCTTCGTCATTTTCTCGCGTCACCGAGCTCCGACTGCTATCGTGATGCGAGATAAACCAGTTTCCTCGGCACAACAAGTAATTACGCCAAGATTAAAGGATTTCGCGCGACGAGGCATGTCTGCTGCATGATCGGGCTGCATTTTTTGGTGCGATTAATGCGAATAATCGCGCGATTGTGCCGATTTTGCATGCTATTAACCAGGATTCGCTCGTCGAAAATCGTCATGAATGGCAAGACAAATCGAATTAATCTGTAATAAATTATTTCTAAATCTCGAGCGAAATAAACCGCGTGATATTCCCCGAGTCCGCTCGAGCCTCTTGCCGTCTGTTGGCGAAGAACTCAGAAACCTTTGCAAAGTTATTTCGGACTCTTTCTCGCGCAACTTATCTCATTCGAAGATGATACTGAACTTATAACTCAACTACGCGAGGCGCGATGATAAAGCCGACTGGATGTTGTTCGCTTTCTTTTCTCGCCGTATAATTTTTTCATCTCGCCCAGCACGACATTGGTAAATTGCGATTTAATTTTGGTATTGTGTATATACGTATTTAACGAGAATTTTGTATGAGATTCATTATAAGATAATTTTGCACCAGTTATTCTTTCATTGAATCCAATTCTGCTTGAAATCGTCTTTATCAAGGAACACAATTAAAGCGCATTGTTTCCAATCTAATCCTGGCTACGTGTTTCCCGTTTTTGCACTTCCATTTGCTGCTAAAGCGGTTGCAAAATAATATCGTTGCGCTACGAAATGCCTGCGGTTAAACGGAATTCGGGGAGATTGTTGCCCACGTCTAGAGCGGAGTTTAAACACAGTTCCGGCGATGAAAGTTTTTATGCATAGAACGAGCAAGGATATCGTCGCGCCCCGCCCGCGGCGAATACTCGATTCGCGATTATTATTGCGCGCGATTATTGCGGAGTAGATATCTACCTACACGCGGGAACTATCTACTCTAGATGTAGTTATTTTGGCGTAGAGAATGAGGTAGATGCTAACGGCTAGATACACGAGCGTATAAGCTCGTTGGAACATGCGACCGAGAAATATAACCATTCGGCGAGAAAAAAAGATACACATGTCGAGAAACGCGAATCGAAACTCGTTTCGACGCTTTTAAAAAGAAAATTAAAAACCTAACGTAGATAGAGCGTAATGTTTCCCGTCTATCTTTTCAGAGCCGAATTTCGTAGGCTCGTATGACATCGGCAGCCACGTGTTCTTCTTTTTCCGCGAGACCGCGGTCGAATACATCAACTGCGGTAAAAGTGTGTACTCCCGCGTGGCGAGAGTCTGCAAGAGGGACACCGGCGGTAAAAATATACTCGCCCAAAATTGGGCTACATATCTCAAGGCCAGGTTGAACTGCTCGATACCTGGCGAGTTTCCGTTTTATTTCAACGAGATACGTGAGTATCAGAAAATTGTGTGTTGCATGAAACATATTTTTACACAGTTGTGTGTGTATGAAACTTTCCATTATAGCATAATTTACATTTACTTCTATACTCTTGCTACATATTCAGAATTTAATTTTGTTTTTAGAGATTTTATATTTAAATCGGGCACGAACTTATGCAATCACCTGATATGTGGAATTATGTAAAATCTTTTTTAAAATTATTTTTAATTAATATTCATACACACATCTGTGGCTGTTATAGCGTGTATAATTTACGTTACTGCATTTTCGCTATTCAGAGAGCATTTACAAGGTGCCGGGTGACGATACGCATTTCTACGGTACCTTCACCACATCGACGAACGGATTAATGGGTTCTGCGATATGTTCCTTTCACATTGACGCTATTCAGGAGGCTTTCCGCGGAAAGTTCAAAGAGCAGGCAACTAGTAGTAGCGCGTGGCTACCAGTCCTGTCCAACAAAGTTCCAGAACCGCGTCCGGGCCAATGCGTCAACGACACAGAGACGTTGCCGGACACAGTTTTGAATTTCATAAGGTCCCATCCTTTGATGGATTCCGCGATCTCGCACGAGAACGAGAAGCCGGTCTTCTACAAGCGGGATGTCATGCTCACGCGATTGGTCGTCGATAAGCTGCGCATCGACTTTGTCGGCATCGATCTGGATTACACCGTCTACTACGCCGGTTCCAGTAAGTATTTGTCGTATTATCTACATCGCGCTGTGAATACAGATCGCGATTTGATATATTTATTTTGTTCCACGACATAAAAATGCGTAAATGCACGTGTTCTTCGTTGCGTTTTATAGGCGACGGTCGCGTTCACAAGGTTGTACAGTGGCTTGACAATAACGGCGAATCCCAGTCAATCTTGCTGGACGTTTTCGATGTCACGCCGGGCGAACCGATACAAGCGATGGAGATTTCAAAGGAGCATAAGGCTCTCTACGTAGCATCGGATCACCGGATAAAGCAGATCGATCTGGTAATGTGCACCCGACGATACGATAATTGCCTGCGATGCGTCCATGATCCGTACTGCGGATGGGATAAGGATACAAATACGTGCAAACCCTACGAACCTGGGTAAGTGTGATTGTACTCTTCGTAAGCGTGACTTGACTTGAAAATTGTGAAAACACGAGAGCGATTTATTGTCTTACAATAATTTTGCGCGTAATGCATATTATGAAAATATAAAGAATGGAATATAACATTGATTTCCATCATAATTTAATTATGAATTACGACACACAAGCTTCGAAATAGAAATATTCGCTCCGGTTTTATACGCATCGTATATTTTGGTTACCGCAAATTCATTTCCCTCGGTGAAACGAAATACTTTTACGGAAAAAATAAAAAAAAGAAATTGTGCAGCTGGCGAATCAAAATTCAATTTCGCGGAATATTTCAAAATAAAATTACGGGAAAACCGTATAAATGAATATTCGAGATTACATGTTTGTGACAAAATTGCCACGCGTGACGTGATTTTTGACTTTTCTCGCGTAGGCTTCTTCAGGATGTATCGAATAGCACAGCCGACGTTTGCGATAGCAGCGTCGGCAAACGGAAGCTGGTTGTTACGTGGGGCCAGTCGGTGCATCTGGGATGTTTCGTAAAAATGCCGGAAGTACTGGCGAATCAAGAGGTACGGTGGTACCATTATAGTAAAGAGAAGGGCAGATATCAGATCGCGTACAAGTATGGCGCCGGTGGCGACAAGTTCATCGAGACCTCGGAGAAGGGTCTGGTGATTGTCGGCGTTAACGAGCAGGACGCCGGTAGATACGATTGCTGGCTCGGCGGTGCTCTTCTGTGCTCGTACAACATCACCGTGGACGCGCACAGATGTTCCGCCCCCGCCAAGTCCAACGACTATCAGAAGATCTATTCGGACTGGTGTCACGAATTCGAAAAGTACAAGTCGGCGATGAAGAGCTGGGAGAGAAAGCAGGCGGTAAGTCGTTTCACATTTTTTCCTTCTTACCCTCGGACAGTTTATGGTGCCGATATAATATTTTTTCGGAAACCGAGAGCATTTTTAAATGCGAGCGAAATAACGTTGCCATATCTCAGACATTATCATCACTGTTCGTCTCATAGAATTATCGCAAATCATTTTTGACCATTCAAAATTTGCATTGCAAAGCGACATATAATTCAGAGAATTCCTGCCCCCCTCTCTCTGTGTGTATATAATATATATATCTTTATATGCATTGGTATGAGAGAGCGGAAATTAAATATTTATCACCAAAATTGCGCGATGCAAGGTAGAGAGAGTTTATTGTGGGAAAATACCCCTATGGCCGTATATTCATAAATCGATAATGTATATATCAATAAATCGATAAATTTAATTGCACGGTTGATAGCGGCAAATGGGAATTATTCTGTAATCGTTTATACTGTTTTACGCATTATGCAATGACAACTTTTACGCGTTATCGAAATCAATTTTAAATTTCACAGCGAAATTATCAACCTGTTTAACTCGTTTTACATCCGTTCTGTAAATATCCGCGCACTTTCATATCAAGACGATCATTCTCACTTTGTCCAACAGTATAATAATAATTTTTTATCTAGAATGTTACGATCATCTGATTAGCGACATGTAATTTTGAACACATGGCGTATTGAGCAAGGCGATACTTTCACTACACGCGCTGAAGATTCGAACCACCTTTTTGTTGACAGCATCGCGCGCGCTTTTTGTTACAGCAATGCGCCTCGAGGCAAAACGACAGCAATCAGAATGTGCACACGAACGAGGTGTACGGCACGCCCCTCGTCTGATGGAGCCGATCATTGGGTCCCTCGTCGAGCCGAGATCACGATGACGCCATGATACGCATAAGCGTCCCGCCGAAGAATCACGGCTGGACCACAACCGGCTGGACGAGTCTGACCTTCCTGCTGGCCGGTCACGTCACCGCGCTCGGCCCGTTGGTCACCCGAGGTCTCTCAAGCGATTGAGACCGATACGCGGCTTCGTGAACTGTGTGGTGAAAGGATTGAAATCTGGTGAGTGCGAAAAACGTACGCGCGATCGATCGTGCATATTGATACTATTTACGTGCCACTGTGCCCGAGATTGCTTCTCGTCGCGCTGCCGATCGCGAGTGATCGTCGATGACTTCATTGGCGATCAGAATATCAGATATATACCAGTTTCGTTCTGGTCGCGCATCCCGCTTTTTGTTACGTATGTTTTTTTTTGTACTCGCTTAATGCTGTAAATAGACGTGTCGCGCACGAGTCGCGCGAAAGAGAGACCCGACGTTGATGCAGCGAGTGTGTTCTCGGCGATGACGACGGTAATGCCACGAAATGTCGTTAAAAAGTGAGACGATTCTCATCTCGTAAATTCCGATACGAATGTGCATTGCGGAGGAGTGGATGTTTTTCGGAGTGGATGAATGCATCCTGGATAAAATCCCAGTAGTGGAGACTCGGTGTGGAAGCTGTATGGAAAAACGCGCGCTTTCATTTCCTCAGATTTTTAATTGATTTGAGACGGCGAATTATGTGTACATACGATATCGGAGCCTCGAAAAACGCCATGTTGATCGCGATATCACCGTAATGAGATATCGATTGTCAATGGAACCGTTGAGATTAAGTAAGCGGTGTGCCGAAGAATGGAAGGCGCGTTTTCTCCTGCGGTTTTTCACATCTGTGATAGAAACGGCCGAAAAGAGAGACGGAAGTTCTCTGACGACGAGAGAGTATCGATAGGACAACGGCCGTTATGGCTCGAGGAAAGGTGAAATGTCGCATCAAGAGGGAAAAACGTGGCCATTGGCGCGTTTACGACGTCACGCAGGTTACATATGAGATTATTATCGACTTTAGGAGACCTTCGTGCGAGCTGCGCTGTACTCGCGCGACGCTGGTTAGCTTTCCATATCACGTTCGCCACTTTTGCGGCGCGCACACGCCTATTTTCTACTCTTGCACACCTACCCCTCAAATACACCAACCCTCTCCTAACATATCCTTCGTTTCTTTTTTTTTTTTCCCTATCGCGTCTCGACGATCGCGCAAACTCCCGCCTTTGGTTATCTTTTGTTTGCCGGAACTTTCGTGCGCCGTTCCGATTATCATCATTATTCTTCGCGTACCCACCTGAGAGACACGGCGAAACGACCGCGCGATGACACCGCATTTTTACGTGCGCGCGCGCGCGTACATTGTGTCGATGAAAGCACACGTGTCGTGTCGGACAGAAACGTCAAAATCATCGCGCTCCAGTTCACGAGGAATCGCCTCGAGTATCCCCCGCGCGTTGTTATCGTCGAGAATCCTCTCCTTTAACTAAGGTGCTACGCGAATCTATCTTTTTCGCAGGAAAACCGGTGAGACCTCTGTGGTCTCGGACTCATGTACATTTTCCGTCTCCTTTCATCCCATTCTTTTTCCCCGATCGACACGCGCGCGCGTACGAAAAACGCGTTACGCACCTAACGAGCGACCGTTGTGTACGCGCCGGGTACACTGTACATAATATATCGGATTCCAAAAGTCACGTGTACACACTTTCCTTAGGTAAGTCTAATATTAGCGTAGAATATACATGTTTGCTTATTAGTTTTCGATCAACACGGCCACGGATCTCTCGTTGCATCCTGCAACGATATCGGCGGCATAACAACCGCCACCAAAAAGTAAACGCGGTGCTGGGGCACACATCGAGGCGAGCGATCGTTTCGACGCGACTTCCGGACTCGACGCTGCGAGCGGACTATCGAATCGTCATTGCGTTTCTAACGTGTCTTTAACACTACGCAGGTAGATTGCGACTGAATCGAGCTCGTGGCGTGGCGTCCATAAAATTTGTTTCCCGAAATCAATCTGGAATTTTAATGTACGCCGTTACACTTGATTCGATGACACTTGGGATCTCAATACGATTATATTATTCGATTTCTCTTATTTTTATCGTCGCTGGTTTTCGCGTTATTTTTCGAACGAATACGGATACAGGAGTGTGTTTTTGACTTTGTAATTCTCTGTATATAGATATAATAACGTTATATTTTTATATAAAAAAAAAAAAGATCTTGCCGAGAAAGATTTATTGTGAAAAGTGACAACATGTTTTTAATTAGTATTCGCACTCAATCAAATGGAGTGACCGCGGACAAAAAAAAAACCGTTTCCGGGCAAACGAATATTTTTCGAATCTCGATACACGCGGGAAACCAAAGGGGAATTCAATTTTGTCGCGTTCCACCGCTAATTTCAATACCGCATATGCATACGTCCTCGTTTAGTAATCGTCCATGAAAATATAACGCAGACTCACACACACTGTAGTGGAATTAGCGTTCGTGTTAGCGTCCGTCCGACTTTTCCTCGGAGATCGACATACATTTTGTAATCAACGCGACAGCAAACGTCTATCGGTGCTCATTTTAGCGCGGTTTGTCGAACGATCGGCGTATCGAGAGAGCACCCAGCCAGCCATAATCACTATACACGTAGGCTACATAAAAAAATTGTAGGAGAGGTCATGACGCCTCTCTCTGTACACAGATTTTCGGTTCTCTGAGGCATCCGGTGATAGTTTTGCTCTTATCCTTGCGTTTGTATATATATATATATATAGACATTTTTTATCGTAATATTTACGCAGTATCCTCGATATATAATGCAGCAGCGCGAAAATGCCCGATCGAGCCTGGATGCGCGCGAGAGAGACTGTTATTAACTTGTGTACAGAAATTGTCGCAGTCGACGATTTACATACTTTTTGTACCTATAAGGCTCAACCTATACGCGAGAAAATACGCGGCGGGGGAACTCCGACCGAAAGATAAATCCTCCTAGAGGAAACGTTATAGATTGGAATAACGGAGTACACACCTAAACGAGACCTTGGGAGATGTAAGAGTCACACAATAATCGGTAATCTAATCCTCGAGTATGTACTTATTATGAGCTTCAACAAGTATTGAATAGTATTACGACGTAAGGATTAAGGCTAAACGCACGTTAAGGATAAAATCGAGAGACCGGCCGACCGCGACGTCGCGCGGATCGACGAGGGGGGCTCACTCGGGAATTTCGCGCGCAGTCTCCGCGTTTTTAGCGGGAATGCTCCTCGTCGATCCGCTCGGTCCACTCGTACCTACAAATCATCCTCAAATTTCTCCAGCCATCAATCGACGTCCCGGATCGTACCGGATCACAGGCGCGCCTGGATATAGAGAAAAGAAGCGGTCGAAAGAGTGCTAGATACGTATGTGCGTGCGTGCGTATATGTATGCGTGTGTGATTGCGTGATGTGTCACGGATTGATACGTAAAGAATAGTAACTTACCTATCGTGTATCTAAAGAAAGTTATAAAAAAGAGTAAAAGCAAACTTAATATTACGATAGAATAGTAAAGTACACGAACTTTGGCTAAGAACGCCCTCGTGCAGTCCTTACTGGCCACGACGTCATGTCAACCGCGTGTTATGGTAACGCGAGGAGAGAAATCGTATCGATCCTGGAACGGGAATGGTCTCCTTTACGTCTTGCTAGGCGCGGGAGAGCCAAGTGTCCAAGGGCGAGTGCACGAGGGCGCACTTCGGGTTGGAGTAGGCGTGATCACGGAAAGCAATCTAAGTTGAATCTAAAGTTGTTAGATATATTATTTGTAAGATTACTGTATGTTGCGAGTGGATGCGATTGATGCGGCGGGATATCGCGAGCGGATTTTGGGGAGAAAAACCTGCCCGGCAGAGCAAATTTTGTCGCT
>NW_021848872.1:344523-358954 GCF_003651465.1 Formica exsecta | reverse complement strand
CTCAATCAAATGGAGTGACCGCGGACAAAAAAAAAAACCGTTTCCGGGCAAACGAATATTTTTCGAATCTCGATACACGCGGGAAACCAAAGGGGAATTCAATTTTGTCGCGTTCCACCGCTAATTTCAATACCGCATATGCATACGTCCTCGTTTAGTAATCGTCCATGAAAATATAACGCAGACTCACACACACTGTAGTGGAATTAGCGTTCGTGTTAGCGTCCGTCCGACTTTTCCTCGGAGATCGACATACATTTTGTAATCAACGCGACAGCAAACGTCTATCGGTGCTCATTTTAGCGCGGTTTGTCGAACGATCGGCGTATCGAGAGAGCACCCAGCCAGCCATAATCACTATACACGTAGGCTACATAAAAAAATTGTAGGAGAGGTCATGACGCCTCTCTCTGTACACAGATTTTCGGTTCTCTGAGGCATCCGGTGATAGTTTTGCTCTTATCCTTGCGTTTGTATATATATATATATATAGACATTTTTTATCGTAATATTTACGCAGTATCCTCGATATATAATGCAGCAGCGCGAAAATGCCCGATCGAGCCTGGATGCGCGCGAGAGAGACTGTTATTAACTTGTGTACAGAAATTGTCGCAGTCGACGATTTACATACTTTTTGTACCTATAAGGCTCAACCTATACGCGAGAAAATACGCGGCGGGGGAACTCCGACCGAAAGATAAATCCTCCTAGAGGAAACGTTATAGATTGGAATAACGGAGTACACACCTAAACGAGACCTTGGGAGATGTAAGAGTCACACAATAATCGGTAATCTAATCCTCGAGTATGTACTTATTATGAGCTTCAACAAGTATTGAATAGTATTACGACGTAAGGATTAAGGCTAAACGCACGTTAAGGATAAAATCGAGAGACCGGCCGACCGCGACGTCGCGCGGATCGACGAGGGGGGCTCACTCGGGAATTTCGCGCGCAGTCTCCGCGTTTTTAGCGGGAATGCTCCTCGTCGATCCGCTCGGTCCACTCGTACCTACAAATCATCCTCAAATTTCTCCAGCCATCAATCGACGTCCCGGATCGTACCGGATCACAGGCGCGCCTGGATATAGAGAAAAGAAGCGGTCGAAAGAGTGCTAGATACGTATGTGCGTGCGTGCGTATATGTATGCGTGTGTGATTGCGTGATGTGTCACGGATTGATACGTAAAGAATAGTAACTTACCTATCGTGTATCTAAAGAAAGTTATAAAAAAGAGTAAAAGCAAACTTAATATTACGATAGAATAGTAAAGTACACGAACTTTGGCTAAGAACGCCCTCGTGCAGTCCTTACTGGCCACGACGTCATGTCAACCGCGTGTTATGGTAACGCGAGGAGAGAAATCGTATCGATCCTGGAACGGGAATGGTCTCCTTTACGTCTTGCTAGGCGCGGGAGAGCCAAGTGTCCAAGGGCGAGTGCACGAGGGCGCACTTCGGGTTGGAGTAGGCGTGATCACGGAAAGCAATCTAAGTTGAATCTAAAGTTGTTAGATATATTATTTGTAAGATTACTGTATGTTGCGAGTGGATGCGATTGATGCGGCGGGATATCGCGAGCGGATTTTGGGGAGAAAAACCTGCCCGGCAGAGCAAATTTTGTCGCTGTTTGCGGAGACACGAGCTCGAAATGCATCTTAACGAAAAAAAAAAAAAAAAAGAAGGAAAGAGAACATCGCATCTGCGAAATTCCAGTCGATTATCCCGCAACGTCGACCGCGAAGGCGAGATAGATTATAGCTCGGTTTAATGTATGCGATGCGATTTTGAGTAACGCAACATAATAGTTACTCGCGTAAGGGAACGGAAAAGGGGGTGAGGGGGGGGGGAGGCAGAAACGCCCTAACTGAATAATTAGTTACGATACATACTACTACGATACAGAGAGAGATGAGAAGTGAAGGATAGCCGATAACGATTTATTAAGATATATCACTAGGACTAGCCGACGACTGTCTTAGGTTTCGCGAGTGATTTCGGAAACGTAGACTTATTTCTCGGGAGGGGGTGAGATATGGAATGGGGAAGGATTCGCTGTATACTCTTTACTTTTTTTTACCGCGAAGATTAGGGGAAGAGCGAGAGAAAATGTGATCCGTTTGACCGATTTCCTCTTAATTTTACCGGCCTTTCTTTCCGCTCTTGTGTCATCGGCGCCGTTTTTCTTCCATGATGATTTTTTTCTTCTTCTTTTTTTTGTCGCTCTCCCTCCTTTTTTACGATATATCTTGCCTTAAAGCAGAAAATTGGAGCAAACTCGCGCGCACGCGAGATTAATAGTCCATTCGTATCGTGGAAAACTCATCCTTCATCATCGCCGTATTTTTCTCCGTCTTTTCGGTTCGCTTCTTTTTTGCATTCTGCTCGTTCCTGTCGACAGCAGAGCGATCAAGGGTGGAAATTAGGGACGGGCGGTAGCGCGCCGTGAGTCGTTTTCAAGCTCGTAGAAGCCGATATATGCCGCTTACGGGAATTCAATTTAGTACCGCACGGTAAGGAACGGATCCCTCCGCATCGCTCGAGGTAACGCCGCCCGCAGAGGCGTGCATCGGCGCATCGGCAGTTTTGTTTATGGAACGTACTCGTGAATATCGATCTTCCTCAAAGCGCCCCGCCAAACGTTGTGTTTGTTCGCACCAGGCGATATGTTTATCGATTAAATTAATTCGGCCACGCATACGCCGCACACCTTGCGCCTGTCGAACGAAGGTACAGTTTTTTTCTATGCTGTATGCGCAAAGTGTGATTTTTCGAGAAGCTGCGATTTATACATAGGAAATCATTCTCATTTTTATGTAAAAAACAAATCTAGTTTTATTGTTTATTATAAGGAAGTGTTTTGAAAATATTTGTAATAATTGGATCTCAGAATGAAAGTGTATGTGCGCTGGATACATTGACATCAATGTTTAATCTATAGTGCATACAGATTCGCGATTATACGATCGATCGATTCACGGTACGCACCGCCTAAAAATTCAGACTTATCGACACGTATGTGCGATTATCATCGTTAATAACACGACCGTAGATAATTTTTAGTTCAAAGAATTTCGTACGATATAAGAGACCCTTTTAGATATTCACCTATTACCTAAACATCCAATCGCTATTTTTATCAAAAAAACATGTTAAAAATCTTTAATAGTTATCCATTGTTCACTATTGCTATAATAAAGTTTTGCTTTAATAAATGATTGATTCGTATATTATTCATTTGAATCCACATCCTCTCCAAGTTCCACAAATACGTATAAAACTTTTCAGGTACAAAAAGAGATGAACTCTTTCCATCGAAAAAATATGTTATTAATGGGCTTGTTTAATCAAGTTTTCAAATAGTATGGCGTTTGACAGAACGGAGAAAAGATTCCAGAAACCAGGTAAGTTTAATATCGGTATGTAAAATTTTAGCAACGATGTCACGAACTCACAAACAACAATTTATTTCGGATACTTTCGAAGAGAGGCACGAAATTCGCGACTCGTGACGTTTAATCAGCGGACAACGAGAAAAAGGATCGTACACCATCCGGAGCGATGTTATCGCAACCTTCGGCCATTCTGTTCGAGTATCGTGCGATCGATACAGCAATCTTAATGTCGGTGTATCTTCCGTTTGAATAATTACGCGCTATTCCAGACTCTATGTTTCATGTGCAGCCGCGGCAGGCTATAGACCTCTGACTGACGGACGTCATAGGTGTTTGACTTGTGAGGAGGGATAAACATTTACGTCACGCGCTATCTTGCGAGCGAGGGGTTTCTTGATCTAATGTGACGTCATTGGAACTATACTATTACTTTCTCTCTCTCTCTCTCTCTCTCTCTTTCTGTCTCGGATGAACGCTTCTTCGAAACTCCGTGACGCGGGTCGCACGACTTCAAAGGTGCGCTTTGCAATGTTACCGCACTTTATGCGGTCGACCGCTGTTAGAAAGGTCGTGGGAATGTGCATACGATGTTCTTTCAAACAGGGTTGGATGTAAAGCTGCCCTGAAATCGGCACGCCTCATCGGTGTGTGGTGTCCGTAATATTTAAAGATCGCGTTTATAGTCGCGATGACGCTAGTATTGTCGTGTCGTCAGAGAGATTGACGCAATCTATCGGCTGCATATTAAGACGCGCGCGCTAGTTATATTTTTTACAGCGAAAAGTCGAGTGAGATTCAACAGTGTAATGTACGAAAGAAGTTTAGTTTACGTCGGCATCCTTACAAAAGGAAAGAATACACACTATGAAAGCACACGTGGTGAGAAAAATCGATTCGGCTTAGATTTGTATCCTAGATTCGGTTGAGATTCCAACACTCACGCGAAATTCAATTTAAAAATTTAATCTCGATAAGACCCGATATATCGAGACGTTGCACCCCGGTTGAAATTTGTGCTCTCCAGTAAGATCGTATTAAATCGGCGCGAGGTCCATTGATCTTAACTTTGCTAGCCATGTCAAACGACGATAAAAGATACATATCGGTTCGATTCGGAGATTGAGAGTTTGATCTATCGCATGATGGCTTGCCCGTGTTCCATAAGTAGTTACAATCAACGGCGCTTTGCTGTCGTCATTGAATAAACGCATTCGGAGGGAGATGAACAGGATTGGAAGGGGGCAGAGGATACTGGCAGGATGCCAGTATCAATGATAACGCGCGATATCTAAGCGCGCAAATAAACTGCAAAACGCGAGTGCCATCAGGACAGGGCATTTACAGTCGTCTTTATCGTCCTGTTTCTGCGCGCGTCGATATCTTTTGTGAATATTTCAGTTTATCTATGGTCGCATAAAATTGACGAAATTATTCAAGTTTGAATGGAATTACTTGATGCGGTTTAATTAATTAATATGAACTGTTTGAGCGTCGGATTGTTACGGACGGCAAGTAGTTTATTCTTTTGTGTGCATGGCGCGAATATCCGCACGTTTGATATATCCGTTAGTTTATATTTGTTTCATATCTGTGCCTCGGATACGCGCGGGAGCATCGAGTTTATCCGCAAAGCTGAGCACACTATTTAATTCACTTTGTTCTTTCTGGGGCATATGTATATAATATATATGGAAGTAAAATTCGATATTGTTTTGTTAGAAACATTCACATTATGGAGCGCATTAGTACTTTTGATTAATTCAAATTTGTAAATAGGTTAAAGTATTTCAATATAACGTGGTTATATATAATTTATTAATTTTTATATACACATTTAAAATTTGTGTGTAATAATATACTGTAGAAAAATCGTATTAATTAGTTTAAGAAATATTGTTATATATTCGCTTTATTAATAATATTATATCTAACAATTCAAATGCATTTAAAGAATATAAAAATCTTTTATCTGTTTTCGTGCATCATTTGAAAAAAGCTGACCTATATTAGGAATAAATATTCTTGCTCTTGCTATTTCCGTAAAGCAGATTAAGATCAATTTGCAACGTCAGCAACGAAAGTGTGTTTATTGCGTAGTTAATACTTCATCGAGATATCAATTTATATTTTTATTGAATTACCTTTAAAGATGCACATTGAAATAGCAAAAGCCGACGATCCGATCCGCGATCAATTAATCCGCGCCATATCTCATTCTCGCGATATCTCGCGACATATTCCACTCATGATTAATGCATCATTGACTGTTCGGTACTTTTGTTCTCGCCGCCGTTGCACGTTTTAATCGTGCGCAATGTTTCATACCCTTCTCCATTGACAGGCAAAGTAACTAACGGAAATCGATTAGTCCCGCTGATGCATTATCGAAATATCGAGTTGCTGCGATACGTATTTCCAGCGCGCATCACCGACATAACATTAAAAAATCACTATTCGAAACCGATAGGCCGCTCATCGATTTTACTTCACGATAATCGCAATTCCCGTATTAACTGTCGTTTATCTGATATTCAGAGCAACCGTCTGTTTACATTTTTCGAACTCGCTTTCCCGATTTGGACGCCCTGTTTTTAGCTTGCGAACTGCTCGTTTAAATTTATACGTACTATTTTACTTGCTTGTCGACAATTCTACGAATATAAAAATATAGGAGAAATAATAAGAATAGAAAACGAAGGTATAATAATAATATCGAGTGGTTGCGAAGGGAGGCACAAGCGTCGCGTTTTCGCTCGTCACTTTTCTGGATTAAACTTTTATTCTCTATATTCTATATTACCACTTAATGCCCATCTTAGAGAATAATTGAGAAATTGTATAAATAAACTTTTTATGTCATATGTGTATTAATAGATTGACTTGTTTAACTTCTATCTTCAACTCTCTATACTTATTATTCTCTACTCACGAGGCTAGCCGTTGCTTTCATTATTCTCTCCGAATTTTTCTACATCAGCCGTACTTTTCGCACACATTTTTCGGTTTTTTTTTGCCTTTCTTTTTATTACGTCAGATAGGAGAGCGAAATTTATAAAGCCGCCCTCGGGATACAAGGATCTGTGAGCGTTAAGGTTAACAGCTTCCACTATCCGACGGTATATGACTATACTACACACTCAACGGCCTGATAATGCTTTACTTGCATTATGGAAAACAGTTCGTTAAAACCGTATTATCCGCTCCGCCGAGCGGCGGTGCCGGCCAGAGGCTCAGCTGCGTGCTAGGAGCTGCTATGTCACGATATATCGCTTCTCGATGGTCTTCGCCGTAGCAAGTACTTCGAGAATTCATGAGGAAACTTGGAGGGCTCAAAGGGAGACCTTGGCGTTGTCAAGGGTAGCAATAGCGAGTGATATAGTTATCAAGAGCCTGGACTGTGACCTACTGCGGACAATACCTCCTTAGTATCCTTTGCAGATCCCTTTGATGCGAGGCAGATGAGCAAGGAGAAATGTTCAATATCTACTAATATAATAATAGTGGCTGATTATACACGAGTTGAATAATTCTCGTAAAGTTATAATTTAAAGTAAAATTAATATTTTCTCTCATAAAAAATGTTTAAGTGAAATGGAGAGAATTAAAGAAAAATTTAATTTTTATTTATAACGCGTTATTTAATTATTTGATAATTATCTGTAAAATAAAAGATACTATATTTTTCTATAAAGGCTAATTGATGCTGCTAAAGCGCGATATATATCATATTATAAATTGATGTGGTAAGATAATTATAGCATAGTTTCTGGCAGCGACTACGTTTCTTGCGGTTCTTGAGATCGGATTTTCGATTTGAGGTGGTATTGTCTCCGACTTCCGTCCTTATCGCTGCTCTCCGGTAGCTTCCAAGATTTCAACGCGCGACGAAAGGAATCTCCCAGTTCTTAAGATCGAAGCCAACTCGATCTTCGACCGTGTCGTGTTTCCACGCCCACTGACTGCGCCGCATCTATGGTCTCATTGTGCTTTAAACAAAGCGACCGCCGTGAATTGTTCGGGATTTAATGAAAGAAGAATACTCGCAGTCACCCACCGAGACTCCGTCTGTTTGCAAGGGGTCCGGCATCAAATCCTCCGACTGATTCCTGAATTTATCGAGAGCCGCGAAATAGGCGTGGAATCTGTTAAACGAACCGTGAACCGACACCCGAGAATTTTTTACCGAACAGAGGAAAATCGCTTCGGAGCGCTCATCGCGAATTCCGTTTGAGAGCCGAGTTACTGGGTAAAATTACTTCATTTTTGGCTGTCTCTTAATTAACGAACGTTCAAGAATATTGCGAGAGATTCCGTATCGGTAGACGCGAATGATTAATCCCGCTACTATTATATTTTCTCATTAAACAGTGCAAAAACTGTCAGATACACATTACGGCTTTGTGAATATTTAAATTTTGAACTGACGCTCCAGCGATCGCACAAGTATACACTACAAACAAAACCTCTCGTTGTATCTCGGACTCGTTACCGCTATTTAATCCTGTCTGTCGTCAACAGACATGTTTCGATACTCCACGAAGCGATGACACGTCCATTGCAGAAAAACCTCGGACCAAATGATTTATAAAAATCAGGTCTTTTGGCAATACTTCAAATTTTTTGATTAAATGCAGGAATCATGTAATCATGTAATCATATAATACGTAGCGTCGAACAATTCTCATTTTAGAGAACCAGATTTGAAAAAAAAAACTTAAATCCGTAACCATAGTTGTTAATAGAACTTTTTATTTAATGCGCAGGTAAGAATTTATCTTCAGTTTACTCAATAAAGCTTTAAGAGAGACAAAAAAAGAGAAAAAAAATATAATTTTTCTTTCGAAAATTTACATAAAATAAGTATGTCTAATAAGGAAAATTTATCAGCGATTCTTTAACAAACCAGTATACTCTCTCTCCCTCTCTAAATTTAAAGATTTTTATTGCATTCAACAAAAATATTAGTTAGTACAAATCTATTTGTTTACGTGCTTGTACGAATTTTTATTCAGTTTTAGCCGAACTCTCTTTTAACTAAAATTCTTGCACTAGAATGAAAACACAAGAGAGATTTCTGAACAACTCGGGCTATGTGTGTGTGTGTTTGCGTGCGCACGAGAAAATGTTTTAACGACTGGATGAGTGGTGTGCGGGATAAGAGAGAAATGCGAGTGGAACTTTTTGACGACCGCGACCCCGCGCCGGCGAGATAAACGTCTCTCTCTTTTACGAGCCGCGACGGAGCGACCAATAGATAGTGACATGCATGGGTCAGCCGTTCCCGTAGTAACGACTTGTTTTGTCAAACGGCGGATCGAACGGCACAAATCACTCAGCGACAGGGAAGGCATGGTAGAAGAGGGTGGAACGATCGTGCGATGTGCTTCGCAGAAATCGCTGCGAACGGCATTCTCGAGGACTTTCCCGCCATTCATGTAGGGGTGGAGGGAGGGAAGGGATGACGAACGGATGCAGAGGTTGTTGCGGTCGGGGGAAATACGGAAACGGAGGTGCGGAGACCGTCAGATATCAATGGGCGAAAATTACAGTTCCCTCTCGCAACTAACGTACAATGATAATAGCGATTGCTGCAGCAGCGTGTGCTTACGATAATACGTACCTAATTACGCGAATTAATTTGCAGCGCGCCATGACAGTGCAAATGTTATATCGTATAATATCGGCACGTTTGACCTAATAAAAGTGTTGCAGCCAGATGTAGCGAAAAATTGCTACTCGTGCGACTCGCTGACTCGCAATTGACTACTTTTCTCGTTATTTTCTTCTACCTTTCCTTCGACATTGTCGAACATCCGACTAGTCTCTGTAAGCAACATTGCACATTATTGCATCGGTCTTACATACACGGCGCTTCGTATTTTTCTGTCAAACTGTATAGACGTCTTTTATTATTAGACGTCGCGAGCGATGATTGTTTTGGCGTTAATCAATGTAGATAGTCAGCGAATCTCTACCCAACGTCGCGTTCGGGCATTTTGTCACAGCCGCACGGATAAAACCATTTTAAACGAGATCCTCTCATACGGCGGATAATTGAAATTTCGCCGTTCATAATACGGGATAATGAAATTATGCCGCATCGATATAGAAAATTGAAATTCTCACGCATTCGTTGCACTGAGCCGCGTTGTTAAAAGGGATATCGCGTATATCCACTTAATCATATTAACGGCGTATTACTCGCTCGTCCGTGTAATAAAAAGCTCGCTGGAAAACACGCACGCGACGTAATCTCGCTGTTTCAAAGAAATATTTCAGCATAAATATTAACAGAAATAATATCTGAGGAAATTGTTGCTTAATTTTACGAACTACTTTTGTTATGCCATTCGCGATTAACAATAGAATGCAAGAAAGAAAGACATCGTTTCTAATAATAAGTGCAGAATACATTTCTCTGATTAATTAGCGAATTATTATTCGGTTGAATATCAATCGCATAGATATCTAAATAAAAGTTTTTATTTTGATAAAGTTAAATATGCGGTCGGACAGTGGTGTGTCGTTTAAACCGTGAAGTACTTACCAAGAAAATTGAAAGCAAATTGCATTGAAATTTAAAAGCAATTCTGAACCTCGTTACACTGGAATAACATGCAGCTACAGTCCTATGCTGCGCGATCGGTCGAGCCGTTTTAAGCCGATTTCGCGCGAAGCGGTAAACGAATTTTAACCAATTGCGGTAAAATGTAATAACGAAATTGCTTTCGCCGCGATATAAAACAAAGTGCGATATAAAAGAACTTTTTTTCCCGCTTTTCGCGCTTTCAAGTAAATAGTTTAGCCTTAATCGTAGCTACAAGTCAATGCTTCTCATCTTGTGTACGTCGGAAATAAATTTAATTGATAAAAATGTTGCCAAGCAAATGTTCGCAGGATTTAGGAATGTTTTAAGCAAGTTCGAAATGTAAATATTATATTCTCACCTTGCAATGTTAAAGTACCATTGTAAAATTATTAACGTCTTGAGCGCGTGTCAAGACACGTTACATCAATTTCGCCCGGCGACTTTTCTCTTTGCGAGGTATTACATACGAAGAAAATCAGAGCGAGGATAAGCGAACGGAGACCGGAAGGCTGCGTGCAGCCAAAAGTTTCGAACTTTCGCGGGTTTCCGTGCGGAAACACAGTCTCTGATCTATCGCTACTTTAAGCCAAAGGGAAAGCCGCGCGCGGCAGCGATTCCGCGGCGCCTTTAAACGAGGAGGAAATCGAACTTTTCCAATTGATTCGACTTAACCGGCACGGCAGAGAAAACCCAGCACGGTGGAGCAATCGCCGCGCGCCCCCCATCAACGCCGTACTCCTTCCGCGAACGCCACGATTCCTGCACCACCTTCGACCTCTCTTCTCCTTCGACTTCACTTGGACGACCCCGGGGGGCAAAATATCGCGCAAACTTTATCGCGGCCGCGCTCGCCCCGTTCGGCTCGTTCTACGCTGCGTATACTCGCACGTCCGTGTACCCGACTTTTTGACTTCTCAACTTTCCGCGGATCGTTATCAAGTTCGACCACGCTCCGCGAATCGCTCGATTTTCGGAACCGCGGAACGGGAACTCCGGATAATTACGGCCGCGGGCGAGCGCGGACGGATCCCGTCAAACATCGGGAAAGAAAAAATTTTATTTCGCAGTTATAATTGCATTCCCGCGCGGAAAAGCAGATGCGTTTAACGATTTTAATTGTTTATGCAAGAGAGAATGCTTTTTCTATCGGAATTTCGCTCTGCGTAGACCGTATATCAAATTTGTTCGAGCAACCGATTTGTTCCAATTAAAGTGATAAATAAGATGCAATTTACTGCAAGAATTTATAACGAGAAATTACATTCTATTCAGTTATGTTCGTGTTTGTTTGTTTTTTTATATGTACATACATACATCATTATAAGATTGTAGAGTGTTATGAACTATTTTTTGAAATAAGGCATTTATATTATACATAAATATTAAGACAGATAAATAAATTAAGACAGTTTTCTTTATGTATTCTTTTTATATCAGTTTGCAGTACTATGTATAATCTGAATAACGTAATCTTAGGAAGAATATGATCTTTGAATGTAACACATGTATAGTATATTTATTTATTTCCGATATTTTAAAAGAAATAACACAAATACATGTGGAATACATTAATGGAAGTATTAAAAATTTATAATAGTATATAATTAAGGATTTTGCATCGAAATATATAATAATTGATTTTATCGAGATATGTAAAGACGGAAAAATGTTTATATAGGTATAACTGATCGACACGACATATACCGTCTAGACAATCTACTATTAATCTGATATGTATGCAAATAGAGATGTTGCAGGCTATTAAATATTTATACAAGGGGAGATGTAATATTCCAGATTACTGGAAATGTAACAAAGGAAAATATTATTGACGCAATTTAATCATGTTTGAATTATTTTATCAACATATTTATCTCAACTATATTTCACTACGCATGAATATGTATACATAGCTCTCTCTTAATATAAATATAATTATTATTTTTATTTTTTTATATTATAACAGCTTAAAGATTCATAAAATAAGAATAACTTTTTTCTTAGATAAAAATATTTTTATAAGAATATATTATATATTACATTTTACAAGTGTCTCTCTTTTTTATTCTTCTGTGTGTGTGTTTTTCTTGAGAAGACATATTGAAAGGAATTTTCAAAGCAATAGCGCGTGAATACGGCTAGCTCTGTATTATGAGAGATCAATGGATTCCATAGTCGTCGTACACTACTCGAAGTCGGAGGCGAGTGCACTTTACGCGCTTGATCCGCTTGTCAGGTGCGCGCCGACTGCGTAAATCAATCCTAGCAATAATTTCCCGGGATTAATTGGCGAGTGATTGACACGGCGATTCGAGAGGTCGCGCCGTACTACCAAGCAAAGCCTCGGAATTGAATGCGGAAGGATAATTGGTTTCGGCGCGCCGGTACAGAAGTAGCCCATACGAAGCCGGTAATAGCGAATTTGCCATCACCGCGTATACGAGATTAACCGTGTATATTTGAACTACAAATAAATGAATCCCCCTAAATTCCCAGACTGATTCATTGTCAGACAGAATTCAATGAGGAATATCAAAAGTAATCGTAAGAAAATTGAGTTGAAAAAGATTGATATGTGATTATTATTGCGCGTAGAGGACGTCAAAGATTTTTTGTTCTTACGGGAAAAGATCCATTTGCAATTTAATGTATTCTATTCGTGTCACTCCCTAACGATAAGCCACGCAAGCGATGAAACTTTGCGGTTCGATATAATCGATATGACAGAAAACTTGATTATACGCTTTAACGTCTGATACAATTAAAATATGATCTTTGCGCTAGTTGCAAAAACAGTGAAATATGAAGCGGCGCCAGTATGAAAAAATATCGATCAGTATATTTAAAAAAAAATGATAAAAAGTAATAAAAAACGAGCGTATTACAATGAACAAAAGAATATTCATGTTTTTGCAACTTTGATAATTCAAGTTGTTTAATAACTTATAAATGCTTTCAAGAAATTTTTCTTGTCCCTCTACACACATTTTTTTCTTATACAAATAATGTAACAATTTTGTTGAAAGTTGTTTTGCATTCTTTTAATACTCGTAACTCGGGATAAAATATGATAGATGAAAATTTACAAATTGATAGATGTAAATGTTACAAATTTTTCTATAATGCTTTTACAAAGCGGAAATTATTAGAAATCAACAACGGATGTTTTTCTAGTGAGATAAATTTTAATCATGCGAACGTAACTTGTAGCACGTATTTGGCTTATTTATATGCTTCGGAGTTACAGTGAAAATCGATTGTCAGTCATACTTAATTATGCTCGAAAGCCGAGAAAATGATTTATGAACGTGTGAGCCATTTGAAACCATGCAGGTCAAATAAATGGGCAATCGATGAGCCCATAGTAACACTATCTCGGAACGTTGATAGACGATCTCATATCAAGCGCACTCTCGTTTTCATCCAAAATCTTCCGCTTTATCGTATTTCATGTAATTATTGATTCAAATATAATCATACATCATTGATAATTATTGATGTATACTAATAAATAATTTCTTAAAAAATTATTAAATGCAATATATATTACCCTAGTTTATTTTGGAAAATATGTTTGGAATTTTATGTTGAGAAGGCAGTGTAAACTGATCTCCGATATCAGCCTCGGAAGGATTCCTTTCACGTGCACCGAATTAGCGACGAAAGGTGCTTCCATGAACCAACAATGCTCTGTTCTCTTTTGTCTTTACTTGTTTTGGACCGAATCCGAATTATCGGAAAGCTATGACGGTAGCGTGTTTCGATTCCTTTATCCGATTAATACGGCAGTGACGCTGAACAAAATTCTCGATCTTCTCTTCTCTCTACGCGTTTATCGTTGATGTCTCGTTGTTGTCTTTTTTCTCTCTCTCTCTACTTTTTCTTTTTTTTGTCGTAATCCATTCGATTGAACACGATAGTAGATACCGTAACGATTCCGACAGCATTACGTTGCTTCTGGCGCAGCGTAATGCCTGCTAAATCGACGCGAGCGACAAAATTCGCGAAATTTCGACAAGCTTTTAAACGAACAATCTCGGTTTATGGCCGTATTACATTCGCTCTTGGAACACGCGCCAGTTAACTGGAACGCTGGGCAGAGTCTTTCACAAAATTCCTGATGTCTCTTGTAATGCGAGTAGCGCGATGCATGACGCTGAGAATGTAATGCCACCGTGAAAGAAGGGATTTTGAATGAGATCCTATTACTTCGGCGGCGTTTAAATTGAAAGGGCGTTGTTCACACGATACTAGTTTGAAAGAAGCCCAAAAGGGGGATTAATGTGTGTCTCTGTCGAAATTTCCTAGAATCGGAAGAACGAGGCGTTCCTTCTTTCAGCATTTGTTAATTTCACATAACTTGCGATGAAAGATCGCTAGAATGGCACTTATTTATGTCTTTTTGGTCGTATAATCATTTAATTTATCTAAACTGCTCTCTTTC
>NW_021848872.1:327855-343953 GCF_003651465.1 Formica exsecta | reverse complement strand
TCTTTCCCTCTCTCTTTCTCTCTCTTTCTCTCGTGTAAATCTTCTGTATCACCATAACGAATGACATGACGGTTATACGAAATTGAAAATACCATAGCGTAGAGTAACGCATTAATGCCCGCTGGTACTTTTGACATGTCTAGCTGTTCGCTTGGGTTTGATGAGGGATTCGGACAAATTGCAATTTTCCGGTAGGGTCGCCAAACTGTTGAAACTTGAAAAATGTCGGCCAATTTTCAGTACTACATACTGACTTTTCGTACCTGATGAGCATTTTTCTATCTCATCGTTCACGAGCCCCCTTCTCGTTTATCACGCGTATCTCGTTTATCACCCTTGTCTAGCAGACACAGAGGAATTTTCCGATTACTGTCCAAGCTTTTAGCTGAGCGTGGCTAATCGTTCGGAACAACATTGCGATAACTATATAACTCAGTATGGCGTGAGAATAAAATACGATAAATCTCAGCAAAGATTTATCATAAAAATAATAATAGAAAAATCGTCGCTTTCACGAGAGATTGCATTAAAGAGAGGATCCGGACTACGTGATGTTTCTACTTCGACATTTACTTGGTGCATTTCATGGCGACTTCATGTTTCGCATATTCATCCCTAGAGATGCTACTACATTTAACTAACGCGTAAAGCATGCATTTGACGCTAAATTTACGTACGCCACTGCAACGTTGTGTTGCACCAATAGCGACACGTATGATCTACGCTGCGGGCACGAAGCGAGCGAGAACTTCGCGAAATGGGTTAGCGGAATGGACGCGGAAATGGGCTTCGAATATTGAAACTCTTAATTTACATACTGTCCGCCCGCTTCCGTCGTCAAATTATTAGAAAGTTTAAGGACACTCGCGGCGAATGCTAATTCGCGACTGCTAGGTCGAAGGATATAAAGATTCTCGGTAGCTCCATCGAAGCGGTAATAGACTCCATAAGCAAGTCTCGGCAGGTATTTCAAAGTTTTACCTTTCTCTTTTAAAGGTATAGGAGAAAGTTTTTCAAAACAGGAGCGTCCTCGAAGATGTTGAAATGCGGGCGAAAGATGCCGCGGACTGAGACGAGTAACGACGAAAATGTTCTTTCGTTTCCTATATGTTTACTCAGTTGAGATGTGTCTTTAATATTTTGTCAGTTTTTTTACTTTAATTTATATTGCAAGATATAACATACGAAATAACACGACAAAAAAATTATAGAAATCTCATTCTATAAACAATTGCTTCAGCCATATTGCTTCGGAGTCTTCGATCTTCTTATCCATCAGAAACTAATAAATATCATTACATGCATTAAATTATTAAACCTATATTGTTAGCTTTTCCCATGTGAACATAAATCCCTTTGTGTGGTCCCATTCGGCCTTCGATATTCTCTTTCTCCAGAACCACTTAAATCTTCGATGCCCCGGAGGGTTGAGGTAGTAGTACGAGCCCAAGCACCGCTTACCGGAATAGTTCAGCTCCTTCTCGAAAGCAACGCAGAGAGGAAGGCGGTTTTCTCGAGGATAGATGTAAGGGGAAAGAGAAAGAGGAGAGAGTCCCGGTTTCCGCGGTCTTATCGCGTACAGTGTCTACGCAGAAATACGTTTCGAGTGGCATAATACAAAGATTACTCAAAGGACGTGACTTAACATAACTCAATGAAGCTCAGAGCGAGTTAATTAAATCCAAGGGCGGTCGACGAAGTGCGGGGAATATAAAGGCTGGTGGATAGAATGACGAGGGAGGGGACGGAGAGGGTGTCGTGCGCGAAGTGAGCTGCCATTATCGAGGCATCGTTTCCTACCCTTTCACTCCCTCGTTCTTTCTTCTCCTTTCTCTCTATCTCTCTTCCCCGTTGCTTTTCAACACTCTGCGTTAGGTGAGAGTGTACATGTGTTAAACCTTATAGACACGCGTTGGAAAGTCGACAGTGGTGTGCGCGACGGAGCGCGTGCAGGTGGATGCATGCGCTTTTACCATCTCCACCCTGCTCGAAGTTTTGCTAGGGTTCAGCCAAGTGCCCTCCACCGACCGTCGCGTATATCAAAGCGGGTTAAGGACTCCCCGCGACCCCCTACTTCGCGTAAACGTCACTTATACTTCCGCCGTTCACGCGCGCCCGCGGCCCACCGGCAAAATAATATTTCGCGTAATCTTCCGCGCTCAAACGAAACTTGAGTGGATGCAAAATATGCGTAAATGAGGTGCCCGCGAGGTTCTCTCGTCGAGTGCACGTCTGCACTGATAACCCGACAACGCTCTTCAACGCGTCTACCCGATAGAGAACGTGTGTCAAAATTGTTACACAAATCTCTCTTAGAGAGATGAGTGTTATCTGCAACGTGCTGGAAATTTCTTTTTATAACAGGAATTTCATCGATGCAATATCGATAAAATAACGATAAAATACGCGTTTCTATTTGTCTTGTATAAGTTTTATATCTTATAATCGTACATAATCATCTCGAATTCAATTTTCTCATGTAATATTTTTCTGTTTAAAATTTGCTTATAAACCATATATATTTCCGAAGTCAAGAGAATTTCTCTTAAGTAGATGAGATATCGTATTTTACGAAAGGTATAAACGACAAACCTTGTAAGAATTGTAGAATAACGTGCAGAAAAATGGTAGACCGCGCAATTTTTTATTTAAGCTTACATTAGGTAAAATGCATGCATTAGGTACGAGCTGCTGCGCGACCGTTACGTCTAGTTTCACGAATTTACATCCAGAAGTATTTCGCGTTACGGATATTTACGGAAGTAGCATGAATTAGTAACGAAGAAATTCAGAACAAAGGACAGGATAAGCCGACACCGGGGTCTGAGATGATAAAATACTATCGCATCCCGCGGTTTTACGTAGTAACCGGAAAGTAATGCCGGTAATTCACGTCTTCCTTCCTCCGGCCTTCGTAACTGTTCGTTCCAGACGAACGTTTATATCCGGTCGCAGGACTTAATACAATTCCCTGCAGCCTCTGATATCGTTCACTTACCTCGAGAACGATCTCCTTTAAAGGGAATGTAGGTGACACAGCTATGTCGTCGATATCCCCTGTCCACCCCCGCGTGCACGCGATTCCTCGTCCGTGTAGCAATAAAACCAACCTACCTACAACCGGATATTCATTTCGCGAGCGGATAAGAAAAACGAGTGCACGGAACAAAAGAAGAATTGCTCAAGTTTTATTCCGTCCAGAAGTAAAGCGATATCTTCCGGGTCGGACGCAAAGAATACCGCAACGAGGCTAATTCGGCATAGTTTATAGTTTACGTCGGCGTGGTAAAAAGAGGCGAAACTTTACAATGCCGTCGTAACTTGCGATACACCGAGTGATATGCGCGGAACGAAACAACCTGCATTTAATTAAAATTATAATGATACGATAAACGGTAAAATGAAAAATAAAAAAAACTCGAGATATTATATCGTCCGAACGATAAAAAGATACATAAAGAAAATCTTTTCTTCGTACAATCCTTTTGTCAGCTTAATCATTTATATTAGAATAAGTCGCAATTACATAAATAATAAAACTCGCACGAATGAATCGATTTATCTTTGCGACTCTCTTAGTCGCACGTCAACTCTTAATATCTATTCGTTATTCGAGATTACGCTGAAGCATCTAGTCGCGTTAGAACAACGAGCGACGCGCGACATTTTCGATGATTAAGCCGCGCTTTCGTAATCAGCGAGGCGGACCGGACCCCTTTCCGGAGGATGCGCGAGGTAAGCCGATCGGACGAAAGCGACGTCGGGTGCCGCGTCGTCGCGATTACGGCTAATTATCGTCGAGTTAATAAGTCGCGACGACAATCGCACCGGGAAAAGCGTGCGGCGGGTAATTTTATGCGAAGCCATGCTGTCGGCCACGAGAGGCTGCGGGGCAACGCCGGGGACAATCGTCCGCAGGAGCAGCCAGTTACACACCGCTAACCGGAATAGGTCAGAAGTTGAAGCAATTAGCCCAGTTTGTCGCTCGCACGGAAAACAATGCCGGAAAGTTGTTAACGATGTCACACCGACCGCCGCGTTCCCCACTTTAAACGTTGTTTCCGCCCAAATTTGCCTATTCTCGCTTCCCCCCTCCCCCTCCTCTTCCCACCCCCCGCCTCTTACCGCATGCATACCCTATTCTCTGCTGTTCCTTCAGTCTCCCCGCAAACGCCAAATCGGCTCTAATTATAAACAAATAGAACTATGTTATTCATACATGTCCCGTTTGCAGAAGGGAAATAATGGAAATCTCTCGCTTGTTCCCTTAATTATCGAAAAAATAAATATTTTATTACTTTGAGGAGGGATGGATATTTTATCAAATATTAATTTGTGATATTACTTGCTCGGCAAGAATAGAATTTCTACCGTGATTGAGTTGATTACGCGAAGTATGCTTAAAATTAGATTTTCATCTCTTGTTTGCCAGAGGCTTCGTTTTTCATGCAACTCTGTCTGATTTGAAGCCGCTACCACATGCCTTTACGTCTGTCGTAATATTAGCCGAGTTCCGATTCAGATAAAGTAACATCCAAGTAGTTGTAAGCAGCGCGATGTTTACTACAGCTAACGGCACGGATACAACGTTTAATGTTTAATTAGGTCGTCGCTATATGCCGCACAATTAAGAAAACATTAGGTAGCTAAGGATGTACTAACTAAGAGACCTCAAATCTGCCGCGAGAATTGTGTTATTAATCTACGTCGTTTCATGAGACATATTAAGAATATGGTATATCGAGAATTCCCATTTCATATCGTTCTCCGTTAAAAATTCCTTCATGAAGAAGATAATTGCATAATATATCGCACTTTATATTTGAAACTTACTTAATACTAGTATGTGCAATATATGTATAAAAGATAAAAATTATATAAAATAAAAAAAATTAATATAATACATGGCGACTTCATGTTTCGCATATTCATCCCTAGAGATGCTACTACATTTAACTAACGCGTAAAGCATGCATTTGACGCTAAATTTACGTACGCCACTGCAACGTTGTGTTGCACCAATAGCGACACGTATGATCTACGCTGCGGGCACGAAGCGAGCGAGAACTTCGCGAAATGGGTTAGCGGAATGGACGCGGAAATGGGCTTCGAATATTGAAACTCTTAATTTACATACTGTCCGCCCGCTTCCGTCGTCAAATTATTAGAAAGTTTAAGGACACTCGCGGCGAATGCTAATTCGCGACTGCTAGGTCGAAGGATATAAAGATTCTCGGTAGCTCCATCGAAGCGGTAATAGACTCCATAAGCAAGTCTCGGCAGGTATTTCAAAGTTTTACCTTTCTCTTTTAAAGGTATAGGAGAAAGTTTTTCAAAACAGGAGCGTCCTCGAAGATGTTGAAATGCGGGCGAAAGATGCCGCGGACTGAGACGAGTAACGACGAAAATGTTCTTTCGTTTCCTATATGTTTACTCAGTTGAGATGTGTCTTTAATATTTTGTCAGTTTTTTTACTTTAATTTATATTGCAAGATATAACATACGAAATAACACGACAAAAAAATTATAGAAATCTCATTCTATAAACAATTGCTTCAGCCATATTGCTTCGGAGTCTTCGATCTTCTTATCCATCAGAAACTAATAAATATCATTACATGCATTAAATTATTAAACCTATATTGTTAGCTTTTCCCATGTGAACATAAATCCCTTTGTGTGGTCCCATTCGGCCTTCGATATTCTCTTTCTCCAGAACCACTTAAATCTTCGATGCCCCGGAGGGTTGAGGTAGTAGTACGAGCCCAAGCACCGCTTACCGGAATAGTTCAGCTCCTTCTCGAAAGCAACGCAGAGAGGAAGGCGGTTTTCTCGAGGATAGATGTAAGGGGAAAGAGAAAGAGGAGAGAGTCCCGGTTTCCGCGGTCTTATCGCGTACAGTGTCTACGCAGAAATACGTTTCGAGTGGCATAATACAAAGATTACTCAAAGGACGTGACTTAACATAACTCAATGAAGCTCAGAGCGAGTTAATTAAATCCAAGGGCGGTCGACGAAGTGCGGGGAATATAAAGGCTGGTGGATAGAATGACGAGGGAGGGGACGGAGAGGGTGTCGTGCGCGAAGTGAGCTGCCATTATCGAGGCATCGTTTCCTACCCTTTCACTCCCTCGTTCTTTCTTCTCCTTTCTCTCTATCTCTCTTCCCCGTTGCTTTTCAACACTCTGCGTTAGGTGAGAGTGTACATGTGTTAAACCTTATAGACACGCGTTGGAAAGTCGACAGTGGTGTGCGCGACGGAGCGCGTGCAGGTGGATGCATGCGCTTTTACCATCTCCACCCTGCTCGAAGTTTTGCTAGGGTTCAGCCAAGTGCCCTCCACCGACCGTCGCGTATATCAAAGCGGGTTAAGGACTCCCCGCGACCCCCTACTTCGCGTAAACGTCACTTATACTTCCGCCGTTCACGCGCGCCCGCGGCCCACCGGCAAAATAATATTTCGCGTAATCTTCCGCGCTCAAACGAAACTTGAGTGGATGCAAAATATGCGTAAATGAGGTGCCCGCGAGGTTCTCTCGTCGAGTGCACGTCTGCACTGATAACCCGACAACGCTCTTCAACGCGTCTACCCGATAGAGAACGTGTGTCAAAATTGTTACACAAATCTCTCTTAGAGAGACGTGTTATCTGCAACGTGCTGGAAATTTCTTTTTATAACAGGAATTTCATCGATGCAATATCGATAAAATAACGATAAAATACGCGTTTCTATTTGTCTTGTATAAGTTTTATATCTTATAATCGTACATAATCATCTCGAATTCAATTTTCTCATGTAATATTTTTCTGTTTAAAATTTGCTTATAAACCATATATATTTCCGAAGTCAAGAGAATTTCTCTTAAGTAGATGAGATATCGTATTTTACGAAAGGTATAAACGACAAACCTTGTAAGAATTGTAGAATAACGTGCAGAAAAATGGTAGACCGCGCAATTTTTTATTTAAGCTTACATTAGGTAAAATGCATGCATTAGGTACGAGCTGCTGCGCGACCGTTACGTCTAGTTTCACGAATTTACATCCAGAAGTATTTCGCGTTACGGATATTTACGGAAGTAGCATGAACTAGTAACGAAGAAATTCAGAACAAAGGACAGGATAAGCCGACACCGGGGTCTGAGATGATAAAATACTATCGCATCCCGCGGTTTTACGTAGTAACCGGAAAGTAATGCCGGTAATTCACGTCTTCCTTCCTCCGGCCTTCGTAACTGTTCGTTCCAGACGAACGTTTATATCCGGTCGCAGGACTTAATACAATTCCCTGCAGCCTCTGATATCGTTCACTTACCTCGAGAACGATCTCCTTTAAAGGGAATGTAGGTGACACAGCTATGTCGTCGATATCCCCTGTCCACCCCCGCGTGCACGCGATTCCTCGTCCGTGTAGCAATAAAACCAACCTACCTACAACCGGATATTCATTTCGCGAGCGGATAAGAAAAACGAGTGCACGGAACAAAAGAAGAATTGCTCAAGTTTTATTCCGTCCAGAAGTAAAGCGATATCTTCCGGGTCGGACGCAAAGAATACCGCAACGAGGCTAATTCGGCATAGTTTATAGTTTACGTCGGCGTGGTAAAAAGAGGCGAAACTTTACAATGCCGTCGTAACTTGCGATACACCGAGTGATATGCGCGGAACGAAACAACCTGCATTTAATTAAAATTATAATGATACGATAAACGGTAAAATGAAAAATAAAAAAAACTCGAGATATTATATCGTCCGAACGATAAAAAGATACATAAAGAAAATCTTTTCTTCGTACAATCCTTTTGTCAGCTTAATCATTTATATTAGAATAAGTCGCAATTACATAAATAATAAAACTCGCACGAATGAATCGATTTATCTTTGCGACTCTCTTAGTCGCACGTCAACTCTTAATATCTATTCGTTATTCGAGATTACGCTGAAGCATCTAGTCGCGTTAGAACAACGAGCGACGCGCGACATTTTCGATGATTAAGCCGCGCTTTCGTAATCAGCGAGGCGGACCGGACCCCTTTCCGGAGGATGCGCGAGGTAAGCCGATCGGACGAAAGCGACGTCGGGTGCCGCGTCGTCGCGATTACGGCTAATTATCGTCGAGTTAATAAGTCGCGACGACAATCGCACCGGGAAAAGCGTGCGGCGGGTAATTTTATGCGAAGCCATGCTGTCGGCCACGAGAGGCTGCGGGGCAACGCCGGGGACAATCGTCCGCAGGAGCAGCCAGTTACACACCGCTAACCGGAATAGGTCAGAAGTTGAAGCAATTAGCCCAGTTTGTCGCTCGCACGGAAAACAATGCCGGAAAGTTGTTAACGATGTCACACCGACCGCCGCGTTCCCCACTTTAAACGTTGTTTCCGCCCAAATTTGCCTATTCTCGCTTCCCCCCTCCCCCTCCTCTTCCCACCCCCCGCCTCTTACCGCATGCATACCCTATTCTCTGCTGTTCCTTCAGTCTCCCCGCAAACGCCAAATCGGCTCTAATTATAAACAAATAGAACTATGTTATTCATACATGTCCCGTTTGCAGAAGGGAAATAATGGAAATCTCTCGCTTGTTCCCTTAATTATCGAAAAAATAAATATTTTATTACTTTGAGGAGGGATGGATATTTTATCAAATATTAATTTGTGATATTACTTGCTCGGCAAGAATAGAATTTCTACCGTGATTGAGTTGATTACGCGAAGTATGCTTAAAATTAGATTTTCATCTCTTGTTTGCCAGAGGCTTCGTTTTTCATGCAACTCTGTCTGATTTGAAGCCGCTACCACATGCCTTTACGTCTGTCGTAATATTAGCCGAGTTCCGATTCAGATAAAGTAACATCCAAGTAGTTGTAAGCAGCGCGATGTTTACTACAGCTAACGGCACGGATACAACGTTTAATGTTTAATTAGGTCGTCGCTATATGCCGCACAATTAAGAAAACATTAGGTAGCTAAGGATGTACTAACTAAGAGACCTCAAATCTGCCGCGAGAATTGTGTTATTAATCTACGTCGTTTCATGAGACATATTAAGAATATGGTATATCGAGAATTCCCATTTCATATCGTTCTCCGTTAAAAATTCCTTCATGAAGAAGATAATTGCATAATATATCGCACTTTATATTTGAAACTTACTTAATACTAGTATGTGCAATATATGTATAAAAGATAAAAATTATATAAAATAAAAAAAATTAATATAATAACGTTATATAAAGATAAAATATATTCTATGATAAAAAATATATATCTTTAATTACTTATTAAAATTATCTACTCTTGCTGTTACAAGTAAAAATTGTAAAAAATGTCAGTGACGAGAGAGCAGATTATATATTAGCGGAACGTTAATTATGGTAAGAACATCCGAAACGCCTATTCATGTCGAACTTTAGTCGCGTGATAAAACTACGCTCTATACGTCGGTTTGTCGAAAGAAATTTTAATTATGAGAAGCGTTGGAACGTCGAATGTAGGGCAACGACAACGACCTATCGATTTTTACACGACATCGCGAATGCAGAGCGCCTGAGTTCGAGAGGTGGAGAAAAAAATGTCTCTCGACGACTAGTGACGAAGAAGTATAATGACTTTCGTGAGCACATGCGCGGCACCTGGAACTACTTGCTTTAAATCTGTGTGCGACGGTATCCTGTATTAACATTTTTTGTGCGATAGCGTCCTCCCCCGTAAGTACAAAAAGTCCGGACATTATGCTAATCGGTAAGGACACGTGTTTGTAATGGCTTATTTTTACTTAGCCGAAAGAGTAGTGTTACGAGAGGACGATGTGAAAATCCTCCTTCCGCTCTGAAGCGAAAGAACAGGATCTCGGAGAATTACGCATTTCGATTTAAACTACCGATTAGTTCGGTTCATTTTTAACAGCCGATTCGCATATTGAAGCCGAAATCTTTCATACATAATGCAATAAAATACGCAAGATAAAATCGAAATTGTCTGTATTGTTAATTTCATATCGCAGATTTTAGAAGATAAATACAAGAATAATTAAAAATTTAATTTTGTAGAATAATATTGTGTGATATTTAATACTCTTTATCCAAAATTTAACCGTTCAAAATATATCGTTCGTCGAAGAAGCACGCATATTTATTGCAGTAATTAAAACGCAGACTTTAAATCAATGTGACTATTTAGCGAAATTACGCCGTGCTGGAAGCTGCGACGATCTTCCGCAGATGATAGTGATAATTACGGCGTTAACTTCTTTCGCAAGAAGGAGAAGGAAATGGTCGGGGGAGTTGGCGCGGGCAATTAAGCGAAAAGTCGTATAAATATCGGGGTAGATTCCGAGCATACGGCTTTGGAGAGGGTTTAGGCGCCGAGTTAAGTTTTCAACGACCCCCAAGGCTCGAGATGGGGACATCAGATATCGCGAAATGTACGACGGGACTTATTTCCTCCTACGTATTACATTCTAACCGAGCGTTTCGTGTCAGTACGACCGTGAGCTACAGCAGATTCTTCGCGATTCTGGATACGGTGGAGTAACGAGACGAGTATTTGTATAGAGCTGTGTGTAGAGCATATTAACGGTTGCACGCAAGAAAAGACAAGCTAAAACTAGATGGCGCAGCGTCAAAGAGAAAGCTAAGACGGCGCTGTTCTTGCTTCTTCCACTTCGACGGTATTTAGCTTCAGAAGATCTTTATTTCGTTTTGCTTTTCTAAAGATCGAGGTATTTTTGCAATTGTGTTTTCATCTTTACACGTTTTCGCGTAATTAGTTTGAAATGTCAAAGATAATATTTTTGTTTTAACTATATTTTTTTATCATTATTCAAATAAAATTTTACGAAAATGTGACGAATCTGAAAATGCCAATGGAAAATTCATATCTGCGTCTTAATATTTAATCTGCGATTTAATATCTAAATTTAATATCCACATGGTGATTGCGGAGATATGCATACTTCTCTGTTAAATTATGAGACGACGCTGAAACTCTAAGAGATTAACCCACTCATGCGCTTTAATGCATATTAAATGGGTTTAAAAGTAACCCTCATTTACGAAATTCGCTTTATGCCACAAGAGAGCTCGGCTTTTCTGTCCTCTTCCTCCTTTATGTTCCGTGAAACTTAATAGCAGTCGGAATTTCTTTACAACGCGTTACGTCTACAACAATGCATTAGTCGACACGGTGAATTTATTTTCTCGCAGTGCAAATGCGAATTAAATGAAAACGTTTTGGAAAAATATGAAATCTTTTACCTGAATTATCTCTCTATTCTACATCATTTCTACATTTTTTATCGATACACGATATGCGTTCTAAGAGATTGTCTCGTTGTACACTGTGACAAGAATCGATGGAATACGGCAAGATTTTATCAACGACTCTTAAAGGAGTCTAACAAGCGTGTATTCTAAAATTTGGAGAACAAGCTACCACAGAGTCTCAATGTGTGAAACGATAAGATGCCGCTGCGACATTTCGCACTTTGGCGAGCGAGCGGTCCATATATCACTCCATGCATGCAGTATACGTATCGCTCCGTTGGCAGGTTTCCCTAACCATCGCTTCTCTGGCAGGAATCACCTTCATCTGGCAGACTGTTACTTAAGAAGGGCCACGTAGCGAAGGGCCCCGTTGTCCAAGAAAGCATCCTCGCCCGTTCTCGCAATTCATGCATAAGCTTCCATCTCCATAAAGGAGTTAGTAGTGTCATCCCGCTGGGTACTCATGTTTCATGAGGCTTACCCGCCGGTACTAAGCTGGCGGCGACCCACATAGCACACGAGCCAGAACAACGCCTCGGCTAAATAACTCTGCCGAAGCAACCGCCCTATCCGCTCACCGGCTACCTACCCCGCCGTCCCTTTTCGTGAAAACTATCTCTGGCTTCGCAGCTATCCACCACAGTCTCGTCCACCGTTTACCGTTAACGGTCGTTAGCTTCGCGCAAACTCATGTCAGCCGCGATTTGCGCGATATGTCAAATATTGTAAACTGCCTGATCAAAGTGTCATTTTACTACTGGTCCGACATGCGCGATTGTCTTACTACTGCCGGGTAATAAAATTGAAATTTTATGTCTGACAATAGCGTGATTGTTATCCCTTATTGCTGTTGGCTACTTAGCGCAGCAGATTGAGATGTTGCGATTATGCGATCCTGAGATTATTTCTTTATTACTCGAAATTCTTTCTTCTCTTTGCCTATTATTTTAAGGAGCGCTATATCGAGAGATAAGTTTAGAAGAAAGATACCAAAATCAATATATTATTTTGTGCTTTAGTTTTTAAAAATAGTTCAAAATAAAGATTTAAATTTATAGATATTTATTAAATTAATTTTCTATCACATTGTATTATATTTTTTATAATAATTTTTAAAATTTCGAGCAAGTAGTCTTTTTTAAAAGCAAACACAAAAATTAAGATCTGAGAAAGATTGATTAACAAAACCGACATATGTAATGAAGAGTTACATTTTTTCTTTTTGTAAAAACAAATATTTTTTAATCTTATAAAATTGAAATTGTTTAACGCATACATAAGTATGATATTTTGTTTAGAAATATGTTGTATTAGGAGATTTACATATGCCAGTTTTAGTATCTTTCTCCTTTAATTCTCAATATAATTGTTTATAGCATTATCAAGTATATTGCGTTATACATGTGAGTATCATACACCGTCTGACTCATCGACGCTGATAATAATGGCGCAACTAAAATGTTTTATTTTTTTTTTAAGAGTATGATTATATACATACGATATACTGCCAATTTTCTCTTCTGCAGTCGGTTTACATCGCAGTTCGCGTGGTTGCGAGGTAAACGAACAATCTTCTTGACCGCTGATCTTTCTGACCACAAAATTCTGTTTTCCTGCAGAATCCGAAATGGACACGGAGAGCAATCAAACCGCTTTTTGCCGCTCTCCAGTCAGGTCACTTTTTGCAAGACTAACCTTTTGGCACAGTGGGATTGGTTTTTCCAGGTGGTTGAGACGGCTATCTGAAACGGGGACTTACAGCAAAAGAGGTCGTGAGAGAAAATCGATGAGACTAGAAAAAAAATGAGAATAGCAAAATACGCTTATCGTATCTTTCGATTAAGAACACAACGAAACGAGCATAGATCGCACTATCGTCCAGCAGACATAACTCGTTACATCCGCTTTTCTCACCGATAGCCGGTAGATCCGATGCATCGAAGTCCACATTGCGCAACCCTTTACACGGCAGACTCGAAATACTTGGGCGGATTCTCGACGCTGCGAGCTCGCGTTTCGAAAGCTCCTGAGAGATCCTTCAGGATAGGCGAGGAGTGAACACCGGGTGTGTATAGGTATAGCGCGCGCGGTATTCGAGTAACGCGCGCCTTGCAAATTCTTTCCGAGTCCTATCCTTCTCACCCCTCCTTTCTTACCACCCATCTTTCTTTCTTCCTTCCTTCCTTCCTTTCTTCTTCCCGCGGGGGAGCCATCTCGTCCACGTCGCGCTCCACCACGTTATTCGTTCGACGAAAGCGAGAAGGGCGAGCTGCAATCCGACACCGCGCGGCGCAATGTACGCTCGGCTTCCCTTTTGGCGCGGTATCAGCGCGGCGCCTTCTCTACAAGAGGGCTGAAATACCATCCCCCTACCCGCGTGCTCTCCGCCGCTGTCTCTCGGCAAAGTGAACACGATACCGCTCGTACCTTACGTACTCTTTTCGCCTTTCCTCCGCGGAACGATATCGCGTACCGTACCGATAACAAAAAGTCGAAACTGCAAGATCGCAATTTTTGTCATGGATGGCTGTCTTTTTGGCGATCGATCTTTTAAAAAAATGATCTAAATGTTAATGTCACATTCTAGGACACTATTCTAGATCGAGCTCAATTCGTTTTCTTGGTTTCTCTTTTTCAAGTGGCAAAATTGTGTCAGGATATGTTGTAGAACAAACGCGTGGACGCTGATAAAATTGAAGTTGATTTTCTGCCGGATACACAACACATTCAGCGTAGAAGAGATAGAATTTTCCGCGTCAAAAATATCTCGTGTTCGAGATCATATCCTTTACAAGTGTACGCAAAGTATTCACGATTATATAGCACGGCAGAGAAATATCCCGAGAATGTTCCTTGCAAATATCTCTGTGTGATATTTTCAATGCAATATTTTTCAAATGCGCGTAAAGTAATATCGTCGACATATACAGCAATATTGCCTGGAGTTCTCCGTATGAATGTATACGTGGAAAATAAATTTCACAGTGCCAAAACTTTCCCGAATTGGGTGGCGCGATGATTTGTAAAAGGATTCTGTCCGAAACCGCACATTGGTAAAATCTGCGACTTTATATACTGCTATGATCCAATATGCGAAATATCAACAAAACCTATATTATATAAGATTCACTGGGTGAAGCCAAAGTAAACAAAAATTATTGTCTTAACTACTTGCTAGGATTGACGATATGGTCCTCCATGTTTATTACGCCGCTCTCCTTGCCAAGTTGCCCGAAACTCACCAGTAGACGGATTTACTCAAGCAGATTGCCGGATTCGTAATATCGAGTTAACCTTCCGTCGCCGTGAGAAGCGTGGAACGAGGACCGAATGTCCTTCGAAATAACCCCGTGAATTCGTGCTGGTGTTCTCATGAATTTCGAAGCAACTCCTGAATCCCGGAGATAAAAATAATTTGAGCGCCGGAGATTACGTCGTGCGGAAAGCGTCACTTTGTTTCGTCTTTGTTTAGCTTTAATCTGACTCGAAAGATCAACTTTTCAATTAAACTTTCAACAGTACAGTCTCGTCGTTCGCAAGAATCGATTGGATTCCCGACAATTCGATAACACGCAGTGTGCTAAGTTGAAGAATTAAATATCAAGGAAAATAACGCGCGAGCTCTACATAAATTATTTAAATCGAATATTTTCGTGTTGCGCATGCTGTTACAATTTCCAGAGTATACAATCTAAAATATAAAAATATTTGCGACAGCTGTATGCACAGATCTTATTCGTAAAATAAAATGATATAAAATAAGAAGTAGAAATAATATTTTTTTTTATAAACTTCGTCTAATAAACTTTTTTTCATCTAATAATAAATTCGAGCAGATATATTCGTTCGAGTTTATTAACAAGATTTATGACATTTTTTGATAGCGGCATGTCATTAATATTTAATCGAGAGAAAATAACAAAAATGTATGATGTCATTTATTGTGGCTTGATATTAAAAGCTTTTCTCTGTTTTATATAATCCGCATTTGTATGGAATATCTTGCAATTATTTTTTTATTGTATCTTTTATTACATAAAACGGAGATTCAAGAAGTTTATTCTTTTAATTAAAAGTCGATATCAATTATCAATATATTACATATCTCAAAAGTTTTTATGTCACAATAAACAAATCAAAAATATTACGAAAGCTATATTATCGTTTATATTTGGAAAAGTAACAAAAAGTTGGCTGAAGTTGCACATCGTAAAATAGTTGATTAAACTAGGAAATGCGGACTTGGCCCATTAACTGCGCTTTCTTCGCCATTTAACTGACGCTAATTATCAACTATAAACAATTTTAATTTCCTGTGGGTGGTCTAAAAGAAGTTGATTAAGAGCAGAACGGCCTCATGTATATTAATTATTATTTTTATGCGGTCCGCGTAAACGCACTACGCCGTTAAAAGTTCTTTTATTAATACGAATTGCTACTCGTAAAGTAGCTTACTAAACAGTCTGTGCCTTACGAGCTCTTAATTAAACAACGAGTATCTGTATTACAATTATGTGTCAGCAATTGTATACGTCAGGATAAATTAACACATATGTTATTTAAAAATTTTAATACTGTATTAAAATAATATTTTTATATTTTTCCAAAAATAAAGTTTTATCTTTATTAAATATGTATCTCAGCAGATATTCAAGCAGATTTGCGTAAATCGATGAAATAAACGTACTTTCTAGAATCCTTTCGAAGATGAATAAAAACATTTCTAAATTTAAAATTTTATTATTTTATTTAGAATGGTAAATATTAATATTATAAGTCATGAAATTAAAAATAAATATTAAAGATAAAATTATTCTGAAATATAAAAAAGGTAATT
>NW_021848872.1:302706-322311 GCF_003651465.1 Formica exsecta | reverse complement strand
AGAGTTACATTTTTTCTTTTTGTAAAAACAAATATTTTTTAATCTTATAAAATTGAAATTGTTTAACGCATACATAAGTATGATATTTTGTTTAGAAATATGTTGTATTAGGAGATTTACATATGCCAGTTTTAGTATCTTTCTCCTTTAATTCTCAATATAATTGTTTATAGCATTATCAAGTATATTGCGTTATACATGTGAGTATCATACACCGTCTGACTCATCGACGCTGATAATAATGGCGCAACTAAAATGTTTTATTTTTTTTTTAAGAGTATGATTATATACATACGATATACTGCCAATTTTCTCTTCTGCAGTCGGTTTACATCGCAGTTCGCGTGGTTGCGAGGTAAACGAACAATCTTCTTGACCGCTGATCTTTCTGACCACAAAATTCTGTTTTCCTGCAGAATCCGAAATGGACACGGAGAGCAATCAAACCGCTTTTTGCCGCTCTCCAGTCAGGTCACTTTTTGCAAGACTAACCTTTTGGCACAGTGGGATTGGTTTTTCCAGGTGGTTGAGACGGCTATCTGAAACGGGGACTTACAGCAAAAGAGGTCGTGAGAGAAAATCGATGAGACTAGAAAAAAAATGAGAATAGCAAAATACGCTTATCGTATCTTTCGATTAAGAACACAACGAAACGAGCATAGATCGCACTATCGTCCAGCAGACATAACTCGTTACATCCGCTTTTCTCACCGATAGCCGGTAGATCCGATGCATCGAAGTCCACATTGCGCAACCCTTTACACGGCAGACTCGAAATACTTGGGCGGATTCTCGACGCTGCGAGCTCGCGTTTCGAAAGCTCCTGAGAGATCCTTCAGGATAGGCGAGGAGTGAACACCGGGTGTGTATAGGTATAGCGCGCGCGGTATTCGAGTAACGCGCGCCTTGCAAATTCTTTCCGAGTCCTATCCTTCTCACCCCTCCTTTCTTACCACCCATCTTTCTTTCTTCCTTCCTTCCTTCCTTCTTTCCGCGGGCTCTGGAGCCATCTCGTCCACGTCGCGCTCCACCACGTTATTCGTTCGACGAAAGCGAGAAGGGCGAGCTGCAATCCGACACCGCGCGGCGCAATGTACGCTCGGCTTCCCTTTTGGCGCGGTATCAGCGCGGCGCCTTCTCTACAAGAGGGCTGAAATACCATCCCCCTACCCGCGTGCTCTCCGCCGCTGTCTCTCGGCAAAGTGAACACGATACCGCTCGTACCTTACGTACTCTTTTCGCCTTTCCTCCGCGGAACGATATCGCGTACCGTACCGATAACAAAAAGTCGAAACTGCAAGATCGCAATTTTTGTCATGGATGGCTGTCTTTTTGGCGATCGATCTTTTAAAAAAATGATCTAAATGTTAATGTCACATTCTAGGACACTATTCTAGATCGAGCTCAATTCGTTTTCTTGGTTTCTCTTTTTCAAGTGGCAAAATTGTGTCAGGATATGTTGTAGAACAAACGCGTGGACGCTGATAAAATTGAAGTTGATTTTCTGCCGGATACACAACACATTCAGCGTAGAAGAGATAGAATTTTCCGCGTCAAAAATATCTCGTGTTCGAGATCATATCCTTTACAAGTGTACGCAAAGTATTCACGATTATATAGCACGGCAGAGAAATATCCCGAGAATGTTCCTTGCAAATATCTCTGTGTGATATTTTCAATGCAATATTTTTCAAATGCGCGTAAAGTAATATCGTCGACATATACAGCAATATTGCCTGGAGTTCTCCGTATGAATGTATACGTGGAAAATAAATTTCACAGTGCCAAAACTTTCCCGAATTGGGTGGCGCGATGATTTGTAAAAGGATTCTGTCCGAAACCGCACATTGGTAAAATCTGCGACTTTATATACTGCTATGATCCAATATGCGAAATATCAACAAAACCTATATTATATAAGATTCACTGGGTGAAGCCAAAGTAAACAAAAATTATTGTCTTAACTACTTGCTAGGATTGACGATATGGTCCTCCATGTTTATTACGCCGCTCTCCTTGCCAAGTTGCCCGAAACTCACCAGTAGACGGATTTACTCAAGCAGATTGCCGGATTCGTAATATCGAGTTAACCTTCCGTCGCCGTGAGAAGCGTGGAACGAGGACCGAATGTCCTTCGAAATAACCCCGTGAATTCGTGCTGGTGTTCTCATGAATTTCGAAGCAACTCCTGAATCCCGGAGATAAAAATAATTTGAGCGCCGGAGATTACGTCGTGCGGAAAGCGTCACTTTGTTTCGTCTTTGTTTAGCTTTAATCTGACTCGAAAGATCAACTTTTCAATTAAACTTTCAACAGTACAGTCTCGTCGTTCGCAAGAATCGATTGGATTCCCGACAATTCGATAACACGCAGTGTGCTAAGTTGAAGAATTAAATATCAAGGAAAATAACGCGCGAGCTCTACATAAATTATTTAAATCGAATATTTTCGTGTTGCGCATGCTGTTACAATTTCCAGAGTATACAATCTAAAATATAAAAATATTTGCGACAGCTGTATGCACAGATCTTATTCGTAAAATAAAATGATATAAAATAAGAAGTAGAAATAATATTTTTTTTTATAAACTTCGTCTAATAAACTTTTTTTCATCTAATAATAAATTCGAGCAGATATATTCGTTCGAGTTTATTAACAAGATTTATGACATTTTTTGATAGCGGCATGTCATTAATATTTAATCGAGAGAAAATAACAAAAATGTATGATGTCATTTATTGTGGCTTGATATTAAAAGCTTTTCTCTGTTTTATATAATCCGCATTTGTATGGAATATCTTGCAATTATTTTTTTATTGTATCTTTTATTACATAAAACGGAGATTCAAGAAGTTTATTCTTTTAATTAAAAGTCGATATCAATTATCAATATATTACATATCTCAAAAGTTTTTATGTCACAATAAACAAATCAAAAATATTACGAAAGCTATATTATCGTTTATATTTGGAAAAGTAACAAAAAGTTGGCTGAAGTTGCACATCGTAAAATAGTTGATTAAACTAGGAAATGCGGACTTGGCCCATTAACTGCGCTTTCTTCGCCATTTAACTGACGCTAATTATCAACTATAAACAATTTTAATTTCCTGTGGGTGGTCTAAAAGAAGTTGATTAAGAGCAGAACGGCCTCATGTATATTAATTATTATTTTTATGCGGTCCGCGTAAACGCACTACGCCGTTAAAAGTTCTTTTATTAATACGAATTGCTACTCGTAAAGTAGCTTACTAAACAGTCTGTGCCTTACGAGCTCTTAATTAAACAACGAGTATCTGTATTACAATTATGTGTCAGCAATTGTATACGTCAGGATAAATTAACACATATGTTATTTAAAAATTTTAATACTGTATTAAAATAATATTTTTATATTTTTCCAAAAATAAAGTTTTATCTTTATTAAATATGTATCTCAGCAGATATTCAAGCAGATTTGCGTAAATCGATGAAATAAACGTACTTTCTAGAATCCTTTCGAAGATGAATAAAAACATTTCTAAATTTAAAATTTTATTATTTTATTTAGATTATTAAAAAGTTTAGATTTATATATATATATGAATATTACATGGACATTTACTAATTTTTTAAACTTTTCTTTCCTAATTTTAACTTTTTCTATCACAAACTGTCAAACTGTCAAAATTCGCATAATTTGACAGTCGCAAATAATACGAGTAAAGCAAATCGCAGCGCACAGCCAATCAGCATCACGGAAAAAGGCTTCAATGCTTCGATATATTCGAGTTCGAGGTTTCTTTTTTAGAAAGGGATACACCACCGAATCAACTTATTCCAAAATATCAGAAAATGTATATAAACTAAATCTCAAATCTTCAAAACGAGGACGTTTTCTATACTCGTACTCGGAAAAGAAGCAGCTGTCCGGGATACAAGCCGATACTATATGCAAATTTGATAGAGATCGTTCGCGAAGTCTGAATAAGAAAAAAGTCCATAAGGACTAAGAGTACCATTGCGGACCACTCGCAGCGCCGAAGACCGGAAATGCAGTAAATTTCTTTCGAGAGATAGAGAGTTCCGATGATATCTTCCTGTTTGAGATTAGTCTGGAAAAGCTGGAAGCCAATTTTGCTCGCGGGGGCTCCATTTCCAGCGAGTCAGAATCTTTTTCAAGGCGGCCGCTAACGTTTATGTTTTTTCCCGTCGCCTACGTCGGATCAAAATGCGCTTCCGGTCTAAAATTTAGCGGAAATAATACCGGCGCGCAAGCAAACTCATCGCGGCGCGATAAAGTCTCTCAGCGTCACGACGCCTCCGCCTCTCTCGCAACTTTTAAACTGCCAAAGCCAGCTAGAAGTTTCCGAGGGGGAAAGGGGGACTGACTTCTCTCTCGCTTTCGCGTCTCATCTCGTCACGACGCTTCAACCCGCGTCGCGTGACGTTTGTATCGTTGCAGCCGCGGATAAACCGCCGGAATTGCTCGACGCGCATGGCTCCTTTCGTCTGAAATTTCACGTGAATTTCTAAGCGAACGTAACGAGTCGGTTCTGTACGCTACCTGACTGAGAAACGCAGCCACGATTCCACGCTGCGGAATGCGTGGCATTACAAACTGCAACTTATTCCGCGAGGTTTGCGCCAAACTTCAGCGATTTTGCTTCTCTGATGAATTCGTACATGACTTTCTCTCGGTTCAAATTTGAAAATGAACGTTTTCCTTTCCACAAACATAAGTAGTATTATTTATATAAGCCTCTTAAAATTTAATAATACTTTGGATGTGATGTTTTAGTGATTTAGTGTTTTCTTGAAATACACTCTTTGAACTCAAATTATAATTTACTGTCTGTAGTCGTTGATGAAATTATAAGAAGAGACTCACGTTACAGACATCGCGAAATCTTCGTTTCATGAATCAGTAAATGCCATCTCGGCATGAAGATACGGGTCTTCATACAGTACAAACAGACGTCGCGCGTTGCGCGCATCAAGAAATCGTCAAAAGCTTAGAAATTCTCGAATTTTGACTATACTATTGAGCATGGTTGAATATTATTTCATTGGGAATGCAAAGATCATCTTTTCATCGCGACATAAAGAGTTCTCGACATCGCGAATGCCTGAAAATTCCGTGATCCTTGTGTTGAATATGCGCAAATCTGTATTATGTTTGCTCGAAGATAACTATCGAGCACGTCGAACGAAATGCCTGTAAGTGCGAACGCAAAACAGGGCACACCGTCAACGGCAGTGGAAGCTTGGGAGCGTTAATGGCCGGAATTTCGAAAAGCTGGTACTTAACTCTAGTCTACGAGGTGACGTGCGGAATACAAAATTGATCTTAGCGGGAGATATTAGCGCGTGTTGTCCTGTATTTAAGAGATGCATTACGATGGCACGTTCAACGATATCCTTTCCGTTTGTTCTCCCCCGACGATCATACTCGTATACATTCAATTAAGTGAACAAATGAGGTAGATATATATCATCGAATCAATATTGGAAAAAAATATAATCCAATCGAGCTTGCAAAATGAGGTATAAAACTGCAATTATCCGATAGTTCAAACTATCGTTCGTGATGCGCGAGAGAGACTGTTTGCTCCAAAATGATCCCATTAAAATTCCACTTCGGCGACTCTTTCTTATTGGCCACGACGTCGTCTACGACCTCGTCGTGTCGGAAAGGTTCATTTAACTGTATTCTCCCGTGCTGGGCGTGCACTTTACGATCGCTCCACACTTTCCGCTCGTAATTCAAAGCGGACGCGGAAAACGTGCCGTCATTCGTAATGAAGATCCGGCGTTCTCACGCACGCGCTGCTGCCGCTCTCGGTGCGCCGCGGTTTTTGCCGCTCATACCGACGCTTTAATTAATATTCCGCATGTAACGAGATAGCGCGCAGTTTCGGTGATTTTTGTGCGTTTATATAAACCGACCGTTTAAAACCCGGTCACGCTCTCAATTTCCGTACGCCTTTCCCCTTCTCCCTCTCTTTAATTAATTTTACACGTACTTTAATAACGAGTCGCGCGACAATGGTAATAATACTCGCATTTATGCTAACGCGGCTCCTTAACATAATTTTATCTTTCCCAGCGTGGTTATAAATGGAGTTAACAATGATTCGCGGAGGGATATGATAATCGGACTTACATTTATGCTAATTCCGTGCCGCGAACGGGTACTTCGAAGCCTCCGCTAGAATTTATTTGTTGTCTGTGAAGGGAGGCTGGGTCGCGCGTCTTGTTGCGCCACTGGATTCTCATGTTTTCCCGCAATATCATCAACAGCCCGATGGGGTAGGATTGTCAAAGCAAGAGAGCGCGTTGCCTTCGCAATTCCATTCCCCTTTTAAACTCTCTCGCCGAGATATAATCTGTTGTAATTGAAAATTATGTCGCACGGCTGAGCCTCTCTCAAGAAGCTCGTGGCTCATCCCATCGTCGGCGGCGTCTGCGATCAGTTTGTTCATAAAAGAAGGTGAATAAGTTTTAACGGCGATATTTCACCGGTCTGGACGGTTATAAATAAATGAGTCTTTCACGAAATGCATATTTTACTCGCGCCGACAACCGCTCGAATATGTTACGGGATGTCTTTAGAAATTGATTGCGCCACTTCCGCAGAACATAGAAGCACGGGTAGCTCGAAGGATTAAGCGCAAGATACATATATTATATAACCACGTTATGCAAATGAAATATACATGCTATAATATATCTGTTAATAAAACGCAGCGTACAAGTTGCTTCGCAAATTTCGCGTTGTACAGACACGTTACTAAGGCGAGAGGGGCAATGTTAATTAATTAATTTGCGCGTGCAAAATTAATTTTCGGATAATTACGACCGCAAGCATTTTTAGTTATAGAACGTTTAAAGCGATACGAAAATTTAATTCTTTAAATTATCGATACGGATGACACAAAATGCGGATACATGTAAATTTGTTGGTGAAATGTATACGCTGTTTCATTACATGTTCTACAAATATATATATACATATATAATTATTCGGACAGAGAGAAAGGAAGAGAATATTGAACTCGTATGTTCTGTACTTTAACACACCATTGAGATCAATGGTACAACAATAATCTCAATAGGCGCTATAACGTAAATCTTATGTCTCGCTTTAGAATGAATGGCGACGCATGCCCCATTACAAGAATCAGTGCTTATCACGAAGAACGCGGAACGGGAAGAATTCCAATGGCAACGTTAGGAGCAGGAAAATCGCCTTTATCCAGTCGACCGAGAAGACACAAATCTCATATGTCGCGAGATCTAAGATCCGGTTCCCATTATTCGAGGATTTCGTGTATTACCCATAACGAATAAGTCGCGGATGATAAAGGAAGCTCTACGTCTTGCGATTCCGCGATTTATCGCGCGAGTTTGTTGCCTAAATTTATATGCATGCTCAAACACAAAAAAAAAAACCGAATTTCGTCTATCGTTTTCTTCTCATTTTCTAATTTTTTGCATCATTTTGTAAAATTTTTTACTCGTTACGCGCCTCTTTACACGTAAAAGAAAATTCCAAGGGCTAGATCACGCGTAACGTGTTCGATCTCCGGCTCGATATTCCTAACAAGTCTCCGAGGACTTACGGTAAAATCACCTCGTTCTCGCGCACCCTCATCGGTCGTGCACCGGCAATACCATTCGTCAGTTAGCTCGCTGGAGATGTGGCTATGGATCGCGAGCGCAAGGTGCGTATACCGAACGAGTTCACTGAATCTACCAGGGCCAATTTAGCAATTAAACTACCCGAGGAGAAGAACCAAAACTAACCAGACAGATACCCGCCGTAACCGCCGCGACCGCCGACACGAACCGCGCCGTTCTGGCGTTAGCACCGGTAAAACCACCCCTCGTAGATTCACGCGTACTCGCAGAGAGATCGTGATTCTTGTATAGACGACGACGATGGGAAGGACGACCGGGATCGGTAAGAAGGTTACATTATTGCCGCGTTTCGAACTTCACGGCCCATAGACCGCCCGTGATCGCGGCAGTAACTTAGGACCAGCCGGCAGTAACGCGTGCACGAACCACGACGGGAGAACAATAGATACGACGGAAGATATGGTACCGCGATAGACTTGTTTCCGTGTTTGGTCATATCTTTCGATCGAGGATATTGCGATTTATACAACGCGACGGAGAGAAAGACGCGATTGTCTTCGTAATATGATCGATGAATAAAAGCAAATATTCTAAATAAATGCGGTTTATAAATTATTCTATAAATCTTCTCCGGTGAAGCAAAGAATAACGCGTGTTCAAAATGAGTTTAGAAAATTTCTATAGTGTATGAGTGTGATCGCGTTGACTTAATTATGCACCTAATGCGACCTGATTATCATTGAAAAGAAGTTATACTATTAACTCGGAACTATGTCATGTATTATAAAGAGAAAGTTATAATCTCTATATCCGTCATTCGAGTTTCGGAAAGAGATTTCCTTCGTTTTCTCGGTCGGCATTACCCCTAGGATCCGATCTCTCGCTAAAGTTAGAGCCGATAATGTATGCGTCGGATTTTCAGGAGCTTCAAGCCGGCAGCGATGGGCAAAAAGATCGGGGGAAGAAGGCAAGGATATAAAGAGGAGAGTATCCGCGATGAAAGCGTAAAGTTCGAACGTAACGGGGCGAAGAAAGCGGAGCTAAGCGATTCTGAAGTATGACGAATGTACACGGCAGCAGACAGCGACGGCTTCCGCTCGCAAGAGAGGAGAGAAAGGCAATTCTCCGACCGGGTGTTTTTCGAGACGCGCGTTTGAGTCAATCATATTGATGATGCGCTCCTCTTTTATGAGCTTCTCGTGAAATATAATCATATAGTGGCTATACTGCATATAGTCGTTAATTGAATCGTGAAAATAAATGGCAGCGAGAAGAACGCGAAGTAAGTAAAATTTTTCGCATAGCTTTCGCCGTCAAATAGAATTTCATATGCAATTATCACCGTATGTGTGTGTGGATAGGATTATTTCAAATTAATTAAAAATTAGCGTAACAGCATACTCACGATAGCTCGCATTCCTATCATTATTAATAAAATTGTTGGCATAGAGCGATATAAAATACTACGGTGATTCCAGGACGCTCTGCGTGTATGTGTCTACAGATTTTTCGAAGCGATTATAGGTATATTTTGCAACTCCGAGTTTTGATGCTTCATCTCGAAATGTCTGTGGATTGCGCGCAACCCGTGTGTGAACGGCGAAGAGAAATTAGCAACCGCACTTTGGTCTATAGTTCATTATGCTAATTAAAGTTGGGCAAATATCCTGCCGAGCGTGGCCGGTTTACCCCGCCGGTTTAGCTCCCCGACCATTTTTCACGTTCCTTTTCGCCGCTTTGCTGGCCAGTTGCCGCATACGGCAATCTTAGGCCGGCTCTTTCAGTATAACGATGATACCTTTTTTCACATTTTTTTTCTTGCTGTACGTATTATGCCGATTGGATCGTTAAGCTCGAAAAAACGAGGTAGAGAGAAAATCGTGAAATTTGCTCCTAATATGATATTTTCGGAATTTATATTCCAGTATAATTAACGATGAATTCAAATGATTATTATATAACTTATTTGCCCTACGAAATCTATCGTACAAAGAATATGAGGAAACGTCAATATGACAAAGTTCGAATATCTCAATATCGCTCATCTCGCCCATTATTAAGCCATGCGAACATCTGCGCGCTGCGTATCCTGATTGCTTTCGGTGTTTGATTCGTGAATTTTAAATGAAAATTCACACGGTAGCGTTAAATGATACTTCTGACACTCGTAGTAGCAATGGTAATCTCAATGAATTTTACGAGATATAATTTTTGGCAATGTTTCAATAACTACGTGCACCTGCGCGCGCGCACTGTATATATCGCGTTTTTTAATTAACTGATCACGAACATTCGCGAGCGATGATAATTCTCGGAAAGTAGGCCACGCGATCCCGCGTCGGTTGCTCTCTTGGGAGTTCACGAGTACTTTTTATTGAAGCGCGGTGGAGTTCATTACGAGAGCATTATGGTAATCGGGACTGTAATAAGCTGCGAAAGATATCGATGCACTCGGCGAAAATAGCTCAACGTACACGAGAAACTGCTCGATCAATTGCTGCGGCGCAATTGACCCCATTTTAATATAAAATTCAATTTTCATATCCCATTATATCGCTATTTTATCCAAGTAAAATGGAAATTAATTCAATATTCTCCCCAATTATCTTGGGAGTGTCGTATCAGAAAATATACTCACGCCGATCCAATAAACAGCACGCATAGATTTTGTATGTATTCGCTTTATTTCAAATACTAAAATTACCCAACAAAATTTAAGTTAAAACTTCGCCGACTAAATATAGGTCCCCCTCGTTAAATAATAATACATGAGAAAAGCAGTCGTGTTGAATAGGTAGGCAGGCAGGTACACGGGCGAGATAAAAAATTTTTATCGTAAGCAAACATACTGTAATCGTCGCGAATTACGTGGCCGTCGGCATGGCCGATTACCATATCGCATTATTAAATTATACACGCGAGCCGATGTAAGAGCGAACACGATCGATACGATTCTTTTATCGCATCAATTTTAAAATCTGCTCTAACCACAAGGAAATTACCGACACGCCATCGTGCACGATCGTCACGAATAAATTGGCCTTAACGTCAAAAAATGCATTGAAATAAAACAATCGACAAAGAACAAAGAAATATAAAGCCAAAATTTTTAAACAATATTTATGATAGTCGGAGTCTCTCGCCTCTCTCTTGTAAGCTAAACATCGGAATGAAATTTCGATCGATCGTTCGTAGATCAAGCTTTCCACGCTTTGACCGGGATTTTCCGCGGCGAATTCGCACATATTACTAGCGCAAACATGCGCATACATGCAATGGCTATGTGCCATCTATAGCGGTACATAAAGTGAGCCTGCGCCCGTTATCGAGCCAGACCTCGTAGCCCTATGCCGATTTCACCATCCCTCACCCCTCGCCACCGCCGCCGCTGCCTTGCGCCCTTATCGGCTCAACAAATTTAACTTGATTTCCTATACGGACTTTGTGGAGCTTCGGGGAAATACAGAGCCGTGCTGCTTGTCTGCGTCTAAACTCGCTTTACGATAAGGGCTAAACCCCAGCTCCGGGAACACCCTCGCAACGGGTGACCTCCATTCATTGATGTTGAATCCTCTTGACCCGAACAGACAACTTTTCGTTGCAGAGCGCCCAAGCTATCGACAAAAGTTTTTAAAGCACTATTCCTCCATCCCGAGACAAATAAAGCCGCGAATGGACCGCAAGAATTCCAGGGATACGAAAAACACATTGCCCGTTTTTGTTCGAGAAGTATCATAAATTCCAAATGAAGCCGTGATATTCATGATAATAAATTTTAATAAAAAAGGTATTTTACAAAAGTTATCGCTTGATATAAATGAATGAATTTTACTCGAATTTTTTGAATGCAAAATTTAATAGGCAGTTCTCATTCCAAAAAAAAAAAAAAAGAAATTCAAGAATCATAAAATTGCAGCAATCAACACGCTTGATAATCACACAGATAACTCGTAAAATCGTCATCAATCGAGGCAATGATAACCATCTTTGTTTGTTGCAAATGAAATCTCCATGCGCTATGTTCTATGTACGGATTCTCGGTGGGCCGAGATGAGCTCAGGCACTGGCACAGGTAAATTCAATCACGAAGGTCACGCGTCCTCCCAGATCCCCGTCCGGTCCGCCCCGCGTGCACGCTGTAAAACTATACTCCATTACTGGTGTATTAAACATCGCGCGAGCAGTCGGCTACGAGAGATGACAGCTCTCCGGAGGCCCCTGGACGCGAGAGTTGGAAAGACAGAGGCGGTAGAAAGAGAGACCATGCGCTCTGGCGTATGGTACACACAGTCTGGCGCATAGTCTGTATAATTCAGTCATATCCATGCTAATCCCACCGGCCGGCTCGCGTTATTTTCCATGATGGATGCACGGCCACCGGAGAATTGCCCTTTTCATTGAAATACAACTAAAATTAAACTCATTTGCCGCCCTCGTGGATTTACGGCGGGGGTAGTGGCGATGATGTCGCACGCCTGACATTCTACGTACGCGAAAGCGTCGCTCTATGTGTGCGCGCCGTGTAATTCTATGATTTTTATTCGGTCAATTGTGCGTATTTCATCGCGCCAGACAATACCGATGAAAATTGATCGACAAACGGCGGTAATTTTGATGACGATATTGTGTTCACACGACTAATCTAATCTCTTCGGAAAATGATGAGACGGTGGGATAGTACATTTATAAAAAAAAAGAATCTTCCTTCAAATCTACCCTCGATATCACTTACATCGACGAAAAAGAAAAAGAAGATAGTGTAGTCTTCTGCACCATATGGGAGCTTCTACTAAAACAAGTCCCGAATAGCGTCATTGATCGAAACGAGAGTTCCGCGTCGAGAATGTAGTTGGGCGAAAATCATGGGCGCCACGCGCGCGAGAAGAACGGGAAATGGGATGGTTCACGACGGAAGGAGTAATTTCTGAAGACAGCGAGCTTACGTTCTCAAGCTTCTCAGTTCCCGACAATCTTCCCCGGTCTACGAAAGTATTTCCCATCTTGGAAAAATGTTGCACAGTGCGCTCCTGACCTGCTCACGATGTGAGAATGTCGACTGCGAACAATTCCCTCTACATATTGTAAGATTTTATATTCGTCGTCGAGAGAACAAGAGAGCTAAAGTCGATACAAATTTTATTTCATTTATTATACATGTCACGAAGTCTTCTCCTCACGGAAAAGGTCTTTGTCCTTTTTTTCTTGCCATTACTCTATCTTTTTAAAATTAATTGCATCAAATATTGCTAACGACTCGCATGTTTAAACTGAAAAGATCAATAGTTACATTCTATCGAATCTGTTTTACGTTAAATGTAATGTATTACGTTAAATCTATAACATTATAATATGAATCTATATATAATAACATAAAATGAATTAATTAATATATATATATATATGCAATATGTGCGCGATTTACGTCTCATATGCGTTTATACAAATATGCAGAAGGTAGTATATGCATTGTTTGTTGCACGGAAATCATTTTGCAACCTGCTGTAATTTGTCGCCTAATACGCGTATAATAGCAGCAATGCACCGGGTATTGTCCAAATTGTTCCCGTGTGTAAACGAACGCGGCCGTAACTAAAATGTGTAATCGTATGTCCCTAGATCATTAGTCGATACATTAGCCGCAATTGCACCGGGAGCGAATCGTGCCCATTAGATTTATATATAGACCGTAGCTTATTGAATATGAGAGAGTTCTCTCCGCGAATTATATAAAAGGCCAGTCAGACAATCCTGACCGGATGGAGATATTACGGCAGATGTTACGGGTATTTATTCGACAGATGTGTCGATATTTTCCCATGGAAAGTGCAAAGAGCCGGGGGTGGAAACATGCCAGGCAATATTGGCGCGAGACGCTGGATGTCGCTCGAGAGGTTTCACTTAGCTTCCAGAAAAAAAAAGACGGAAGAAAAAGACAAGGAGACATTCAAGCGTTCTCGTATTGGGACATTCACGGATCGTTCTGCGATTTAACGCTATCGATATCCACGTGCTAATAAACGACAATGAGTGTCTGGAAGCGCAGTTCTAGTCTCTGACAAAGTTTCCGCGACGTACAAGGCGCTCCCGTTTATTTTTTTTTCGACCCAATATCTGGATTCAGTTACAAAATTTATTTCTGATACTTTCTTGAATGACATTATTAGGCCCGGAAATAATCGCGCGCCCCAATTGCAGTATTTTCGAGAAGTTTCGCACCGGAAAAAGGTCATAATGAAATTTCAATGTTCCGACGTACTCGCTTTCACATAAATTCCGTTTCAGGCACCGTTGAAAATACGAGTATCGACGCTAACTCGATGAAACATTGTTCGAAAGATCTGCCCCCTGTGGGATCTAAATTGGAAAAGCGGCCGATTGATTGAGTCGTGGCTGTTCCCGCGGTAACACTGTCAAAGGAAACTAATCTACATTTCCGTACGACTTTAGCGGCAAACTGTGACGGAAAATGTTTCGAGTTCGACAAGGCAAAGAGTGGGCGACTAGCTCCGCGAAAGTGGCCTAGTTTTCCCTTTCGGATATCGACGTGTCGTCTTCGAGACTGCCTTAGTAGAATAGTGTGATTGTCGAGATAGCCTACCTCCCTTGTCGAATCACGAACGAGCGAGAACGGGAGAAGAGGCAAAGGGGACGAATCGATGTGCTCTCTTGATTTACTACGAAAGAGAGATCAATCTTTTAGTCGGCGCGCGGTTCTTTCTCAATCGATATGCGAGATCTTTCGGTTAAACAACGAGAGTTCGAGGGGCTCAAGTCTACTCCGCGGCCACGGATCTTAATCTTCGACACATCAAAAGTTTTCCCGCTCTGGGAACATCGAAGAGCGAGCTGAACAAGCGTGCATTCAAGTATCTAACAGAAACAAAGTGCCACGATTTAATTCTCCGAACGAGGGGTGTTCGGCCAAGGCGTGGCAAGGGGGCTTCGATCGACGGGAGCCGGAAAGCGAAAAGAGAATTTTATTGGGAGGGTATACCACATGGAAGCATCCTAGTGAAGAATTCGTTAGGATTTCTACCATCTCTGCGGCATGTGTGTGCGGCATGTGCGTTTGTGCGCGTGGTCGACGCGCCCACAGGCAAATACACGGACCCTCCTTCTCATTCGTGAAATAGCCACTCGGCCACGACGTTTTAAACGGCCTCCAAACGAGGTTTGGCTCCGAAAAGCACGGCACGTACATATACACACGGGCCAAGATCGGGCAACGCCTCTTTCGATTACCCCGAGGGCTACGAAACAAATCAAGCGGCTGAATACGCGCGGATATTCAGGTGCATTTCCCACGGGTGGGATGCAGCCGGCCCGGAATATCTCCAGTTCCGGAGAAGTATTCCTTTGTGCGTCGGGACTGTCGGATCGTCTAGGACAAGAATCTATTGCGCTCTCGACGCGTATCGCGGTACTCGTGATTGAAAAAGTGTAATCGCTTCGAGGAGCGCGCGACGGGATTTCTTTCTCCCGAAGCGCGGCAAGAATTTCATCAACGAATCGCAAAGCATCAACTATATCGAGGATCGTTTTCAAAAATAATCATGATTTTAACTTATGTGTACATGTTTCATGTAATGATCATCTGACATGAAATGTAATTTGCATTCTTCAACTGTCGTTTTATAAATATTTGCCGATTAAAGAACTTAATCGATTAGCGATAAGAATATAAAATGACTAATTCCTTTTACGCGATGAACGAATTTATTCAATCGTGACGATGATAAAACGGAAATTAAATTTAATTTCCGTAATAGTAATCCTTTTTGGCGAGATGGGAATCCGAGAAACGCGTCAAACCACTGAATTCCCTTGAATATTCAGCTGCATTTACCTCAAAGTGAATGTAGCTGGTAAGCTCTGGCGGAGAAATATTCCTTTGTTAGGATGATAGTCATGTATTCGGGCTGTTGAATTGATGGAATACGAGTGTTCTCGAGGAATATACATGCCTACATATCAATTTAACGAACAAATAATCTAGCACGTCAAACGACTGTTTATCTTACAATCTAAATTGCGATCGTTTCATACATGAATATTTCTCATTGAATATTTCTAACTGAATGATACGTGAATTTTTATAAGAAATTATTGATAAGAGTAAAGTAGTGGCAAATGTGGCAGATAACACGTCGCGGTATTTAAAACACTATTTTATTTTTTTTGAGATTTTACAAGCATATTTTACCTTTCTCACATTAAACAAAATAAGTTAAAAGAACTTATTTTGGCATTTGCAATACGATTCTGTTTTCTGATTTTGTGTGCGAGATATATAAAGCTGCTTTGCTGATATAGAAATATTCCTTTGTCAGATGATGGTTACGCGTATATGTAACGCATCGCTGCGGGCCGTGTTCCAAAAACGTATACATTTCAATTTCAGTTCCGGAGATGCGCGTCCCGTAGCTATATCGTGTTCTGTTCATGTGTTCATTTTGAAAAATCTATTAAACTCTCATCTCCGATATAAACAGTAGAAATCTATTTTCTTTAACTTTTCTCGCGGCTATATTCTCATATTTTTACAGTATATTACAAGTTATTGCAATATATATAATAACACTTTCATCGAGAACATTTCTGGTTATTTTATAATTCGTGCTAGTACACATGTTGATTAAAAAAAAAATTAAATGATAATAATTGCAAAAGTAGTCAGAGAAATGATATTTTCCGATACATTTATATACGACTCAACCAATTTTAAAAACAAGAAAAGGAAACCAGAACATTCCCATCGTACCTTTAAAGGGCTATGTAAGAGAGAATTGTATATCGAAGTGGTTTTTCTAAAGGGGAAAGATTCTTTGATATAGACAATATTCAGGGATTTCCTGGCAATACATCTACGGAGTACAAGGCTTGCTTCAAAGTCTACGCAAAGTATATCCGACGCCGCGGGCGTCCTGTCAAATATATACATTTCAATTCCTGCTATGAAACTGCATTTCACAACCACAAGTCGCATGCACCTGACGCGTTATACGTCATTCTACACGTATGTAATGTATGCAATGCACTCGAATATTAATGCCTGTAATGTGCCACGATGATTGAATGGCAAGGTAAATCATGTTTGACCGCTCTACGCTTTAAAGGCAAATATTTTTATCCGCAAAATACGATATGAATATTTAATCAAGAAAGTTGACGTTGTAAATTGTCAAATATATTCTGATAGTAAATTAATTTGGGCTTGTGAGATTTTTCTTTTACAGAAAGCATTTAATTAATATTTACTTTAATAAATTGGTAAAATATTGTGATAAAAATATTTGTTTATCACGCACCGCATCGGTGTACCGAGTTATCTGCGCATCCTTTATGAATTCATATGATGATTTGATATATCACAGTGATATATCCTATTTCAATTAATCAAGAGATGTATATCGCTGTGTCAGAGGGCGGAACGTTTGAACGCGTAACCGCGCTTAAAAGTTAAACGCTATTCGTACGCGGAAAAAAATGTCCCGCTCCGCTTCCGTGATCGATGCCATTAATAACGAGCCAAACTGTGCAAAAAACATTGCGCGTATTCTCACATTCCCTTGATTTATTCTTTATTCTTATCGAAATCAATTAACCGTGAACTTGCGCATAAGATATTTGAACTTACGGATCGATTTACCTCTCCATGCGAATAACTACGGAATGAGTGCGGAATACGGAGAAAGCGCAGTTAATCGAATCGATTAACTGCAATTTTCTTAATTCGGTGTAAAATGTGGAAAATTTCGTGGCCCCCTGCAATTACAGCGACATGGGAATAGGATTTAACGGGAAATGTGGAAGAGAACACAAAAGTGTTATCCGTAAAAAGCGCGTGCATGTGTGTACTGGCTTTTTGCGAGACATAAACCGCGCCGAAACGGCGCGGGCTCGAATGAATTATCAGTTACTACTGAGCCCCCGACTAGGTAGAGATGGGATGGGGGGATGGCGCGGAGAAAGGTTAAGCTGTCGCTTGACGTACGAGGCTAATGAAAGCTTAGCCCTGTAATGCAATCTGACGGAAAGCAAGCCGGTCGTCTGACGTGATAGGTCAGTCGAGGCCGGTCTCTGAGTTTGTGCGAGCCGGGAAGACAAGTGGATTACGAGCGGCACGGGGGAGATGGCGGCTATATAACGGACGATCTTTGGCTCTCCTTTTGATTTTGTTGCTCTTTTTCGCCGCCGAGTGCCGACCTATCGCGCCGAGATATACTATATCCATTCCCCTTCCCGCCCCGCCGTCAATGTCCAGTTACTTTTAGTCTCCCTCGAATGGCGCGCGATCCTCGACAGTTATTGCCATAGACGATTTGTCTCGTCCGTGTTCGGCAAGACAAAGTTTCGGCCTCCACGTCCGAAAAATGGAGATGGACATTGAGAAAGACGCGATGGCAGTTATTCGCCCGATCGCAAACAATTATGGAATGACGGCAATTCCATATCGATCACAATAAATGTATATATCGCTCTCTGTTAAAAAGAGACGATAATATTGTACATGTGAAATATGAGACATTTTTTGCTTAAACAGATAGATATTTTAAACGTCGCGTAAAACTAAATCACAATTAGCGACCGCACTGGTATTTGACAAATGAGATGAAATTATATTGCGATAATATTACAGAAATGTGTGGTCATTTAAACGCATGTGCATATCGCGAAACTGGATTGTTTTATGCTTCATGCGAGAACGTCGTAACCGCCCTCGTGTTTCACGCGACGCAGAAGCGCGTCGTTTCGGCATATTCCTTCATTTTCTCCCTTTTCATTTTCTCGTCCTCCCGCGCGATGGAAACACGCAGCGCAATTCTTTCGTGCGACCGTAGTTCTTTTTTTTCCTCAGCTATATAACAATACAGAGCTTTCCGACCGCGTGATATCGACTTCCCCGTTACTTAATTCCATTCGGCACGACACTTGGCTGTTCCTAGAAACGTTTAGACATCGCGATCGATTCTCCCCGTTGTTCGAAAGCCGTGTTTCCCCGGACCGATGCGCGATACGCTCATCTGTGTGCTCTCGTATGCGCGAACGCACGCGGCGACTTCCTTCCTTTTTTCCGACGGGGAAAATACTAGGCCTCGGCACGACACGAGCTTAGATCGTTATCTACTTTGGCGAATTAGATCCTTCATTAGAATTGACATGTTCGCGGGAGTTGGCTCAGTTGTTTGCTTTAAAATTCGCTTCTATCCGCTCGGGGATATTATCGCACTCTGTGAATATATAGGGAAATTAATAAACTTTAGATTATAGAAAATATTTTCTCTCGCAAACATACACCAAAATTCGTATTTTATAGGTAAATATGACAGGATGGTTGGCGCGAATGGGACGAAAGTGATTTCTCAAACACGCACATGGAGAACGATCGCTCGCGTCAATATAAGCGACTCACTACCACTCATACGGCAGATATTTACGATGTAAAATGACTGGTTTGCAAGTAAAATTGCATTCGGCCAGCGGTCCCGTCTTAGAAACGCTGACAACGTTTACCTCGACGTCGGGCACAGAGAGTGGATAGAATATAATTGGTTTTATCTGACTGTGGGTGGTTGGGTCTCTAGGTGGGCATAATGAAAATGATAGGTCGACACGCGAACGCGCGTTACACTCGCGCAGCAGCAGTAGCAGTAACAGCTTTTAGCAGCCACTCTCGGTCTGCACGATATTACTATTTGCACAAAATTACGCCGGCCAAGATTGCCGCACTTACGAACACTTTCGATCAACCGACGCGACCGACGTTCGTTCGAAACAATCGCGTGAGCGATCCCGCGAGCATCGCGAGTACTCGCCCACCCTTCTTTCGTAGTTTCTCTCTTTTCCTCTCTTTTTTTTTTTTTAATGAGACAATACGTGACCGGCAACGCGATAACAATCGACCGTGGCAGAGGAAAGCTCGAGCGCGGTGGTAGCTTTGGACGTGATATTCGCGCTCATATAAGCGATTGTTTTAAATCT
>NW_021848872.1:290541-301759 GCF_003651465.1 Formica exsecta | reverse complement strand
ATATATATATATATATGCAATATGTGCGCGATTTACGTCTCATATGCGTTTATACAAATATGCAGAAGGTAGTATATGCATTGTTTGTTGCACGGAAATCATTTTGCAACCTGCTGTAATTTGTCGCCTAATACGCGTATAATAGCAGCAATGCACCGGGTATTGTCCAAATTGTTCCCGTGTGTAAACGAACGCGGCCGTAACTAAAATGTGTAATCGTATGTCCCTAGATCATTAGTCGATACATTAGCCGCAATTGCACCGGGAGCGAATCGTGCCCATTAGATTTATATATAGACCGTAGCTTATTGAATATGAGAGAGTTCTCTCCGCGAATTATATAAAAGGCCAGTCAGACAATCCTGACCGGATGGAGATATTACGGCAGATGTTACGGGTATTTATTCGACAGATGTGTCGATATTTTCCCATGGAAAGTGCAAAGAGCCGGGGGTGGAAACATGCCAGGCAATATTGGCGCGAGACGCTGGATGTCGCTCGAGAGGTTTCACTTAGCTTCCAGAAAAAAAAAGACGGAAGAAAAAGACAAGGAGACATTCAAGCGTTCTCGTATTGGGACATTCACGGATCGTTCTGCGATTTAACGCTATCGATATCCACGTGCTAATAAACGACAATGAGTGTCTGGAAGCGCAGTTCTAGTCTCTGACAAAGTTTCCGCGACGTACAAGGCGCTCCCGTTTATTTTTTTTTCGACCCAATATCTGGATTCAGTTACAAAATTTATTTCTGATACTTTCTTGAATGACATTATTAGGCCCGGAAATAATCGCGCGCCCCAATTGCAGTATTTTCGAGAAGTTTCGCACCGGAAAAAGGTCATAATGAAATTTCAATGTTCCGACGTACTCGCTTTCACATAAATTCCGTTTCAGGCACCGTTGAAAATACGAGTATCGACGCTAACTCGATGAAACATTGTTCGAAAGATCTGCCCCCTGTGGGATCTAAATTGGAAAAGCGGCCGATTGATTGAGTCGTGGCTGTTCCCGCGGTAACACTGTCAAAGGAAACTAATCTACATTTCCGTACGACTTTAGCGGCAAACTGTGACGGAAAATGTTTCGAGTTCGACAAGGCAAAGAGTGGGCGACTAGCTCCGCGAAAGTGGCCTAGTTTTCCCTTTCGGATATCGACGTGTCGTCTTCGAGACTGCCTTAGTAGAATAGTGTGATTGTCGAGATAGCCTACCTCCCTTGTCGAATCACGAACGAGCGAGAACGGGAGAAGAGGCAAAGGGGACGAATCGATGTGCTCTCTTGATTTACTACGAAAGAGAGATCAATCTTTTAGTCGGCGCGCGGTTCTTTCTCAATCGATATGCGAGATCTTTCGGTTAAACAACGAGAGTTCGAGGGGCTCAAGTCTACTCCGCGGCCACGGATCTTAATCTTCGACACATCAAAAGTTTTCCCGCTCTGGGAACATCGAAGAGCGAGCTGAACAAGCGTGCATTCAAGTATCTAACAGAAACAAAGTGCCACGATTTAATTCTCCGAACGAGGGGTGTTCGGCCAAGGCGTGGCAAGGGAGCTTCGATCGACGGGAGCCGGAAAGCGAAAAGAGAATTTTATTGGGAGGGTATACCACATGGAAGCATCCTAGTGAAGAATTCGTTAGGATTTCTACCATCTCTGCGGCATGTGTGTGCGGCATGTGCGTTTGTGCGCGTGGTCGACGCGCCCACAGGCAAATACACGGACCCTCCTTCTCATTCGTGAAATAGCCACTCGGCCACGACGTTTTAAACGGCCTCCAAACGAGGTTTGGCTCCGAAAAGCACGGCACGTACATATACACACGGGCCAAGATCGGGCAACGCCTCTTTCGATTACCCCGAGGGCTACGAAACAAATCAAGCGGCTGAATACGCGCGGATATTCAGGTGCATTTCCCACGGGTGGGATGCAGCCGGCCCGGAATATCTCCAGTTCCGGAGAAGTATTCCTTTGTGCGTCGGGACTGTCGGATCGTCTAGGACAAGAATCTATTGCGCTCTCGACGCGTATCGCGGTACTCGTGATTGAAAAAGTGTAATCGCTTCGAGGAGCGCGCGACGGGATTTCTTTCTCCCGAAGCGCGGCAAGAATTTCATCAACGAATCGCAAAGCATCAACTATATCGAGGATCGTTTTCAAAAATAATCATGATTTTAACTTATGTGTACATGTTTCATGTAATGATCATCTGACATGAAATGTAATTTGCATTCTTCAACTGTCGTTTTATAAATATTTGCCGATTAAAGAACTTAATCGATTAGCGATAAGAATATAAAATGACTAATTCCTTTTACGCGATGAACGAATTTATTCAATCGTGACGATGATAAAACGGAAATTAAATTTAATTTCCGTAATAGTAATCCTTTTTGGCGAGATGGGAATCCGAGAAACGCGTCAAACCACTGAATTCCCTTGAATATTCAGCTGCATTTACCTCAAAGTGAATGTAGCTGGTAAGCTCTGGCGGAGAAATATTCCTTTGTTAGGATGATAGTCATGTATTCGGGCTGTTGAATTGATGGAATACGAGTGTTCTCGAGGAATATACATGCCTACATATCAATTTAACGAACAAATAATCTAGCACGTCAAACGACTGTTTATCTTACAATCTAAATTGCGATCGTTTCATACATGAATATTTCTCATTGAATATTTCTAACTGAATGATACGTGAATTTTTATAAGAAATTATTGATAAGAGTAAAGTAGTGGCAAATGTGGCAGATAACACGTCGCGGTATTTAAAACACTATTTTATTTTTTTTGAGATTTTACAAGCATATTTTACCTTTCTCACATTAAACAAAATAAGTTAAAAGAACTTATTTTGGCATTTGCAATACGATTCTGTTTTCTGATTTTGTGTGCGAGATATATAAAGCTGCTTTGCTGATATAGAAATATTCCTTTGTCAGATGATGGTTACGCGTATATGTAACGCATCGCTGCGGGCCGTGTTCCAAAAACGTATACATTTCAATTTCAGTTCCGGAGATGCGCGTCCCGTAGCTATATCGTGTTCTGTTCATGTGTTCATTTTGAAAAATCTATTAAACTCTCATCTCCGATATAAACAGTAGAAATCTATTTTCTTTAACTTTTCTCGCGGCTATATTCTCATATTTTTACAGTATATTACAAGTTATTGCAATATATATAATAACACTTTCATCGAGAACATTTCTGGTTATTTTATAATTCGTGCTAGTACACATGTTGATTAAAAAAAAAATTAAATGATAATAATTGCAAAAGTAGTCAGAGAAATGATATTTTCCGATACATTTATATACGACTCAACCAATTTTAAAAACAAGAAAAGGAAACCAGAACATTCCCATCGTACCTTTAAAGGGCTATGTAAGAGAGAATTGTATATCGAAGTGGTTTTTCTAAAGGGGAAAGATTCTTTGATATAGACAATATTCAGGGATTTCCTGGCAATACATCTACGGAGTACAAGGCTTGCTTCAAAGTCTACGCAAAGTATATCCGACGCCGCGGGCGTCCTGTCAAATATATACATTTCAATTCCTGCTATGAAACTGCATTTCACAACCACAAGTCGCATGCACCTGACGCGTTATACGTCATTCTACACGTATGTAATGTATGCAATGCACTCGAATATTAATGCCTGTAATGTGCCACGATGATTGAATGGCAAGGTAAATCATGTTTGACCGCTCTACGCTTTAAAGGCAAATATTTTTATCCGCAAAATACGATATGAATATTTAATCAAGAAAGTTGACGTTGTAAATTGTCAAATATATTCTGATAGTAAATTAATTTGGGCTTGTGAGATTTTTCTTTTACAGAAAGCATTTAATTAATATTTACTTTAATAAATTGGTAAAATATTGTGATAAAAATATTTGTTTATCACGCACCGCATCGGTGTACCGAGTTATCTGCGCATCCTTTATGAATTCATATGATGATTTGATATATCACAGTGATATATCCTATTTCAATTAATCAAGAGATGTATATCGCTGTGTCAGAGGGCGGAACGTTTGAACGCGTAACCGCGCTTAAAAGTTAAGCTATTCGTACGCGGGAAAAAATGTCCCGCTCCGCTTCCGTGATCGATGCCATTAATAACGAGCCAAACTGTGCAAAAAACATTGCGCGTATTCTCACATTCCCTTGATTTATTCTTTATTCTTATCGAAATCAATTAACCGTGAACTTGCGCATAAGATATTTGAACTTACGGATCGATTTACCTCTCCATGCGAATAACTACGGAATGAGTGCGGAATACGGAGAAAGCGCAGTTAATCGAATCGATTAACTGCAATTTTCTTAATTCGGTGTAAAATGTGGAAAATTTCGTGGCCCCCTGCAATTACAGCGACATGGGAATAGGATTTAACGGGAAATGTGGAAGAGAACACAAAAGTGTTATCCGTAAAAAGCGCGTGCATGTGTGTACTGGCTTTTTGCGAGACATAAACCGCGCCGAGACGGCGCGGGCTCGAATGAATTATCAGTTACTACTGAGCCCCCGACTAGGTAGAGATGGGATGGGGGGATGGCGCGGAGAAAGGTTAAGCTGTCGCTTGACGTACGAGGCTAATGAAAGCTTAGCCCTGTAATGCAATCTGACGGAAAGCAAGCCGGTCGTCTGACGTGATAGGTCAGTCGAGGCCGGTCTCTGAGTTTGTGCGAGCCGGGAAGACAAGTGGATTACGAGCGGCACGGGGGAGATGGCGGCTATATAACGGACGATCTTTGGCTCTCCTTTTGATTTTGTTGCTCTTTTTCGCCGCCGAGTGCCGACCTATCGCGCCGAGATATACTATATCCATTCCCCTTCCCGCCCCGCCGTCAATGTCCAGTTACTTTTAGTCTCCCTCGAATGGCGCGCGATCCTCGACAGTTATTGCCATAGACGATTTGTCTCGTCCGTGTTCGGCAAGACAAAGTTTCGGCCTCCACGTCCGAAAAATGGAGATGGACATTGAGAAAGACGCGATGGCAGTTATTCGCCCGATCGCAAACAATTATGGAATGACGGCAATTCCATATCGATCACAATAAATGTATATATCGCTCTCTGTTAAAAAGAGACGATAATATTGTACATGTGAAATATGAGACATTTTTTGCTTAAACAGATAGATATTTTAAACGTCGCGTAAAACTAAATCACAATTAGCGACCGCACTGGTATTTGACAAATGAGATGAAATTATATTGCGATAATATTACAGAAATGTGTGGTCATTTAAACGCATGTGCATATCGCGAAACTGGATTGTTTTATGCTTCATGCGAGAACGTCGTAACCGCCCTCGTGTTTCACGCGACGCAGAAGCGCGTCGTTTCGGCATATTCCTTCATTTTCTCCCTTTTCATTTTCTCGTCCTCCCGCGCGATGGAAACACGCAGCGCAATTCTTTCGTGCGACCGTAGTTCTTTTTTTTCCTCAGCTATATAACAATACAAGAGATGTGAAATATGAGACATTTTTTGCTTAAACAGATAGATATTTTAAACGTCGCGTAAAACTAAATCACAATTAGCGACCGCACTGGTATTTGACAAATGAGATGAAATTATATTGCGATAATATTACAGAAATGTGTGGTCATTTAAACGCATGTGCATATCGCGAAACTGGATTGTTTTATGCTTCATGCGAGAACGTCGTAACCGCCCTCGTGTTTCACGCGACGCAGAAGCGCGTCGTTTCGGCATATTCCTTCATTTTCTTCCTTTTCATTTTCTCGTCCTCCCGCGCGATAGAAACACGCAGCGCAATTCTTTCGTGCGACCGTAGTTCTTTTTTTCCCTCAGCTATATAACAATACAGAGCTTTCCGACCGCGTGATATCGACTTCCCCGTTACTTAATTCCATTCGGCACGACACTTGGCTGTTCCTAGAAACGTTTAGACATCGCGATCGATTCTCCCCGTTGTTCGAAAGCCGTGTTTCCCCGGACCGATGCGCGATACGCTCATCTGTGTGCTCTCGTATGCGCGAACGCACGCGGCGACTTCCTTCCTTTTTTCCGACGGGGAAAATACTAGGCCTCGGCACGACACGAGCTTAGATCGTTATCTACTTTGGCGAATTAGATCCTTCATTAGAATTGACATGTTCGCGGGAGTTGGCTCAGTTGTTTGCTTTAAAATTCGCTTCTATCCGCTCGGGGATATTATCGCACTCTGTGAATATATAGGGAAATTAATAAACTTTAGATTATAGAAAATATTTTCTCTCGCAAACATACACCAAAATTCGTATTTTATAGGTAAATATGACAGGATGGTTGGCGCGAATGGGACGAAAGTGATTTCTCAAACACGCACATGGAGAACGATCGCTCGCGTCAATATAAGCGACTCACTACCACTCATACGGCAGATATTTACGATGTAAAATGACTGGTTTGCAAGTAAAATTGCATTCGGCCAGCGGTCCCGTCTTAGAAACGCTGACAACGTTTACCTCGACGTCGGGCACAGAGAGTGGATAGAATATAATTGGTTTTATCTGACTGTGGGTCTCTGGGTGGGCATAATGAAAATGATAGGTCGACACGCAAACGCGCGTTACATGACGTCGGGCACAGAGAGTGGATAGAATATAATTGGTTTTATCTGACTGTGGGTGGTTGGGTCTCTAGGTGGGCATAATGAAAATGATAGGTCGACACGCGAACGCGCGTTACACTCGCCCCTCAGCTATATAACAATACAGAGCTTTCCGACCGCGTGATATCGACTTCCCCGTTACTTAATTCCATTCGGCACGACACTTGGCTGTTCCTAGAAACGTTTAGACATCGCGATCGATTCTCCCCGTTGTTCGAAAGCCGTGTTTCCCCGGACCGATGCGCGATACGCTCATCTGTGTGCTCTCGTATGCGCGAACGCACGCGGCGACTTCCTTCCTTTTTTCCGACGGGGAAAATACTAGGCCTCGGCACGACACGAGCTTAGATCGTTATCTACTTTGGCGAATTAGATCCTTCATTAGAATTGACATGTTCGCGGGAGTTGGCTCAGTTGTTTGCTTTAAAATTCGCTTCTATCCGCTCGGGGATATTATCGCACTCTGTGAATATATAGGGAAATTAATAAACTTTAGATTATAGAAAATATTTTCTCTCGCAAACATACACCAAAATTCGTATTTTATAGGTAAATATGACAGGATGGTTGGCGCGAATGGGACGAAAGTGATTTCTCAAACACGCACATGGAGAACGATCGCTCGCGTCAATATAAGCGACTCACTACCACTCATACGGCAGATATTTACGATGTAAAATGACTGGTTTGCAAGTAAAATTGCATTCGGCCAGCGGTCCCGTCTTAGAAACGCTGACAACGTTTACCTCGACGTCGGGCACAGAGAGTGGATAGAATATAATTGGTTTTATCTGACTGTGGGTGGTTGGGTCTCTAGGTGGGCATAATGAAAATGATAGGTCGACACGCGAACGCGCGTTACACTCGCGCAGCAGCAGTAGCAGTAACAGCTTTTAGCAGCCACTCTCGGTCTGCACGATATTACTATTTGCACAAAATTACGCCGGCCAAGATTGCCGCACTTACGAACACTTTCGATCAACCGACGCGACCGACGTTCGTTCGAAACAATCGCGTGAGCGATCCCGCGAGCATCGCGAGTACTCGCCCACCCTTCTTTCGTAGTTTCTCTCTTTTCCTCTCTTTTTTTTTTTTTAATGAGACAATACGTGACCGGCAACGCGATAACAATCGACCGTGGCAGAGGAAAGCTCGAGCGCGGTGGTAGCTTTGGACGTGATATTCGCGCTGATATAAGCGATTGTTTTAAATCTGTATCTTGTATCTTTTTCCCGTGCGGGTAGCGGGCTTGTTTTTTTTAAACATCGCGCTCTTATTGATAGATCTTTTAAACTATTATATTATGTTGTGTCCGCACGTAAATTTCCAAACTTTTTTGTTTCGCATGATAAAATACAAAGTAATTTTATTAGCTTATTACGTAAATTTATAACGTACTTCAAACAAACGCTATTATAAGCTCGGATTAATACTGTGTGCAAAAGCAAAGTTTGCGGTCACCGTTCATGAATGTTTACATTAAGAGTTATTTAAAATATGCGCTGTAACACGAGATAACGCGCATATCTCGTAGGGCGGATCTGCATCCGCATCCACGCTGATTAATGTGGCACATGTAAAGTTTCGACAACGCTCGAATCTGCATATTACGCGTTACGTCGTAACTTTCCAGGGGAAAGGATTAAATGGCCACGCGTCGCTGCGCACAGTCGAATGCACACATTTCGAACTGTTGCATACTAATTTACATACTATCAAACTCTCGGCGGGGACCAAATTGAATGATCCGTCAACTGCGGAACTTATGGCTGAGGGACGCGCTAGCCGCGCGCTAAGCCCTGCAATATCCTCGACGAATGGTGGGCATAATGAAAATGATAGGTCGACACGCGAACGCGCGTTACACTCGCGCAGCAGCAGTAGCAGTAACAGCTTTTAGCAGCCACTCTCGGTCTGCACGATATTACTATTTGCACAAAATTACGCCGGCCAAGATTGCCGCACTTACGAACACTTTCGATCAACCGACGCGACCGACGTTCGTTCGAAACAATCGCGTGAGCGATCCCGCGAGCATCGCGAGTACTCGCCCACCCTTCTTTCGTAGTTTCTCTCTTTTCCTCTCTTTTTTTTTTTTTAATGAGACAATACGTGACCGGCAACGCGATAACAATCGACCGTGGCAGAGGAAAGCTCGAGCGCGGTGGTAGCTTTGGACGTGATATTTGCGCTGATATAAGCAATTGTTTTAAATCTGTATCTTGTATCTTTTTCCCGTGCGGGTAGCGGGCTTGTTTTTTTTAAACATCGCGCTCTTATTGATAGATCTTTTAAACTATTATATTATGTTGTGTCCGCACGTAAATTTCCAAACTTTTTTGTTTCGCATGATGAAATACAAAGTAATTTTATTAGCTTATTACGTAAATTTATAACGTACTTCAAACAAACGCTATTATAAGCTCGGATTAATACTGTGTGCAAAAGCAAAGTTTGCGGTCACCGTTCATGAATGTTTACATTAAGAGTTATTTAAAATATGCGCTGTAACACGAGATAACGCGCATATCTCGTAGGGCGGATCTGCATCCGCATCCACGCTGATTAATGTGGCACATGTAAAGTTTCGACAACGCTCGAATCTGCATATTACGCGTTACGTCGTAACTTTCCAGGGGAAAGGATTAAATGGCCACGCGTCGCTGCGCACAGTCGAATGCACACATTTCGAACTGTTGCATACTAATTTACATACTATCAAACTCTCGGCGGGGACCAAATTGAATGATCCGTCAACTGCGGAACTTATGGCTGAGGGACGCGCTAGCCGCGCGCTAAGCCCTGCAATATCCTCGACGAATTTTAATGTGATCTGTTGAAAGGTAGGAGTGTCTTTCTCGACATTACGCCGATTATCCGGAGTACTAATTATTCCGAAACAGCGAGCGCGGTTTTTTCCCCGCGAAAAAACCGCTAGAGTACAGATCGAAACGAGAGGCCTCGGATAGCCGGCTGCTAAAAGCTGAAAATGTGATAGATGACGATGCCTCCGTCTGTCCGACGGCGGAACGAAGAAGTAGGTCTCATTTGCTTCACTCCCCGTTCCGTGAACCATCCATCATAGTGTAAGAAAGGCGAGTTGCCTTCCGCGTATGAATATTCACGAGGTAGCGAGAACCCGTCTAATGACCTCAATCCTTCGATGCATAACGCTATTCCGATTCGTGGATTTGATACTATGATTTTATTCTGCCATTCAATTTATTTTTACACAGCGTATCCCGAAAAGGATCTGCGTGATGATTTCAAATTGACGCTCATTTCTCCATTCATTTATATTCAAATAATTGTAATTTTCCATTTTCAAAATTAATCATATATTTTTCGCTCATGTACGTAGTCAAGAATGATTACGGATTTACGAATGCATCTGATTCTCATTTAACTTCGCTGGACCATATAGAGTTGCCACGGTTGCATAAACTCGACTGTAACGAAAATTGATTAATTAAGTATCTTGCTAAATTCAACCAGTAATTCCAGGTTAATGCACGCCATAATGCTAAGGCCATTGTTCGTACGTACACCGTCGCCCCGAACGATACGCTGCATTATACCGGATAATGACGAGAGAAATATGGTTATTTTCGGTCCAACGGGCGAGCGTGCTTCCATAGTTTATTGCGTTTTCTATCTGAAGTATGCCATCTTTATTACGTTATCGCGCGCTGCGTGCCGAGCGCCAGTTTATATGCCGGCAGATCCAGCCCACGATATACGTTATAAGAGCAATAATTAGCAGTTTCTTTTTCAATTTTAATACCGCGCTAATCAGCCATGTATAAGGAGCCTAGACGGGGAGAGGATACTATTAAAGAAACCAAGAGTTTGCATTACTTGAAAGTTTTACCGTGTATTAATGCCTTTTTGGCAAAAAAAGCGATAAGCTAAAGTAAATATGGATGGAGAAATATGCGAGAAATGGAAAATATTATTAATTTAGTCATAATATTGGTCGACTATGGAGGTCTTAATTCTCAAACCGTACAGGCGACGCAGTTTCTCTATCTCTCTCGAGACTTTTACGGCAAAATCCATTATATACTGAAATTATTAATATTATTTATAATGTTTCTTTGATTGTATCGTCATTCTGTCGGATAGGATAAAAACAACGATATACTATAAGAATATACCGTTCCGGCGCCGAACTCATCTCTCGTGGGATTACTCGATCTAATTCATTCAAAGCTGTTTAATACATCTATGAAAAACTCGTAAAGCAACTTGCCAGTCACGTGCAATAAATGCACATAATTTTCTTTGCGACCGATTAATCAATCAGTCACGAGTCGTAAATGGCGAGGAAAAGAGAAAAATATCATTGAAATAAATCCATAAATCTATATATATATATATATATATATATATATATATATATATATATATATATATATATATATATATATATATATATATATATATATATATATATATATATATATATATATATATATATATATATATATATATATATATATATATATATATATATATATATATATATATATATATATATATATATATATATATATATATATATATATATATATATATA
>NW_021848872.1:277279-288804 GCF_003651465.1 Formica exsecta | reverse complement strand
TTACTTGTCTCATAAATTACTGTAACGGCTATACATTTTGTTTTCGTTAGATTAAAACTTTGAGTATAATCGACAAAATGTTTAAAACTTCTAATTAAATTACGCCATTAATTTAACTAATATTTTAATCCTGCAAATTTGCAATCATGCGACAAAGTTTAGTAGGATTAATGATAAACAGAAGTAACGAAATAAGTAAAAATATTCATTCTTCTCGTTCGATCAATTCTAGCTAACCAAAGCTTGCCTCGACAGATAATTTGCGTTTATATAAAAAGACAGAAATAATTTGGCACAATATTCTAATGTGAAATGCACATAGGATCAAATATGTCGTTTGTACCTTCTATAAATCTGCATCAGTTGCAATTATCTCTGCTTACCTTGATCGATTTAGAATATGAATTTTATACACATTCGTTACAAACGGATACATTAATAATGAATTCTTTGATATATGAATTCGATCTTTCCGTTCACTTCAGTATCTCGTACATGTTTGGATCTTCATTATTAACAATGTGCATCTTCGTTTGCGGAATCAACAAAAATATAGCCTATTTACAGCTTATATCGAAGCGTTGTACTTCTTCGAATTCAATTATTTCAGTAACATTAATGGATTAGTATCTTTTATGGCATTTATAAGCTTTTATCCACTGCATTGCGGAAATTGTGAGACAATAAAGAAACAAAAATTTATGACGGATATGCTACATTTAATTCTTCCAAACTTAAGCAGATTTTTATTGTTAAATCTGTTAATTTGTAAAAAGATAATTATTTTTTAAAATTTCCTAGATTTAGAAGGATTAAATCTGCACACGCGTTTCTTTTGATTATGAATGAATAAACTCGTAAAAAAGAAGCAGCGGATAAAAGTTTTTCAAATATGCACGAGGCCAGTTTTATTCACAAGAGCAAATATATCATTCAAGAAAAATGTAGATCGTCTAATCATCTATATACAACACTGTACATCGTTAATTGAGATTCATAAAGAAAACTCGTACGTCAACCGATCAATGCGGGCGTCCCCTCTTGGCGCGCGAGGATACTTCATTATTAATGACAACGCGCACCTCAATTCTAAACAAAACGTGTTACTTACCATGATTAGCGGACGTAGACCGGAACAATCCATTTACTCCTCTATCAAAGGCGTTTCCTTCTACTCGATAAGGAAAGACGCGCGTACATCTATATTTAATATTAGACGTTCAGCCAACTCTTCAGATAAAATAGCTGAGTCGTTTGATACACCAATCAGTTGCACGTGGAAAATCGACGAATAAAATCCTCGCGTATTTTTTCGCGATCATTGTTCGCATTTCTTCACTCTGTTAGAGTTCAAAGATAAAAGTCCTGCCGTATTAAGCGCGGGCAAGATCACAGAAACAACTCTAAGGCTCATTGTAGTCACGTCCTATCGCAATGTCTCTGCTATAGTTTTATCATTAAATACAAGTAGAGTCCGGATGTTGACTGGCGGACTTCCTCGTCTTCTTCGGCTCCTTCGTCGTTAGTTCTTGAGATGGTCTACGCTGGGTGCCTAACGTCACCAAAGCAGACGCGACGGCTAAACCGGCGCTCTGTCCAGCTGGCGTATAAGGCTCGCCACCAGTTGGCATTCTGACTAGCAGAGACAGGACCGCCGCTCTGTTGCCACAACAAGGCTCCAATGCGATCGGACTAGGAGGAACATCCTGTAATAGAAAAATAAATTTCATAAAGCAAAATGTTCTATTTTGTTATGCATGTGAAATATCTAAAAACAAAAAAAAGAATCACGTTTACCTTTATATTTTTACGACAATTGTTAAAGTCGGTATCACCGTGTTCCAAATCTGTGCCATCAATGTCACGTCTTTCAATCTCTACTACAACTGAACTGAAAGCTCTGCTGGCCATTTGTTCCATTTCTAGGAAGAGCCGTTGTCTTCGTCGATACATATCGTATTTCTGTTTGATCTTCCACAGAATGGCAGCCACCAATAGCAGAGCGAGAAAGCACCTGTGTGGTGGCATGTAATCTCTAGTTTACAAGTAAGTACTGCCTGAGGTTCAATAAGACGGAAAGAATATAGAAAATTTAGAAAAAAGAAAGCGTTAGGCCAATAGATGTATCATCTCTCAAGATCACTCTTCGCATTGTGTTTAAAGAGATTTAACATAACTTTAATTCATTTTATTTCAAACTGAAAACCACTTCAAAGTCCAACTTATGATACTCACGTGCAGAATGTAATGAAAAACTGTTGCAGATTCAATTTAGAGTACTGAGAGAATGAGATCTGAATCCACACTGGCGGTTGAAAGTCATAAACATATACGTAGAATGTGGTGAAGGTATTATTATCTTCGCTGCCAAAATTGTAATCTGCCTTGCTGAAACGGTGCTTATACATGGTCGTCGTGCAATTCGCGCCGAGCAGCAATGGCCTTTCCGGACTGTTTACTTTTTTGATGGTAATATTCATCTTAGCAAGTACGGAACACGTGATGGAGAATTCGGCATCGATATCGGCTTTCGGTGGTGAGTTTTTGAAATTAATGGCCCGATAGTGACGATCCTCCTTCTTGCTTAAGTTAAATGTAAACTGATAATCAATAGCCAAGTCATCTGAAACAAATACATGTACAATAAGATACATGAGTTATATATATATATATATATATATGTATGTATACGACTGCGCCTTGAATATTGCTTCGGTGCGAAAAACCGCGGATGATGGATGGCGGTCAGCTATAAAATAATCTTTTTATTAATTAGAGCGCATATCTCTAACGTATATAATTCAACGAGAAATCAAGAATGCGCGCACGCATATATGTATATTTACGGGGTGTACCTTCGCGCCCCGGGCAAACGCATTAATATTCAGGACGGTTCTAACGGTTATTTTGTGTGTGCCCCGTTTTTATATCCCACGGAATCCGACGGGGAATATTCAATATATTATTGCCAGGCGCCGCGCCGCGCCGCGCCGCCACGGGGTGTGCCTGCCTGTCTCAATATTTTATTGAAATATATATCGCAATATACCACGCACACACACACACGAGCGGCGCGTCGGGGGTGCGACAGGGGCCGACGCGGCGCGCCGCGCTAACTCGCGGATGTGTGTTTCGGTCGGGAGGTGTTTAAATTCTCATTGAGGCTCATAATGTCACTGCCGTTAAATCGTCGCGACAGGAACTACGACAGGAAGGAGCGAGCGCGGGGTATATATATTATTTCTCTTTGTCTCGCGGGCGATACGCTCAAATTTACATGACTATTCCGTATATAACGTATATATATATACGTATATTAGTTTGGCGAATACTTCCGCATTCGTTCAGTTGTAAAATAAATGTAATAGCTAATCGATCTTAATATTTGTGTATTTGTTGTTAGTAATAAAAAAGTTATATGCAAATAATTGTACGAGATAGTACTGACAGTGCGCAATTTTATTTACGTTCGTTTCTTCGGAAATAAATCAAACTTTGCATACGTTGTATTTTCCATGGCACCAGCCGGCCCTGTACGCATATGGCTCTAACGCGCACGCAGCTCGGAAAACGCCGAAATGGCAGTATGCTAAAAAACGCTGACACCGACAACTAAGGAGCACGCAATGTACGTACCTCACGTTTCCTCCACGACTGTACAACTTGTTCTCGTGAAGTCGCACTCGTTCCTTTTTTCCCATTACGTCCTTACCGATACTAACTCGCTGCAATTGTTCTTTTCTCTTTATTTTTGTATTTCGCCGTATGTCTCATTCTTTTAATAAGTTTTGTCAGTCTTCGGAAACCCTTCGAAATGGTCGATTATATGGCATTTTTTGCACGGAATCCGCGAGATGAAAATCGGACGCGGCGAGTTCGAGGTACCCGAAGCATGGTACGAGAAATATTTTATTTCGTATATTCATATAGACGGCGTGTGATAAATTTTCCTTGTATATCCAGTTTATGCGTGTAATGCAGAAAGCGGCGTCGTGTATTTGCGCGACACAATTAATATTTCTGCGTCCAGAGTTGGCGGTTACCAGGCAACGTGATGCGCCGCACCGCACGGTGTACAACACCAGTCACATTCGCGACAAATGCACATAATTCGTCGCTCGTTAGTGTAACGAACTTTCTCGCTGAATGGTTCGACAAATTTGGGCATTATGTTCGTGCGCGATTGTGCCGCGGTTGGCAATCAATATCCCTCTCTACCGCGGAGCAACTTTAGAAGAGGCATTTTCCGGGATCGAAGTAGAGAAGGTCGATGCCGTGCCAGACTCCTGTCGGAGAGCGTTTCTCTCGTCGGGAAGCAGCGCGTGGACGAAAGACTGGAAAACGAAACGGAAAGTCATGTTGACGACGTACGTCGCGTACGACAATAAGAAGCCGTTATACGAGAGAACATTTACGGAACAGTCCTGGCTCGTACGAAGTTTCAATACGTACGAGCTTCGAGAAGAAGTCAACGTCGTTTAGCGAGTCGCGTAGCTCCCGATGCGCTGCGACTCGCTCGTGAAATCTTTTCGAGCAATTGCATTGTTTCATCCCGAAATCACAGGACACTATCCCTGACACTGTCAACATCTTCTCATTTAAATATTTTACGTTACATCTTTATTTTGTAATGCCATATTTCTTTTTGCATTTTCTATGTATGTACTTTTGTGTTCATATACATAAAAGGGAATGTATTTTCTCAAAACAAAATAAATTACTATTGTTACTATTACTTGCATACGCGCGTTTGAATGTAGGCTTAATTGAGCTCATGAAAAATGCAAAACGCAAGATTGCTCTGAGGCATTACAATTACAATTGTAGCGTGACAATCTGGTCCTCTTCAATGAGGTTTATCATCGCGAAACAAACAAAATTATTAGCTATAGCCAGAATAATAACTCGTGTGTAATTTTATGGCGTTTTTTGTCTGTAAGTTCTATACTTTCAAGTTTGCATATAGCGTTAGTATAGGTTTTTTTTTCGCTATTCGCGGTTTCGTTTTATCGTGACAAGAGTTTCATATTATTCGTGCGGAATATAGACTGACCGCCCCGTAAAAAAAAAACGGCCGTCCCGAAGGCCCATAAAATCGATCGTAAAATATTTAACGACGACAAGACCCTACGTTTTGCGCGCGTATCGCTCCGAACGCACGCATTCTATGCGTGTATTTTCGTTACCGCTATTCCATTTTACGCGGTAAGATCATATAAATGTTTAAGAGATATGTATCGAAAATCAAAGCCTTTGTTCAGCCGAGAAGGCAGACGTATAAGTGAGTTGCGTGTTACCCTTGTACTATTTGCTAACCGGAAACAGAACGATCTATTCTAAAAATATTGCCGATACATATATTCATAGAAATTATCCAGTCGTATTATCAGCACATTTTTTATCAAATGACTGATACGTTTTGGAAATATGTATCTCCCTCGCAATCGCTGCGGGTTCGTGATAAACGAGTTTCTGGCTTCGACCGCGATATGACTGCCTTATCGGGATTTGAATATGTCACCGCTCAATGTTCACTCGCCCGGCCACTGTCACGTCACCTGTCTCATTTCCGCATGACCGTGGCTAAGGACGGAAATATTTTCATATAATATTCGTACGAGAGGGCTTTATCCCCGAGCTGTTTTGAAATAAAGGAGGGGAGGGGAGGGGATCGGGACGCGCGCCTCGCCGGGATGTATCCGTCTCTGCGCGATGGATGATTGCCGCCGCGTGTCATTATTCATTCATTAAATGAAAAAGCGATGGCACTTGCCGGCTCGTGTATATTTCAGATGCTTCGCGCTAAAGTCAACCCAGGCAGGGAGGGTCGGTCCTCCCCTGGGACGAGAAGTAACACCGCGCGAGCGAGTTGCGTGAAGCCCCCCCATCACGAAAATTCCACGGGTTTCCCATAAAACTGAAGCGCCCTTGCGTGTAATGGACCCGACGTTTGGAATGACATGAGCAAGAGGGAATTGGAATAACCTACCGAATATTTGTGACTGCATGAACAAAAATTAAATGCAACAATGCAATATTATCAGAGATAGATGAACAGAAAGAGAGAAGAAACAATATCCAAATATCATGAATTTTCTTTCTGACAAAGCCTTACGGCGACGCGTGTGTTTAAATGAATATATTGTATATAATTTATTAATTATATTTCATAAATACGTTTATTTTATACATATTCATTTTTAATTAATTATAAAATAATATTATTATTAATATTGTTGATATGTGTACCAACATTTCCGTGGCATCTTTATACAATGAATTGTAACAGAAACTTTATGTTAAAAAGCGGATAATTACATGTTGCATAATAATGTGTTTTGCACAATCGACAAGGATATATTATCGGTCTGCAATAACTGTCCACACATAGACATAACTTTTTAATTTATCGTCTATCAAACTGCCACTTCATTAACGATATTTAAAAAACCGATAATGGGGGGAGGGGGAGGGGTTCGTTCGCAAACCAACATTTCGTTTTCATTGTCGATATTAAATGATATCGCTTTGTCGTGTGTGATTCGTATTCACCATTCTTTCCAACGTCGCACGCGTAAATTGCATTTTGATAACAATACAGAATTAACTCTATCTCGTCTCCACATTTATCACTGCGCACCGCTGATAGAAGCCATCGATCCGCTCGAATCACGGATAACGAACGCATCATCACAATCAATGTCATTGTCACGAATTTTATGCACTCTAACTCTTAATAACGCAATGGTTGGATAGTCGACGATCTCATTATCGATGCGTGCAAACGATAACACATAGAGGTAACCGCGATATTGTATAGAGTAATGAATTCACGATGTTCAAAGACGCGGAAGTTAACCAGAATTTTTGATGCGCAAGCGCAATTTGCCGGATTACAATTTGTCAAAAGAAAAACAATTTTATCGAAATTTTTACAAAATGTAAAGATAATATGCTAAAAATTTACTGAACAAATCCCACGAAAAAAATTAATTATACATATTTTTATACACAAATAAATTTATTGTGTTAGCGCAATTTTCTATATTTTTACGATAATATTACCATACAAATAATATTGTAACAATATAAAAACGATGTTTTTAAATAATATCGCTATTAATTTACAAAACAATTACATATAATATTTGCGCTTGAAATTTGCGTTAAATAAAGCTTTGAAATATTAGTCCGCGTCCAAACGTGGAAACTCCTACGATGCAGATTATTTTTGGCAAAATTAATCACGATCAAATTTGTTTGCTCGGCTGCAATTAACTGTAATAGGGTCACATGTATTTCAGTCGAAATAGCATTGCAGCGCAAATTATATAATATTTTGATTTTAATTTTTCCGTATTTACGAAACAACTACGTAATTTAAAACAATTATGACTTAATGGCTGCCAATATCTAGTGTTGCGTGCACAATTTTCCATTATTATTAACAAGGTTGATATTGTACGCATTTATATGGCATACAATGCTTTATATTGTATTTCACGGGCCCTTTTATGGGCGGAAATCACGCGCAAATCGTCGTAAATACGTAAATTTTCTAAATGAACAGATTTTATAATATCTGATTGCTTTTTTTTTCTAGCGATTCACTCTTAACCCTTTCGAAAATGCCCCAGATCCGGTTTGTGTTTTACATTATGAAAATCTAGCCGCTAGTTTGCGCTATAACGCTTACGATGCGCTTAAGCGCACAAACCGTCGTCGTCCTCTGCGGCGGTAATTCAAACTTGCACGAGACATTAGGTTGTACCGGAGTAATAAAATCTCCATTTCCCGCAGGACGTAGTCAAGTCGGGTGGTATGCATATTTAATGCCGAGACGGCACGTCGAAGGAACGAAAGGCTCTCGCCCGGCGCTTTCGTCTCGCTCTGCCCCGCCGTCTCGTCTCCCCGTGTCTTTCTAAGCTCCGTCTCTATTCCCTGGCTTCTCACTCTTACCCGCGCTCTATCTCGCACTCTCGGCACTCGTCAGCCAGCCCGCCTCTCTCCTTGGATTAATGCCACGTTCACAGTACTCGACGTTGCAAGCCCCACGACGACGGTAATTCCCCGTGTAACTGGGCGATTATGAAGTAAAGCGACTTTTTCAACCGGCGAAAACGTCTCTTTCTGTCTTTTTTTTTTCTTTCTCTTCCTCGTCGTTTCTCTTTCTTTCACTCTGCCTATTTATCTCTCGATTACCTGACTGCATATTCTTCAATACTGATTCATATTATCTCAGCGAACAAGCGAGCGAACGAAGATTTGCACGTACGCGAAAATCGAATAGCAAAATCTCGGGGTTTTATTTTTTAATGTGTATTCTATCAATAAAAATATAAAGTGGAAATTCTAAATAGATCTGTGCGATCTCTATAGCAATGCATTTAATATTACACCGCTAAATACGTAAGATAGGTGACCTCGTGGATTCATTAAAAACATCCGGTAATTTATCACAAGACATTTAAACTTTAAGAGACCGCAGGATAACATCGTTCCTAAAATAGGAGACGAGATGTGGAGAGAATTTTTCTTGCACAAACTGGGCCACTCGTACATTGTACCCATTTACCTACCTATCTTCGGCCTTTCAGCGAGATATCGAACTGACATGCCCAAACGAGAGTTACCGATTTTACAGCGTGTAAATCCCAACTCGATGGCGCACGACGGTGCGCCGCAAGGCCGTAGCGCGTTACATATGTAACAGAAGCTCGCCCGCGGATGTACATTTCACTTATGCTTCGACGTAAAACTTGGCATATACCTTCGTCCATTTTTACTATCTCTGACTCTACGATCTACGCGCGCGCGGTAACCGCGCAGTAGTATCGGTCCGTGCATAGACAGACGTAATGTCGGCAGAAACAACGGAATAGTCGTTGCTCGTTACTTTTACTTGGCCGAACGCACATTTTTTGGCACGATCTTTGCGTATAACAGGGTCGAGTTAGAACAGTGTACATCGCGTTTTATGCTCCACGGAATTAATTGGCGTCACACTACATATACTCAATTATGCATGATAATACGCGTTCGTCCTAATATCTCTTATCCTCACACTCTTATCCTCACTCTTGTGCTTTCACAAATGTTTCATTCTAAAGATTTTTTACATTATTTTATTATAATTTTTATAACAGCATAATATTTTGTGATGCTTAAAATATATATACAACTTGGGAGAGAGAGAGAGAGAGGGGCAATGTACTTTATAATTGAGAGATTATTTACATCGCATATATTATATCTTTCTTTTTCCTTGATTATAAGAAGTGCAATGTAAATATAATATGTTTCTAAAAAATAAGCATCAAGTATCAAATTTACTTTTTTAATTAAAAATAAATTGTAAGAGATATACATCGTAAAATTATATAACATAAATGTCAAATACTTGAAATGATCAATCCATTAGAAATAATTAATTATTCAATCGATTATTACTTGCGATGCGAGACCTATCTACTTTATTTTTTACACACACATATATTTAATTTTTTATGAAATATTTATGATTTTACGCGAAATATTTTACTTTCTACATTTTTAATTGTCTATCAATAAAGGCGCGATACATCTTATATATTTTATAATTAACGTATTATTTAATTACTTATAAGATTAATTGTTCTTTTTCTATCTTTGCAATATAAATGTGATTATTTTTATATTTACTCGTATATATTGTATTGTGTAATATATTTTATGTTAAAAAACTCTTGACATATTTAAAATATTCGCGATATTTAATAAAAAATATTTAATCCTGGCATACTTTATGATGTTTTAATACTCAAAAGAATATGATTATATATGGTGCAAAAATTTAAATTTGTTAATATAAATGTGATAAGAAAAATATAAAAAAATAAGAGAAAATATATTTATGTATATTCTATATCTATAAAGCAAAAAATGTTCAAATTAATTGATTTTGAAATACTATTTATTGCGAGCAATGCTCTTAGACCTTTTAAACTGCAATGTATGTTTGATGTCACTTCCCCGCCATCGAGGATCTTTTTTGCTCATTATAGTTTGTTTTAAAGTTTAACATAAGCTTAAGGTAAAAAAGAAAAAATGCATTTTCATTAAAGCTTATTCATTTTAGGCCTAGTAACTCGATAGCGTTGCAAGTTTATATAAGTTTATACACGTGATTCTGCACTTGCAAGGTGTTGCGAGTCGCTCCTCGAGAAAATCGAAGACAAGAGGCGCACTAACTCTACTGTCGCGCAAGATACCACCCTCTTTCACCGCCCCGGGAATGCCTGTGTGTGCTCAAGCATATTGCCGGCGTGCATAAAGTATATTTAGGTGAGTAGACAGGCGCGCGCACGCGACAACGGCGCGAGAATATAATGCGATCGCGATGCGAGAACGGCGTCGAGAGTCTCGCGAAACAGGAGCGATAGACAAAATATTATTGCTCAGCGGTGGAGAGAGGAAGAGGGTTGAAAAGCGGTCGCTGTTGCTATTTTTCGAGCACCCTCTAACTGTTGTCAAACCACTCGTGATAAACGACGATCGGCGTTTGTAACTACATACGCGACACGAGTCGAACAACGCGGTATCGGCTTGAACTTTTTTTTTTTGCGGTTGCTCGCGAGTGCTCGAATAGTCTTCTGAATGTTGCTTTCTAAAGGTAAACGTGGAGGCAGAGAAATCGATTTTATGGTGGATTTAAGCGATTGAAAGTCGCAGTTGGCTTCGATTTTGTAACTTCTTCGTGGTTTGAAAGCCTCGCGGATATTGGATGAGAAATTATTTCCGTATGCTCGGTGAAATAGCTTTTTCAGAAAAATGAAAGATTCGCTACGATGATGAAACAGGACAGAGCTGAATAATATAAGATTATAATTTTAACAGTAAGAAATAATATTTTTAATATATCGATCTGAGAGAAAAGATTAATTTTAAATTTAAAAAATAACTTTTATTACATAAATATTCAGTAACAGTTATTTCGACAACGGTTGGAAAAATGCTAAATTATATCTATATAATTATCGGTTATTTTAAATCTAGAGTATTTAAATTTCCAATTTTAAACAAATAATTTAAAAGAACTATCTATTATAAAAAGTATCTATTACAATTTTATAAGTAATCTTTCCCTCTCTTTTTCTTTTATATTTGAGATCGCGAATAAAACTTTCATCACTTTTAATTCAGTGGTCACGTTCGGATAAAGGCACACTGACCTACATGTCGAGAAGCCGCCTGATGAACATTAATGTTTACGTTATGTCATGACAGTTTGGTCGTTGAAGTGGATCGTAAATCTACCGTAACGATCGCATCGGTGTCCGCTCAAAACAAATTGATATTTACAGCACCTCTCGAGAAGAAAACTACTATTCCCCTGAAGAAGAAGCCATTCTCTTACTTAACTGATGCGAAGCTATTAGCAGTCACTGATGCGATTAATTAGATCAATGACCGACTGCCGGCGAGTTGCGCGTAAATTTAATCTTACCTCACGAACAACGTATTTATGTTAAAACACGTGAAAGAGT
>NW_021848872.1:236422-275827 GCF_003651465.1 Formica exsecta | reverse complement strand
GTCGTGTATTTGCGCGACACAATTAATATTTCTGCGTCCAGAGTTGGCGGTTACCAGGCAACGTGATGCGCCGCACCGCACGGTGTACAACACCAGTCACATTCGCGACAAATGCACATAATTCGTCGCTCGTTAGTGTAACGAACTTTCTCGCTGAATGGTTCGACAAATTTGGGCATTATGTTCGTGCGCGATTGTGCCGCGGTTGGCAATCAATATCCCTCTCTACCGCGGAGCAACTTTAGAAGAGGCATTTTCCGGGATCGAAGTAGAGAAGGTCGATGCCGTGCCAGACTCCTGTCGGAGAGCGTTTCTCTCGTCGGGAAGCAGCGCGTGGACGAAAGACTGGAAAACGAAACGGAAAGTCATGTTGACGACGTACGTCGCGTACGACAATAAGAAGCCGTTATACGAGAGAACATTTACGGAACAGTCCTGGCTCGTACGAAGTTTCAATACGTACGAGCTTCGAGAAGAAGTCAACGTCGTTTAGCGAGTCGCGTAGCTCCCGATGCGCTGCGACTCGCTCGTGAAATCTTTTCGAGCAATTGCATTGTTTCATCCCGAAATCACAGGACACTATCCCTGACACTGTCAACATCTTCTCATTTAAATATTTTACGTTACATCTTTATTTTGTAATGCCATATTTCTTTTTGCATTTTCTATGTATGTACTTTTGTGTTCATATACATAAAAGGGAATGTATTTTCTCAAAACAAAATAAATTACTATTGTTACTATTACTTGCATACGCGCGTTTGAATGTAGGCTTAATTGAGCTCATGAAAAATGCAAAACGCAAGATTGCTCTGAGGCATTACAATTACAATTGTAGCGTGACAATCTGGTCCTCTTCAATGAGGTTTATCATCGCGAAACAAACAAAATTATTAGCTATAGCCAGAATAATAACTCGTGTGTAATTTTATGGCGTTTTTTGTCTGTAAGTTCTATACTTTCAAGTTTGCATATAGCGTTAGTATAGGTTTTTTTTTCGCTATTCGCGGTTTCGTTTTATCGTGACAAGAGTTTCATATTATTCGTGCGGAATATAGACTGACCGCCCCGTAAAAAAAAAACGGCCGTCCCGAAGGCCCATAAAATCGATCGTAAAATATTTAATCAAAGCCTTTGTTCAGCCGAGAAGGCAGACGTATAAGTGAGTTGCGTGTTACCCTTGTACTATTTGCTAACCGGAAACAGAACGATCTATTCTAAAAATATTGCCGATACATATATTCATAGAAATTATCCAGTCGTATTATCAGCACATTTTTTATCAAATGACTGATACGTTTTGGAAATATGTATCTCCCTCGCAATCGCTGCGGGTTCGTGATAAACGAGTTTCTGGCTTCGACCGCGATATGACTGCCTTATCGGGATTTGAATATGTCACCGCTCAATGTTCACTCGCCCGGCCACTGTCACGTCACCTGTCTCATTTCCGCATGACCGTGGCTAAGGACGGAAATATTTTCATATAATATTCGTACGAGAGGGCTTTATCCCCGAGCTGTTTTGAAATAAAGGAGGGGAGGGGAGGGGATCGGGACGCGCGCCTCGCCGGGATGTATCCGTCTCTGCGCGATGGATGATTGCCGCCGCGTGTCATTATTCATTCATTAAATGAAAAAGCGATGGCACTTGCCGGCTCGTGTATATTTCAGATGCTTCGCGCTAAAGTCAACCCAGGCAGGGAGGGTCGGTCCTCCCCTGGGACGAGAAGTAACACCGCGCGAGCGAGTTGCGTGAAGCCCCCCCATCACGAAAATTCCACGGGTTTCCCATAAAACTGAAGCGCCCTTGCGTGTAATGGACCCGACGTTTGGAATGACATGAGCAAGAGGGAATTGGAATAACCTACCGAATATTTGTGACTGCATGAACAAAAATTAAATGCAGCAATGCAATATTATCAGAGATAGATGAACAGAAAGAGAGAAGAAACAATATCCAAATATCATGAATTTTCTTTCTGACAAAGCCTTACGGCGACGCGTGTGTTTAAATGAATATATTGTATATAATTTATTAATTATATTTCATAAATACGTTTATTTTATACATATTCATTTTTAATTAATTATAAAATAATATTATTATTAATATTGTTGATATGTGTACCAACATTTCCGTGGCATCTTTATACAATGAATTGTAACAGAAACTTTATGTTAAAAAGCGGATAATTACATGTTGCATAATAATGTGTTTTGCACAATCGACAAGGATATATTATCGGTCTGCAATAACTGTCCACACATAGACATAACTTTTTAATTTATCGTCTATCAAACTGCCACTTCATTAACGATATTTAAAAAACCGATAATGGGGGGAGGGAGAGGGGTTCGTTCGCAAAGCAACATTTCGTTTTCATTGTCGATATTAAATGATATCGCTTTGTCGTGTGTGATTCGTATTCACCATTCTTTCCAACGTCGCACGCGTAAATTGCATTTTGATAACAATACAGAATTAACTCTATCTCGTCTCCACATTTATCACTGCGCACCGCTGATAGAAGCCATCGATCCGCTCGAATCACGGATAACGAACGCATCATCACAATCAATGTCATTGTCACGAATTTTATGCACTCTAACTCTTAATAACGCAATGGTTGGATAGTCGACGATCTCATTATCGATGCGCGCAAACGATAACACATAGAGGTAACCGCGATATTGTATAGAGTAATGAATTCACGATGTTCAAAGACGCGGAAGTTAACCAGAATTTTTGATGCGCAAGAGCAATTTGCCGGATTACAATTTGTCAAAAGAAAAACAATTTTATCGAAATTTTTACAAAATGTAAAGATAATATGCTAAAAATTTACTGAACAAATCCCACGAAAAAAATTAATTATACATATTTTTATACACAAATAAATTTATTGTGTTAGCGCAATTTTCTATATTTTTACGATAATATTACCATACAAATAATATTGTAACAATATAAAAACGATGTTTTTAAATAATATCGCTATTAATTTACAAAACAATTACATATAATATTTGCGCTTGAAATTTGCGTTAAATAAAGCTTTGAAATATTAGTCCGCGTCCAAACTCTGGAAACTCCTACGATGCAGATTATTTTTGGCAAAATTAATCACGATCAAATTTGTTTGCTCGGCTGCAATTAACTGTAATAGGGTCACATGTATTTCAGTCGAAATAGCATTGCAGCGCAAATTATATAATATTTTGATTTTAATTTTTCCGTATTTACGAAACAACTACGTAATTTAAAACAATTATGACTTAATGGCTGCCAATATCTAGTGTTGCGTGCACAATTTTCCATTATTATTAACAAGGTTGATATTGTACGCATTTATATGGCATACAATGCTTTATATTGTATTTCACGGGCCCTTTTATGGGCGGAAATCACGCGCAAATCGTCGTAAATACGTAAATTTTCTAAATGAACAGATTTTATAATATCTGATTGCTTTTTTTTTTCTAGCGATTCACTCTTAACCCTTTCGAAAATGCCCCAGATCCGGTTTGTGTTTTACATTATGAAAATCTAGCCGCTAGTTTGCGCTATAACGCTTACGATGCGCTTAAGCGCACAAACCGTCGTCGTCCTCTGCGGCGGTAATTCAAACTTGCACGAGACATTAGGTTGTACCGGAGTAATAAAATCTCCATTTCCCGCAGGACGTAGTCAAGTCGGGTGGTATGCATATTTAATGCCGAGACGGCACGTCGAAGGAACGAAAGGCTCTCGCCCGGCGCTTTCGTCTCGCTCTGCCCCGCCGTCTCGTCTCCCCGTGTCTTTCTAAGCTCCGTCTCTATTCCCTGGCTTCTCACTCTTACCCGCGCTCTATCTCGCACTCTCGGCACTCGTCAGCCAGCCCGCCTCTCTCCTTGGATTAATGCCACGTTCACAGTACTCGACGTTGCAAGCCCCACGACGACGGTAATTCCCCGTGTAACTGGGCGATTATGAAGTAAAGCGACTTTTTCAACCGGCGAAAACGTCTCTTTCTGTCTTTTTTTTTTCTTTCTCTTCCTCGTCGTTTCTCTTTCTTTCACTCTGCCTATTTATCTCTCGATTACCTGACTGCATATTCTTCAATACTGATTCATATTATCTCAGCGAACAAGCGAGCGAACGAAGATTTGCACGTACGCGAAAATCGAATAGCAAAATCTCGGGGTTTTATTTTTTAATGTGTATTCTATCAATAAAAATATAAAGTGGAAATTCTAAATAGATCTGTGCGATCTCTATAGCAATGCATTTAATATTACACCGCTAAATACGTAAGATAGGTGACCTCGTGGATTCATTAAAAACATCCGGTAATTTATCACAAGACATTTAAACTTTAAGAGACCGCAGGATAACATCGTTCCTAAAATAGGAGACGAGATGTGGAGAGAATTTTTCTTGCACAAACTGGGCCACTCGTACATTGTACCCATTTACCTACCTATCTTCGGCCTTTCAGCGAGATATCGAACTGACATGCCCAAACGAGAGTTACCGATTTTACAGCGTGTAAATCCCAACTCGATGGCGCACGACGGTGCGCCGCAAGGCCGTAGCGCGTTACATATGTAACAGAAGCTCGCCCGCGGATGTACATTTCACTTATGCTTCGACGTAAAACTTGGCATATACCTTCGTCCATTTTTACTATCTCTGACTCTACGATCTACGCGCGCGCGGTAACCGCGCAGTAGTATCGGTCCGTGCATAGACAGACGTAATGTCGGCAGAAACAACGGAATAGTCGTTGCTCGTTACTTTTACTTGGCCGAACGCACATTTTTTGGCACGATCTTTGCGTATAACAGGGTCGAGTTAGAACAGTGTACATCGCGTTTTATGCTCCACGGAATTAATTGGCGTCACACTACATATACTCAATTATGCATGATAATACGCGTTCGTCCTAATATCTCTTATCCTCACACTCTTATCCTCACTCTTGTGCTTTCACAAATGTTTCATTCTAAAGATTTTTTACATTATTTTATTATAATTTTTATAACAGCATAATATTTTGTGATGCTTAAAATATATATACAACTTGGGAGAGAGAGAGAGAGAGGGGCAATGTACTTTATAATTGAGAGATTATTTACATCGCATATATTATATCTTTCTTTTTCCTTGATTATAAGAAGTGCAATGTAAATATAATATGTTTCTAAAAAATAAGCATCAAGTATCAAATTTACTTTTTTAATTAAAAATAAATTGTAAGAGATATACATCGTAAAATTATATAACATAAATGTCAAATACTTGAAATGATCAATCCATTAGAAATAATTAATTATTCAATCGATTATTACTTGCGATGCGAGACCTATCTACTTTATTTTTTACACACACATATATTTAATTTTTTATGAAATATTTATGATTTTACGCGAAATATTTTACTTTCTACATTTTTAATTGTCTATCAATAAAGGCGCGATACATCTTATATATTTTATAATTAACGTATTATTTAATTACTTATAAGATTAATTGTTCTTTTTCTATCTTTGCAATATAAATGTGATTATTTTTATATTTACTCGTATATATTGTATTGTGTAATATATTTTATGTTAAAAAACTCTTGACATATTTAAAATATTCGCGATATTTAATAAAAAATATTTAATCCTGGCATACTTTATGATGTTTTAATACTCAAAAGAATATGATTATATATGGTGCAAAAATTTAAATTTGTTAATATAAATGTGATAAGAAAAATATAAAAAAATAAGAGAAAATATATTTATGTATATTCTATATCTATAAAGCAAAAAATGTTCAAATTAATTGATTTTGAAATACTATTTATTGCGAGCAATGCTCTTAGACCTTTTAAACTGCAATGTATGTTTGATGTCACTTCCCCGCCATCGAGGATCTTTTTTGCTCATTATAGTTTGTTTTAAAGTTTAACATAAGCTTAAGGTAAAAAAGAAAAAATGCATTTTCATTAAAGCTTATTCATTTTAGGCCTAGTAACTCGATAGCGTTGCAAGTTTATATAAGTTTATACACGTGATTCTGCACTTGCAAGGTGTTGCGAGTCGCTCCTCGAGAAAATCGAAGACAAGAGGCGCACTAACTCTACTGTCGCGCAAGATACCACCCTCTTTCACCGCCCCGGGAATGCCTGTGTGTGCTCAAGCATATTGCCGGCGTGCATAAAGTATATTTAGGTGAGTAGACAGGCGCGCGCACGCGACAACGGCGCGAGAATATAATGCGATCGCGATGCGAGAACGGCGTCGAGAGTCTCGCGAAACAGGAGCGATAGACAAAATATTATTGCTCAGCGGTGGAGAGAGGAAGAGGGTTGAAAAGCGGTCGCTGTTGCTATTTTTCGAGCACCCTCTAACTGTTGTCAAACCACTCGTGATAAACGACGATCGGCGTTTGTAACTACATACGCGACACGAGTCGAACAACGCGGTATCGGCTTGAACTTTTTTTTTTGCGGTTGCTCGCGAGTGCTCGAATAGTCTTCTGAATGTTGCTTTCTAAAGGTAAACGTGGAGGCAGAGAAATCGATTTTATGGTGGATTTAAGCGATTGAAAGTCGCAGTTGGCTTCGATTTTGTAACTTCTTCGTGGTTTGAAAGCCTCGCGGATATTGGATGAGAAATTATTTCCGTATGCTCGGTGAAATAGCTTTTTCAGAAAAATGAAAGATTCGCTACGATGATGAAACAGGACAGAGCTGAATAATATAAGATTATAATTTTAACAGTAAGAAATAATATTTTTAATATATCGATCTGAGAGAAAAGATTAATTTTAAATTTAAAAAATAACTTTTATTACATAAATATTCAGTAACAGTTATTTCGACAACGGTTGGAAAAATGCTAAATTATATCTATATAATTATCGGTTATTTTAAATCTAGAGTATTTAAATTTCCAATTTTAAACAAATAATTTAAAAGAACTATCTATTATAAAAAGTATCTATTACAATTTTATAAGTAATCTTTCCCTCTCTTTTTCTTTTATATTTGAGATCGCGAATAAAACTTTCATCACTTTTAATTCAGTGGTCACGTTCGGATAAAGGCACACTGACCTACATGTCGAGAAGCCGCCTGATGAACATTAATGTTTACGTTATGTCATGACAGTTTGGTCGTTGAAGTGGATCGTAAATCTACCGTAACGATCGCATCGGTGTCCGCTCAAAACAAATTGATATTTACAGCACCTCTCGAGAAGAAAACTACTATTCCCCTGAAGAAGAAGCCATTCTCTTACTTAACTGATGCGAAGCTATTAGCAGTCACTGATGCGATTAATTAGATCAATGACCGACTGCCGGCGAGTTGCGCGTAAATTTAATGTGCAGTTGAAAGTTCTGCGTCCAAGATTATTATCGATTTTGTTGCCAGATAAAGGTTATAGCTTGGTCAAGGAAAGGTTAACGCCGCGATCGTTTACTTGCCGAGACCGCTACGTTTAAGGCAATTTACCAGAACGAACTTTACGGTACAAAGCGAACAATGCTTTTGAGAGATACGGCGGAAGAGGTTGCTTCCGTTGGCGCGCGATGACCGATGCGCTTTGTGCACTGAAACGCTTTTCAGTTTCTTCCGTGGAAAGAGTCTGCTAATTAAACGCGTTTACCACCTTATTACGTACAAATTGATCGATAGAAACTTTAATGGGAGAATTGTTACTTTCCGCAAGTGGTCGCGATGTTTCAACTTGAGAAAAAAAATCGATGACGTATAAAAATTACGAAACTTGTGTGATAACTTCTGTGTAAGAGATATATTGCCATAGAAAGAAAAAGGAGTATCTCACGGAGAACATCCTGTTTGTACGTCCTGCAAGGATTTCAATTTCTCGAAACGGGAGAAATAAACTAGAGACGGTAACGCAATTGAAGGGAGGAGGAAAATCTTCCCGCGAGTTTCGCTGTCCTTGCAAACGAGGGATACACCGGGGTATATCGGGGGCTGACTATGTGTCCCATGCGGGCGTTTATGGAAATATAATTCTTTGGCGGGTGTATCCTTTATTCATAAGTTGCAATACCGTTAAAGGAAGCGATCCGCGCTCGCGTTCTCGACCAGAACGGTGTATGTTTGAACATACCGAATTAGACTTGATGCGCGATATGGTAAAGGCACCTACCGAAACATTCACCATTCAGCTACATTTCCCAGTATGTCGCGAATACATATGCAACGCGGATGTGCAGTCGAGCGTGCCGGGCCACAAAATGTTTCGGAAACATGATGCACGATCGTGGTCCGTATTCTTACACGTACAGCTGGTCTATCATTTGCGAAGCGTGCGCGAAATAAACCAATTAACCCGATGTTCTTATTTATCTTGTACAAATTGTACGATATTAATTTTTAACGCACAATAGTTTCTCCTTTTATTGTTATTTCATACGACGTAATTTCTATGTAAATACCGGGCGTAAATTGTACGTAAAAATCGATATAATCGGTTTCTCTCTACGAGTACTGTGTGTGTATACGCAACCGTAAATTAGATCTTCTCGGCGCAAGAAGCAACAATTCTGTGTATTCAACGATTACGCGAGAATGCACCCATATGTGGTTTCAGAAGATGCGCCGGGATTGCGTTGTACTCACGCACACCAGAAGCCGCGGTTTGCGCGTCTTAGCTTTAAGCCAAATCTCCTTCATCTCCCGTTTCACACACTTACTGCTAATCAGAGACGGCGTCGGGAAACGCAATGCTTAACCGAGCTCTATATTGAAAACACAATATAAACTATATCATGTATGAATATAATATAATTAATGTATATATTTTTTAATACATAATAATATATATGTATAATATAATGTAATACAATATATAATATAAATTTATGTCATATCTGCGTGTTTATATATTCTTAAAAATTAAAACAATCAGGCAAATATAATTTTTTAATTATATTTAATACGTTGCAAAGAGATAACTGTTTCGGTTTCAGTTTGTCGGATACGAACAGTTTTATTCTCTCGATTTCGACAGAGAACCATTTGTATATCAATCAATGAGTGGTAAGATTAATAACATTCACGGGGTAGCATAATTTGCAATTAATATCATTCAATATCAATATTATACCGAAATTAACTGTAAGTCGAACGGTGAAAAGACACGCGAGACGGGTAGATAGATAATTTGCAATTAATATCGCGTGAGCCTGCGGGTAATAATTACTCTACTCGAATTTTGGCCGCTATATACACATATGACGCATGCCGTCACGTCAATATGATCAGGCTGCGCGCGGACCACTTTATAAGTGGTTTGATAGCCGTTAGATTTTGCTATGGTTCCATCGCCATTTGTGAACGCGAAACGACCGCCAGCGTAGCGTGTACAATGCGAGCTCTCGTCGCGTTATTTACCCCCATTATTTGCGACTCGTCGTTCTCGTTACCGGTTCTCGTGCTTCTCGTTTTCGTCCGTTCTTTCCCTCGCTCGCTCGCCCGTTCGTACAATGTACGAAAAAGGGAAGCCACAGCGGGACCAAAATTTATTACCCGCGAACAGCAGGTTATCACCTTAAAAGCGGATTTTTCGGTGGCGGTCATACGGGGATGGGAGGGAAGTGTAGAAAAGAGAATGCACGAGACCGCCTCGTGATTCTCGCGTTAATGACGGCAACCTGCGACCGGCGAATCGAGGTGAGTGAAAGTGAAACCGCGCGCAGGACAAGAGCAAAGAGGAAGATCTCGGGGAAAAAAAAAAATTCGTGGAAAAACGCGCGAGGAGACGAAGCGACGCGGTCGAAAAAAAACGCGATGGAAAAGACCGACGATAATCAAGAGGGTGGTGTGTACGAGCGGGGTGTAACTTACGTACGTCCGGAACACGATGCTGTTATAATAGTCAACCGACCAAGGTAAAGAGAAAGCGCCGGCGAAATGAAGCGAGGGGGAAGAAAAGCGGACGCGCGTTTTCGTAAATAAGGCGTTCATTTGAAGAACGCGCGCGGAGCGGCGGCGAGATGAGGTCTCGCCCGGCCGTCGTAACCGTCTAATTATCCGGCAGATACTCTTTCTGACCTACACTTAACAACCCTCTTGGTAAACTTTTTAATTACTCGCCGCCCCTTTTCTCTCCCGCTCCCTCTCTCTTCCATCTTCTCTGACCCGCGATCTCGCTTCATCATCCTTTGCGGCGCACCACCCTCCTTGGCATAGCGTCTCTAATCTACGATGAATATTTACCCGCGCTACTAAATTAGTCAGTGACGTAGCCCCCCCCCCCCTCTCTCTGTCTGCCTGCTCTGCGTTATTACGACGAACGGAGTCGTATCTTTAAACGAGGACTCGCTACCTCAATTTTGGCATTTTGCGGACGACAACTTGCACTATTTTCGACTTCCTATCGGAGAAATAATTATTTCTACACAGCTATTTTAACTTGTCCCAACGTACGGGACATATGCTTCAAAATATTTTTTGTCTTTAAATAATTTTATTTATTAATAATGTCAATATTCTGAGCTTCTATATAAATATTTATGATTATAAGAAAAGCACAGAAATAATTGCAATTAATAGATGTTACAATTAATAAGTTGCAATTAATAAAAGTTACATTAGATATAAAATAATATTACTTGTATTAACAGTCATCTCTCCAACAGTTGCAATATAATGAATATCATGTTCCGAAAATCGTGAACAGAGTATATTATTTTTTGAACGTCTTGGTGAATTTCAATGCACGTATAGGACGTAATCTCGCGACGGAGGTTTTCGCTTCATTCTCTTCATTTCGTATTCCTACGATATTACAGATATCGCCAAGAGCTCCCAACTGACGGTAAGCAGCCGTAGTAACAGCTCTTTGTGTTGGAAATACCATTACGACCCGAACCCAGATCCAACCCCGCGTCTTTCGCAACCCCCTCGCGTCGCCCGCTTCGTTTCTCCTCGCCACCTTCGGCCTCCGACGAGAACGCGCGGGTTATATTACAGGCTATAGTGGTAACCTTAGCCGGCATGCACTTAGAGGCTCCCTCGTCGTCTCCGGCTCTTCGAACGCTCCCAGTATCTCTTTAGGAAAGTATTTCTGACGGTGTTACTTTTTGGCGGACGCGAAAGACCCCGCTGCCTCGTCCGTCGTAGGGATAACTGGATCTCGCGCGTAAACGTTGCCGGGAAAATGCCGGCGCATGCGACGATTCGATTTGATTATCGGCGGTAAGGGAGAAGCTGCGCCGTCCCTCAAATGCGCGACCCTGGGTGTCAGAGACAATATTTTCTTAGACGTGGCTAAGCATATTATCATCTCCGATGAGTCACGTGATACGAGCCGTATAAAAAACACGTTGTGGAGACACTAACCGAAAACGAAAAATGTTCAATATACAATTAACGTGCGATTAAATGACATGGTTTTGCCGAAAGGCGTTTATGACCATTTGCGTTTGACGTGTCTATACGTTTTTGCGTCATAATGTCTGGACACACGTTATCGAGAATCGTCCTCGAGCGAAGGGCAGAAATCACAGAGTTAAGAACGCGGCAAAGAGCAGGAAGCCGGCTGCTTGAACCGCCACAAAGACACGCCGCATATCCCCGGCGTTGCCTCGATCTCGAGTCATACCTTTTCGAATTCTCGAGTGCACGAGAAGAATTCAACGGCAGGAGTGGTTCGTCGAAGAGCAAGATGGTTAGCGAGAGGCAGGCGAACAGACGGACGAACGGAGATATCCAGACGAGGTCCTTGCTCGAGAGAGACACCGGTAAATTGGATTACGGCCTTCTCTCTGTTTCCATCCCCTCCGGACCTCACTTAAGATCGTTCTCCCTCCGTCCGCTCGTCTACTTCTACCGTAAAATTAATATCCGAAGATGAAAGAAGTGACGCCGTGGAACTGGGTGGGCACCGCTTTACCTTTCCCTGTCCTTCTCGCATCGCTTCCGGTTCTATCTCTACCTTATTTTCCTCGCCGTTGACATAATATGAAATGATCCTCCGAATTTGACAGTCTAGCTAACATCATCTGGCATTGAAAGTTAATCCTAAAATCGCGTAACGCTCCAAGAAGAGTGAACGAGAGAAAAAGAGAGGATATACATTGTATTAGAAGCGAAAACGCAGTGGAGCTTAAATAAGAAAACGAAATGAACGGCCATCTCACGCGCGTACCAAAAGCAATTACGGCATACGCGGCAAAGAGAAATGCGACTTCGGCAACCCGGCAATTTATTTCGGTGCGGAAACTTTCCGTCGCATATTTGCGACCGCCCTACGTTATCGTTAGATCATAAATTGTGTAATTTGCCAGGCGAGCTTGCCGCGTCGGATTTCGCGGATATTTATCGCGGTTATCGATTCGGGTTTGTGCTGTTTTCGCTCCCGCGTTTAGTTTCTTCCTTTTTTGTTTTGTGATCCGCAAATAGCGACGATGCGAATAACGCTTATACCCTCGTCGCGCTGTCGCGCTGATGCGACGAAGTTTTGTCGGAAAAACACGATGGACAAACTTGCACGCTCTAAACGGAAATAATATTAAGCACACGTACCGTCGGGTAGTCGGGCTAGAACCGTTCCTCAAATGTTAATTAGGTCGCGATGAATAAGCCATGCAGCTCAGTTTATTCCAAAGTCTCGATTAATATTCGTGCGGTCGAATCTAAAATTTACCAGCAAATTTATACTACGCCAAGTCGGTACACAAAATACACGACGTTTATCGTAGAGCACGAAATATAGTATAATATTTATTCAATGGTTCGTAGCACGAAATGCCTTTGTCGTATATAACAGAATTGGAGAAACAAGATGCACGCCCTAAATTCTGTAATCCGAGCTGGATCACGAATAATATCGCTACTAAACACGCGGCAAGTCGAGCTGCCAATATCAGCGCGAGAGCTTTCTATAAAAAAATTTAATTTTTTGAATATTACGTCGCAGCGTACGTCATTTAACTTCTAATGTATTAATTACACGGAAGTATATGTTACATAAATGAGAGTTGATCCTAATCTGCGACATTATTTTGAAAACGGCTTGCTTCTCGCGTCAGAAATACAGAGAGGGAGGAGATAAGACACTAGCAAGGATGTGTATATACACGAAACGGCGTATCTTTCAAATAAACTTCTATTTGCCGAGCATCGTTCCGTAGAATTGGGGATTATTGGATTCTCGTTAGAGTGGCTAGCGCGCGTCTTACCGAAATCCAAGAGCGGCTCTTCACGACGTTACGAGGGGGCCTCGAGAATCACGAAGGTGGGGGGTGGTTTATTGGTGGGCGGCGGTTGAAGAGGGGTAACTTTGTAAGACGCGTCCCATCTACCCGAAACCCCCCTCTCCCCCTTCGGGTTCGAAGAGGGGGTGCTGGTGCACGATCCTGGGCGACTCTTATCGATCGGCCGCCACCGGCGTGATAATGGCTAGAATAATTACCAGAATAATTAGGACGCGACGATGAGAGGTATTGAGGATCGTTGGAGCGCGCGCGATCGCCAGCTAAGACCGACAATTCCTAATGCAAGCTCCGACAGACTGCGTATAATTCGTCGTCGTCGTCGATCGGTGCTGATATTCTCACCTTTCAACGGCCTTTATCGAGAACTCTTCGGTGCCGCAAGGCCCGGCATTTCTAATCCGCAGCGCGCTGATTATACCGATTGTATTCGAGTTCGACGACTCCGTTCTCCGAGATAATTAGGACGCGAGAAGCACCGTTCGAGGAGTTTGAGCAAGATTAACTCCGGTAAAAGCATTCCCTTTAACGCTTCTCGAGACAAACGCGCATTTTCGCTGTGCACAGGAGGAATGATGGATTTCCTCACGTGCTACGTGAAAGATGGTGTGCGAAATCATCCGTGAAATAATTTTCTCAACTTGGATACATATAAAATTCATCGAGCACTATCGTTATTTATCGCGCGTACATCGGTGCTAGAATACCTTACGTAGAACGGACATTGATTGAAACACGGATACTGCATGCGACCGCGCGCTTTATAAGTCGCGAGTCTGAAGATTCTTATGTCGCCGGTGAAAATTAAAGGAACTCCCGTGCCAATGCCTACCTCAGCAATATATGGCATCAATAACGCAGAGCCGGAACGCGATATGGCGTTCTTCGTCTCGAGTCGAACGCATTTCCAATTCAAGTATTGCGTTCCTTTCACGATCGCATCTAACTTCTGCGATCCGCTCCCATCTTCTTTCCCGTCTCGCGGCGCATTATTATATTCATACACGACCGAAGCGCATCGTGTCTTCGGCTTTACGAACTTTCGAACGAATTAATCATCTTACGCGCTTCCGCCGTAGCGCGAGATCAGCCTCGCGCTTCGAATTTGGAACGCGAACTGAGAAAGGATGGCGATAGGAACGCGCTAGAAGCCTTAGCTCCTCGTACGGTCCATAAATGGCGCATTGATCCGAGAATGCATTAACACACAAGTTTGGGGCGTTATCAATTCCCGTATAATGCCGTGCACGAGAGAGAAGCATTGCTCGCCAACTTCCCCAGCCGTTCGCGCGTACGAATAGTTCGCCTCGGACGTGCTTCGTAGGTACACGGTGTAAGTATATACGTCACGACATATACGCACGCACGTACGTTTCGTGTCTCATCACACTGATATGAGATATCTGCGTAGAAGACGTATATACACATACGAGAAGATGCACGCATCACAGGCTGTCCTTTAACCGGGATACTAGCGTGAAAGTAACGATTGCACGCGTGTATATCGCGCGCGGATGACATACAAGTACACATATAAAGACATACACACGTGCACACATACACATGATTCCGTTGCACCGGCCTATTTAGACGGCGAGCGTGCATTCGCGTTGAGACTAGGTACGTGACACATAATTCAACCAACTCCATAACCAAGTTTGAAGTTATACCAGTCACCCCGACCTTTCCCCTCTTGCCCCCTCTTATGTCGTCTTTCTCACCCTCTCGATTTTCTCTCCGGTATACATCGCTACCAATAGCGTCCTGCCTTCTCCGAGCTCTGCTTACCCGTGCAGTGTGTGCTCCAAGGACGATGCAGAAAGTTTCCTTTGAGTCATCGGCGAGACATTGAGGGTGACGCGAGCTATTAGCTCTAGGATAAATTAAGCGACTCAAGGTAATCTCGGTTATTACGTAAAGGCGCTGACGCGGCTTAAAATCTCTGGCAATGGTCAAAAGTATTTTCATAGTGATATTATTGGCATAAAGTATTAGAAAACATTAGAATCATAAGAAAAAACAAATTTCATATTCATATTTAGACGGAGGTAATTTTCCAAATAAGCACATATTACAAGCTTTCTCGAAAATCTCTATTCTTTTTTCTTGGATATTCTAGATTTATTTTTAAGGAATCAACTTTACGTTATATCTTATTTAATAAATTTTACATTATTTTAAGAAGAGTATATATATATTATTAAAAGAGAGATTTTGTATATTAAAAAATTGCTTTGTGTTTTAAAAGAGATGGTACTACTATGAAATTTGTGATAGTAACGTAAACACACGGCTCGATCGGGGATTACCGAGGGATATACCGAGCAATTTCTCGAAATGGATTATGAGATGTATATAGGTAATGCCCGCTTAAGCAGCATCGCAAATAACGAATATACAACAAGTATCTCAGCGTCGGTTCCGCGTGCTCGATTTTGCTGGCAATACGGGCGCCTTGCCCGCGGCGACGCTCGCGAATCGGTCGTCTGATATTCGCTGACGAAACGAATTGCTCTCGCTCGTCTCTTTAACCAGTTTCTCGCAGTCCCGTCACGACTGAAATCGAGTCACGAGTGGAACGAGTACACGGCTCTCTCGATTTAAGGAGCGCTGCTGTAAACGCGGCCGACTGGAAGATTTCTAGCGCGACAAGTCGTCGCAAAAATCTCGTACGAACCGGCATTCGTTTCTCTTATTGCGAAACGTGCTCCATCCAAAGGATGGATATTAAAATATATTAAATTTTAATTTATCTGTCATCCTCCTTTTTTCATCCCCCTCATCGAGCTATGATAATTTACTATCTAATTCATTATTCAAAAATTAATGCAAATGATGAAAGCTTTATAATCCAAATTAATTATTACAAGGATTATCGAAATATTCGAATTGCCAGAGATTTAATAAAATGAATTGTTTTGACGGACAGAGATAAAACCACCACATCATTGTCAATAAAGGCAACCAATTGCAGAATACGTGCAATAAATCCTTTTGAGCGACGACGAGTGGGAGACGACGCTGGGAAATCTTCTCTGCTTACGGAAGAGATGAGATAAAAGCTTCTCTCGTAGAATTCAACCGTCGATTTACGCGCGGATATATTCGAATGAGCGCAAACACAGTCTAGCAATAACTTCGGACGTAAAATTGATATCCGCCATCAATCCGTGCCGTGAGCGCGACAGACGGATGCGCGGGCGGTAGATAGAGAAAGATAAAACGGAAAAGTTTCATGAAGCGGCGTTTATCGCGGAGCGGCTGTTCGTGTTGGCTGAGAACGAAGCCTACGAAGTCAAGGCAGCAGTTCGTAAAATCGTCAAAATCGCTACTTCCGCTACTTGATACGCCGTTATTTTTTTATCCCCTTCCCTTTCACCGACGACATTCCTTTACTCATTGAAGAAAAACGAGCGATTCGAAACTTTTCTGCGAAAAGAACGGCAAACGGACGGGAGGATAGAGGGTGTATAAGGTGGAGACAATCGTTGGAAAGAAACTGTCGATTTCCTGTCCTTCGAGTTCTGGCTACGCGAAACGTTGAGGAAGCAGCTCCCGGAATTGCGAGCAGCGCCGTACATAATCCTGCGGTAATGGCTTTCGATAGTTGCGATTGCTCCGATAATTATACCGGCGATCGTGCCGTTTATTGCGAAAAATTCGAGTTACTAAAGACAACTGCAATGTCGGGGGAGATCTGTGTAAAAATATATCGCGTATTTGCTGCATGGAAACATTCTGATATGTCCGCACTAATAAATGAAAAGTCCAATATATACTTGATACTTAGACATTTCCGCTTTGTTATCGAAACGAATAATTAGAGAACAGACTTTTACCACCATATATATGTTCACAATTTTGTCATTAAATTTTCTAATTTTATTCTAATATTTTAACTTTAATTATTTGATGAATCGATTAAAGCAACATAATAAGATTTAAAAATTATGTTGTATAAAATTGTATAAATATATTAAACATATTTATTTTTGACAATATATTGTACCTCTATTTTTTCAGTTTTTTAAATATTTTATAACATCCTGTCTAAAAGAGAAATAATGATGTTGGATAAGAACCATTTATTTTAATCGCAACTGCAATAAAAAATGGTAAAATCAGTAATGTTGCCGCATTGGTAACCGATGCGGCAACACATTCAGTTAAAACGCTTCGTTCCGCTCGACATTGAATTTCGTAGCTCAATTTCACGGTACGTTTCTCGTCAAAAAAATAGCGAGCGGCGCGACGCACAACCATCGGCGTCGCGGTTGCCGAAGTAATCGGCATCGGCGCGGCGCGTCCGGCGAGATGTGAATCCCCCTGAAATTCTCAAGTTGCATAACCGTGGCAATTTCGCCGCGCGTGACGTAATTTTGAATAGAGATTATTCAAATGCGAATGTGCGCGCGGATTCGCCGGAGTTCGCCGTGATTCTCTACACGCGAATAGTCTGCGGTATTCGGTATATGTAGCAGGTAGGTATGTTTGGTGGCGAGCTTTGTGTCAGTCTAGTAGACTACCTGTCAAACTAAACGAGCGCTATAGTAGATTATAGTGGTGTACGCGGGATTCTAACTAGCAGAAGTAAGAAGGACTGGCAGAGAATGCCAGCGGTGCAGAGTAAAAGAGAGAAATGAACATTCCGATCTCGAATTGAAATTTGGAGCATTCATCGAATAAAAATATCAAAAATATACTAATATTAAATACTTGCAGAAATAGTTACATATCTCTAAATGTGTTAAATGACGATTTAAAACATAAACTTGGAATATATATAAATAACAAAGAAGCTAAAAAACATGAAAATCCAAAATTTTTTATGAAAAGTCAGAGAATAAAATTTAGAATATTTTATATACGCACTGTATTAAAATAATGTCAAATGAATTACCACCGAGGAAATAAACGAGCAATTAAATTCACGCAAATAATATAATAATTAAATATAATATAATAAATTAGATAATAATAGATAATAAATTAGATAAGTTATAAATTGCTTACCTCATGATTGCTCTGCTATCTCTCTGAAGTCTCTTCCTTCTCCCTTGTCCATTGTCCTTGTTGCTTTTTCAAGTCACTCACTCACAAAACACTATTAATCCCGATCGCGTTTGTAGTAATTAGCAGAATCGTGCGATATTTTGCAAAGCATTTCCGATATTAATCATCTGCGACACGTATTTTATTATATGAAATGAAATGTAATAAAATAACAGAAAATTACACGCAAATTTATTTGTACGAAGCTACGATCAATTCAGTACTTAAAAAACACCCGGTCAAATTTACATATATTTGCCACGATAAACGATATTATTTTTCTTATTAATAAATAGCATATAGAATTGTATTAAATCGCAAAAAGTAATTAATTTTACATATTTAAATTAAAAATAAATATTTGTATATATGTAATGTACAATATTCGAAGATATTTTTTTATTTTGTCAGTAATTCGAGCAAAAACACATTTAATGGATATGCGTTTACAGATCATCAATGTACAAAGTTCTGCCACGTGATTTTTAAATATTAAAATAAATAATCAAATATCATGCATAGTATAGTATTATTATACGTAATACCGTACGTATTAATTAGATGCGTCACTTGATTCGGAGTCGATCCGTTCTCAAGACGCTTTATTAATGTCCGAAGAATTTTGACATAATAACGATAACTTTACTTTGATATCCGATAATGATATCCAAACTAATGATTTGTTAAGACGCCATAGAGATCGTCAGAAAAACGAGCGTCAAACACCGTATTATTACAATCAATTCTTTGCCACGAAATATTTAACGCAAGAAATTAGTCAAAATAGTTGATATATGAGTATAATAATTTGCGCGATTTGATAGTTACTAATTTTAATACTTGTAGGAATCGATAAGTATCTCCTAGTACTTGTTGTGATCGTGGCTCACGAAAGAATGTGAGATGTAGCGCCGCGCTTCGCGACGTATATCGTGTTATTATTTACATGACATTGTTGTCAAGATGAGTCACGGTAAGATTCAAGCCGATTGACTGCGACATTGTATCATTATATTACCTTGTGAATTACAATCGTGGTAAATACCGTAATGTTAAAAGTAACTGATCGCGACGACGGCTATGTATATAACCATGGACGCGGGACGCGTCGCTATTTCTTCCATATTCGATTACATATCTTTCGACAGTCTATCATGTCTTAACTAGACATTAACTCGATTCGCGTGGTATCGCGCAGTATCAAGATATGTAAAACTGATATCGTATTCTTCAATTATTAACTAAAAAATGATAAAATTTACGAGTGCAGTAGGCAATATTTTAATTTTGTAATATAATAAAATGCACATCGCATATGATTAAAGTTTAATATTACCGGGAGTGCCGTGCAAAGCATCCATTTCTTTTATGTAAATCTCTTTTATGTTCCTTTTATATTCTTTTTATTTATTTTTATTTTTATATACAGTTATTGAAGATAATATACGGATTAAAACGTCTAATAAACACAAATACACATATATATGAATAATATATTTTTGGTGCCTCTCATCTAGTGCATTGGCTTTCATTTGCCCATCTCATCTTATTTATTTGTGGATATTTATTATTTAGAGCCTAATACACTAAGTTATTTTTACAATTATTTTAATTATATTTTATTTAAAAAATTACATTGAAAAACATTTTTTCTCAAGATAAAGAAATTGTATATCAGAATTATCGCGAATATTATATATTAATGTTGTTCCTTGTTTCTACACAAAACGCCAATATATCATCTGACTTATCACATGATTTACTATTAAATTTCTGCCGTTGTATGAATTGCATGTTAAAAAAAAAAAAAAATCGTCCGATTATTGCATCAATATCGCGAGTGATAGCGCAAGAAAATTAATGGATCGTAAAAAAGCGAGGGTAATTTATAACAACGGCAATTAAAACAATTGAGCATTTTGCGCAAATGCTCGTCCTGAAAATGAAAATTTAAGCGATAAACTTGGGCTTTAAAATGGAACTTTGCGTTTTAAGTAGCTTTTCGCACGAACAAGCGTCAAAGAATAAGAAGTATAATATAATTTCGTGGCTTTGCGGATTTCTTTACGACTTTTGGACTTAAATGTGGTATAATGACAATGCCATGGTACAGAGTAAAGATAAAGACTCTCGTTTTACAGAGGTGTCTTTAGAGAACATGACCATTAAAACGTCTCGATCGATTCCGTTATACTTTTTAGAATATCCGCTTAGGTTACGTATTTATTAAGAATCACAAATAATTTCAGTTACATGGTAATAGCGAGTGTTTTCTTTCTTCACACACTTGTATATCTAAATACTAGCAGGAATCAAACAGTCGACGGGCCATCGCGTACATTTTATTCAGAGAGATTTGGGTAGGGCGATGCGAACCCAACCTTTTGCGAGCGATCCAATCGTAAAAACTTTTCCAATAGGGTTCTTTAACCAAAGTACGTGGAGGGCGAGACTCAGGGGCGCCCAGGATCGAGGAGATACTGGACGTAGGGTCTTTTAGCGAGTTTTGTCAGTATGCTTCGTAAAATCCGGGATTTTGCTCCGATTTCCCGCGATTCAGAGATTTCATCGGCACGCTCACATCCTCGAGCAATTTCAAGGACCCGCGGGACTTTAAGTGATTCTCTCGCATTGCTCCTTCACGTATCTTTCAACCATATCGTCGCGTTGCAATATAATAAACCTCGCCTTCTGGGATAACTCAACCACGAATTTACTATTTCTTATGTGTGAGAAATATTTAATTAAATATATAAAAAGTTTTTTTAATTAAAGAGGCTTTGGTGTGCTGATTGCATAAAAATTTGAAATTATTTGAATCATTCTTTATATCGCTCATAATATTAATTTCAATAAAATAGGAGAACGCATATTAATTCTGAATATTTATTACTTGATATAATCTTGTTATTGAAATATTGTTTTAGAAAGTTTAAGGATTTATTTTATTGTCGCAATATAATTACATAAGACGAATATACGTTAATCAACATCGCGATTAACAAGTTTATAATTAAGATTCCTATTAGGTACGCTCATTGGAACCGTGCAACTCGAAAAGATGTTAAACGCTAGGTCTTATGAAAGGATATATACGAGACGAGAAATTAGCACGACCTCACTCGCGAATAAGTTGCCGCTACGTTGTAGAATATATGGTGGCTTAAGTAGAACTTAATTAGAGACTTCGAAGCGAGGGGATACTTTTTCTCGAGTAAAGGAGGACATGGTTCTCGCGTCGCAACAAAATGCAAGCAGCAACTGAGAGCGCTGCGTACCGTGGTTTAATTGGGGCGGAATTAATGTTCGCGCGGCTAAATGTAAATGGAAGACAGGGAACGAAATCGTCTTTAATTTACTTCTCTGATGCAACCGTGAAAATAGATGCGCCATCATTGTCTAACGATATATCTTGCGACGCTTTTCCCATCCAACGTGAATTGCACTTTTGTAACAGTCGCCCCGTGTATTTTCTCAAAAGAGTAAGAGTCCGCGTATATACCTATCTGAAACGAGAGTCAATCGGCGTCGAGCTATAAAGGCGCAGCGATAAAGTGCCCTTTTTCATGAGTGGAAACACTTTTACCCCCGGCTCAATAAATTTGATCAAGCCCAGTATTACGCAGTCCGGCGCTGCCAATTTACTCGCGCGCATTAATCCATTTTCATTTCTCTACGCGCGAGGAAACGGCCGAGAGAGAGTATCTTTATCGCGTAGAATTTATTTTGCCAGCGATCTATATAACACCGTCGGGTGATTTAAATAATAATCCGATTCGATCCGACGTCGTCGCGCTTCGCAAGTTTACGTTTCGCCTCCGTGCCTGCCTCGCCGGGACAAAGCAAATTTGCGAGATTGCGTTTCCACGAACCCGTGGGATGAGGGGTCGGGATGTACGCGGAGGAATAGGAACGGGATTAGAGGACAAGGCAGTTTGTACAGCGCGCGACAATAATGACCTCCGACAAGTGATTCTTAGCTCGATTCAGTGATTCCGTCTCGATTTTGCGTTTCGCAGCATAAAAATCTGCATCGACGCGATAATTCGATCAGCACAATAATTTTCACATCCCAAATAATTTAGGGAATGTAATATATTTTTACGAGATTTTATATTTATTTATAATTTATAGATTCAACAAATTAAATTCAAAGATTTCATAAAATACAAAAATATTTTTTTATCAAACGATATAAATTCTTTTTAATAAAGAAATCATCTGTGCTGTCATAAATATTATGCAGCATATAGTAATAATTAAAAAGATGATTTGTGAGACTAATAATATTGTAATACACTGTACCAAATAGAAAGAAGAGTAGGGAGAATATAGGAAGAAGGAGCAGATCGAGCGGAGGATGGTGAACGGTAAAGCGACAAGTTCCATTCGCGGGCCACGGGACGGATGGGCCGAAGTTTTAAATGACTTTGGTATTAAAACTTTGATGGCATTTGTCAGTTTCCCGAGGCTTCGAGAATTGTTTCGCAACTTTTAAGCCATTTTAAAGCGCCATTATTGACTCATCGTTCCTCGCACGGCCGCGTTTTAAGGGACACAGCCTGCTTTCTCGCTCAAACAGCAGTCGCATCTGTGAATCGCAGTCGCTATCCTCGCGATATCGGAGCGTCCTTCGAAACGATCGGCGGTAACGCTCGCGGAAACTCGGAAGAACATCCTAGAATGTTTGCAGCTGTGAGAGATAAGGCAAACTTTGCGACTTAGTTCCGCACTGTTTATTCTGCGTTAATTATGTTACGCGAATGTCTAATTTACAATTTTCATCTTGCTGTGTAAATTCTTACTACGTGGAGCGTGAAAGAGAGCCTAGAAATGTAATAAAGTAACGGCTTTTACGAACGTGTGGGGTCCACCGTAGCCGTTGCTTCCGCATGTCCACCGCGTCTTTGCAATCACTACAGCGGTATTCATTATGGAAGTACTCAGTAAATTGCTGGTGCAGCTGAATTTCATCAAAAACAGCACTCCGTGGTATCTGCTCCAACTTCAACTGTATTTTAACATGGTTTTCCTTCGCGTCCCTCTTCGCTATTCCGTCTCTCTACGCTTGTGCTATTAGAAATGAATTTCACCATTGCTGCCATAAATTTTATCTTCTCGTTGAAATACTTCTTATTCGCTTATACTAAAAGTTCTTTCATATTTCATTGAGTAAATTGAATTGTATTGTTTCACATTGATTCAAAAGGCTTCTTGATTGCAATCATTAAGTAAATTTATATAAAATATATTTTGTATAATAATTCTTTTCTCTCCCGTATTATATATAACTTCCAAAGTTTCTACTCTTGCATCATAATAGCTTTTATAATAATTTAAAACTTTTTTGAATCCGATTTTACTTTAATTTAAATTTTTGTCCATATAAATCGCTTAATTGTAAATGAAAAGAGAAGTACGATAAAAAAGCTATTTTAAAACATCTTTATTTACGCGCGATTTCAACCTCGCTATTGGACTGTGCCTTCCGCTTGTATAGAAGCGTCCGCGACATTCGAGGTGGCAATTCTGCTAAGTAGTCTCTCCGTTTGAGCGACCCGACGCAGAATGGTGGGAAGAACCTACTCGTGAGCTTTGAACGGCGACGAGGCAGGACATTAGCGGTAATTACCGGTTAACGCGAACTCACTCTATCTTGTCGCGGGCGTAGCTCGTCTTTCGGGATTGTCTTGGGAGATAGATAAAGAAAATTCGAATAGACGACTCAGTGGAGAATCGAAAGAAGGCCTCGCATCTGTCTCAACCAAACGAAGATTGAAGCGCATCTCCCGTGTCAACTGTAAAATTATGCGTCTACCGTCTATCTTTAATAAAAAAAAAAAAAAAAATCACATTTTATGAAAGTCAGTTCTCTGAATATCGTAATTAAAATATAAAGAAAATTATTTCAGATAATGCAAATGACGGAACACGAAAGAAAAAATTGACATTACTCTCCTTTGATATCAAGCAATGATTATAGTCGGTCTATTTTTCCAATCGAAGAATCAATTATTAAAAGCATCTAACTCAATCTATTTTTTTCCTTTTCGCGGAAAGAATTCTTTCTCGCGCAACGATGCTTAAGTGTACGCGAGATACGCGGTTGGAATGAAATAAAGAAATATGGTAAAGTGGTACGCGTAGCGGCTGGAGAGGAAGATTTGCGGAGAAGGTGCAGAGGATTAATCCGTAAGATTTACAGCGTAGCTGAGCCATTATCGCGTTTCGTCGAGTGGATAAGAGGGTCTTGCCCTCCGGGCTTTTAATTCCGCCGTGGCGCGTGTTTCGCTCGAGCTTCTTTCTTCCGGCTTCTTTTCACGACGAGCGCCGACCGCAGCCTTAACCCCTTAACCGCCTTATCGTCCGCGCGGTTGTGTGTCATCTCCACCCGGTGCGTCTGACACTTAATTAGAGCCGCTGTACTCGAAAACGCTCGGTGCGCTTGGTGCAACGCGTCCGCCGGGGACGTGCGGAATCTCTCCCTGGAAACCGCATGGAAGTTCGCTCCGCGCTGCCGCCAGCGTTAAACTTTAACATACAACACGAGTGTCGCAATTAGGGTGGAAAATGCTGGAACTGTTTGATCTTTCGTGTTATCTTATCGATCACTTTTATCTATGCTTCCGGAATTGCCGCGCACGAATGATTATTGGATAAATGTAGGAGAAATCAGGTATGTATATATTTATCAAAGAACATTACTACAAACAAATCTCAGAAGGATAACAGAAAAACAAAGGCGCAATAAAAAAACACTACATATGGAAAATATGCCATTAAAAGCCTATACAAAATTATGATATTTGTGGACATGGCTGATATATACGCGAAATTTGAATCAGCTGTATTCGAGAAATGCGTGACGTTAATATTTTTTGACTGCGCGGGCAAACGCGCGTGTATATTTAACATCTTTTATTTATTAACATAATCGCGCGGAGATACGCAAAACATGCTTGCAGTTGTAAAATTGCAGCGTATATTTGCACATAGGAACGTCAGTCACGAGCAAATTAAACGGCTTAAAACGGCGCTTTAAGCGGATTTCGATCTGTAAAGGCGCGCGCAATACGATGCTTAGTATGAGTTTATGCGTAAGCAAGCGTTTCCACGAGCGCTCCAATAAATCGCCGCATCAAACCCATAAAGTACAGGTAAATATTCGTAATAAAAAGAACGACGAAACGCTACAACGAACAATCGGTATACGATGTAGATGCATCAGACAATCGTAAATCTCGTAGTAAATCATCACCAGAGTATACTCTCTTCAACTGATACTATTACATCTTTCCACGAAGCAATAATAAATCGCAAAGCATGCCGGTGAAAGAAGGCAGCGGTTATATCAAAGGGAGATATTAATATCGAAGAAGAAGACACTGCTCAGCTACCTTGAACCGTCGACTTATCCGCTAGCTGGAATTTTATTTTAATTAATTTGGCGGAATAATTAATTGCTTTTCCCCAATTAAAAGTTTTGTAATTTGTTTTGAGAGACGCTTTTAACGCGGGTACGGTAATGCGGAGCAACGTCCGATCCCATTTTGCCAATAACGCTCGCTTATGTCCTCGATCTGAACGGTCCTCGTTCTGATAAGAAAGCGGCATGCGAACGTTAACGATCTTCGAGATTCGTTCACCGTAAATTAGAACAAGTAGTTCGCGCACGCGAGTTTATTACGAATTTATTAAAAAGCTGTCGAATTACCGATTATCTGTCTGTAATTCTATTCGGATAATATTAAATATTGGTTGACAGCTAAATGAAGAATCGCATTGAAGTGATTCACCGTGTGTTACCGAGAGGGTTAATATTAGATGATCGCGAAAGTTAACAGACAGGCTCAAGACGCGTTTCGCGAGATCTAGACTCGAATTACAGAGTCTGCGAATTCATATACTAAAAATAGATTACATCATACTATTAGAAGTAACATTGTTGCTGTCACTCATTTATGTCACAGCAAGTCCATACGACACATCGTCAATTACGTCAATCATGATAACCGCGATGATTATCGAGAACGCGATAATTCCCAAAATAGTTAATGTTTCTAAAATGTTTTACGTATATCGATAAAATTCTGTCGCAATTATTTAGACATTAATGTCTTTTACTACATTTTGACTACACGGAAAAAAAATGCTGTTGTTTCAATTAAAGTCTACGTCACGGGCTGCCACAGACATACATAGTTCATTCAATGATATTTTTATTAGACCAAATATCTGGATTATTAAAACAACTATCCAGATATTTGGTCTAATAAAAATATCATTGAATGAACTATGTATGTCTGTGGCAGCCCGTGACGTAGTGGCAGCCCGTAACGTAAACTTTAATTGAAGCAACAGCATTTTTTTTTTCCGTGTACAAAAATGCACAGGTATTCTTAAGGTCTCGGATTCATTATACTCGTTGATACATATTTCATCCACGCTCAGTATCGGCAAAACTGAAAAAATTCCACATCGACTAGTTTATATACTCAATAGATGCCGGGTAACTCATCTAGATTTCTCATCGTTGCGCTCATCGAACGACGGACTGAGAGAGAAAAGGAAATCTGGGATACACACATCGTCGATCATAGTTGTTCGATTTAAACCCCGTTGGTGTATCTTTCGCGAATTAATCCGCGCTACGAACGTGCGCGGTTGGTGCGCTCCTGAAAGGTAATCTGAATTCTAACTGGGTGGCCGACGTATACATCTGCGAGCAAACTCTCACAAAGCGTCGGCAGGAACTTGAGCGGAGAGGTATCGCGATGAAAAAGCGCGGCAAAAAAAGAAGCGCAGAGAGAGCGGAGAAGTAGAGAAATCGAGGAACAACACCGTCGAGAGACGGCGGGATTAGACTTGCAGCTACAAATACGACGAAATATGGAACGACGGATAATTCTCGTTCGCGGCTCTCGTGACCCGTTTTCGAAGGCTATTGAGGCGCAGAAATATCAAAAACGTGTGGGTTGCGTTTAGCTCGAGCTTCCGGAATTTCGCAAGCGTTCGATTTACGATCCGTATATATGTGTGTGTTTGTTTACCTTTATTATAAGGTCACAAGATTGAGCATTACTAAAGTAAAAGTTATATTATTTCGATACGCGATCGCTTTACTGGAGCAAATTTCTTTTTACGCCTTTTTATTTCTGTGACGTAAGAACATTAAGTGTATAACTATTGGCACAAATGGCATCTTGCAAACTGTATTAAATGTTTTGCACTTTTATTAAAGTTACTAAAATCAAAACATGAAAATAATACGTCATTTTTATAATTTATTTGTAAAAATTAATACGTGATTTTTAGAACTTATTTGTGTTTTAGTAATAATTATATATGATGAAAAAAGATAAATTTATCAATTTAACTTGTTAAATATTTCAAATATATTGCTATACCATATCTGACCTATTTTGTATTTTATCTACTTTCAAGAATAACTCCTGAAAGTAATACGTATATTCATACATGTATTAAATATATAGATCGACATTTATATTCCGTTAAATCCTTCAAGAGCTCATCGATATATGCTTCATAATCGTATATGAGTATCAAATCATGAAACTATCATAAATCCTGAGAATATAGTCATAAAAATTCGATTTTAAAGCTTCCATTTTCTCGCGATACAGTTTCAATTTTGCAGTTATATTTTTGATACGATTGACACTTTGACATTAAAGCAAATAGTGCATTCGTTTTAGCTTTATCTAATGTTTCTTTTATATCAATCAATATAGAGCAATTAGTTCATTTTAACCATTACCAAAATACTCAACGTACTTTTAGATTGCCATTAAAACTAGAGCTAGAAATCACATTTATAATGAACTGAAAAATCCAAGGCTATGAGCAAGATTTAAGTTATGTTGCCGGTGCCGGACAAAGTTGAAAATGAGTTTGGGACTAGAGTTCTAGGCTACCTAAAATGCCTTTTACAAAAGTTTGGCAACTTTCGGATTATATCTGCTTCGGGCTTTCGACTAGAACTAATTTTCGTTCTACGGAACCGCCGTTAGCATTTTCAGAGAAATACAACTTTTTTACTTACGCGAAAAGAAACATATTTGCGACAAGAAATGTATAAAGATACATTTTTCGACACAATCAAAGTTTTCAGTTTAACGATTTAAGATTAGTATCAAGTTTAGCATAAAGAGTTCAACGCAAATCTCTTAAGTAAATCGACGACGGATACTGTGCTTACGTAGTATAAAAATACTATAAAGACATCTCTCTCACAAAGACATGAAGGAAATATTACGGAAGAGAACGGACAAAGATAATTCGATGTGTTGGGGAGGATCAAGGCCTACGAAACAAAGAAACTCCATCGCCAAATTAATGATTTAATTATAAGGGAAACTTTTGCGGCCGACCGCTATCGCGGGTGCACTCCTTGGGGAAACGACGGTAGCTATCCCCATGGATAATTGAGGACGCTAAGGCTGAGTCTTATGGGTAGTCGGCAGACAACCGTGGGGGTCGGAGACTAACCATGATCTATGAGCAGCCTGCATATGAGTGACCTTTGTCCGCCACTGATCCCCTCGGGAATCAAAAGGGTCGGGGCGCGCACGAGGTACCGTCGGCTTGTACCAGACGTAAATGGAGAAAAACTCGCCTTCTCTCTTTCTCTCTCTCTTTTTCGTCGTCCGGACAATGCGCGGGCTAAGTTGATTTTCACTATCCGACAATCGATTATCGATAACGGACGGATTAGCGGCGTTAAAATGTGTCCCGTCGGTTACCGCTCGACAGTTTTTGCAGTACATTTTACGGATTGCGTATTTTTTTCGCAACCTCGTCACGTTTGTTGCGATGCTGTTTCAATTCGAGCGACGTTCTCGACTTGAAAGCGAAGCGGAAGGATATCTTCTATTATGGTTCCAAAGAGAATAGTATGACGATCGAATGAATACTCGAACCCGTCGCAACATGGCCTCTTTTCCCTTTTATCTCTCTTCGATTTATTTCCGATTTATTTTAAATCGATGTTTTTATTCTTTCGAAAATGGTAATTTTCATATTTCCTTTGTAACAATATTATAAAAAGTTATAATAATAAATTGCATTAAATTGGATAAATTGCAAATCGAAAATGTAATATAAATGCGAATATTTTTTACATTTTCATACTTTTGTGTTTCTTTTGCAATAAAAATCCTCAAATTATCAGTGATTTCTCTCTCTTATGACGTCATAGTCGAGATCCGATTACTAGATATGAGAAACAATGATGTTCCGCTCGCGCTTAATTAACGTCACGGCGCGCCCCTCGGATTTTTAAAGAAATTTCTGAGAGTGAAGGAGACTAGAAAGATTTCAATGATTTATTGTCATAATGCGGTATTGGGACCTCGATGTCTCGGAGATAATATCCCCTTAAAACGAGCGCGAAACGTCGTAGTGAAGGGGAGGGGTTGAGTGACAGGGCGCGGGCTGCCGGAAAATCTTATTCTTCTATGAAAAGGGAGGAAGAGAAAAAAATGACAGTGATGTAAAGGAGGGTGACGTTTTGCCCCCTAGCTTCGGAATATTTAAATCATTGTTGAATGTCGGGACCATCTCGCTCGCACCACGGCATCTGCCAGACGATAAATCATGTCTCCTCGCGCATGATTTCCGTAACGATAAATATTTGTCCTCTGTCGACAATGGAATGTGTATTCGATTGAAACTTTGTTCACTTCGACACTCAACGTTTCGTTATCTCAAACATGAATCGCACAGGTTACAGAATAAAATTTATAAGGAAGAATAAAATATCGCGTCTTGCAACACAGAGAGAGAGAGAGAGAGAGAGAGGGAGAGAGAAATAGCGTCGTATTTGCATTGTATATCGTTTCTTGAATAAGCGAACTTTTTCATCTAGGAAATGAAATTTCAAACATTTTCTACTTAAGAAGAGCTTGTCACCTGTCTACGTAGACGCTATCGTGTTTACTTCGTATATAAGCGCGCGTATGTGCATTCCAGTAACAATATTCCATACCTGTATTTTACGCAGCATCACATTTCGATAAGGTACACATACTGCAGGCACGATAGTGAGGCGAGAAACAACAGCCCCGGCGGATAACGCGATTATGGCGTAGATAGGGGTAGTCGTTATTCCTCTCTTTCTCTTTACGGTAGTGCATTTTCAAAATACATTCCGTATTATTTCTAGCTTCTAGAAGAAATGAACGTAAAACGGAGTTTCCGCGATATCTCACACTATCCTCAATGCGCGCAACTATCTCGTATTTTTGTTTTCCACCGTTCGCAACCCTCATATATACAACAGATGATGCAACGTCAGCCGGATGAAGATGGATAGAAATCTGTTTCCGAGATGATGCGCCGAGCATCCAGTGATTTCACTCTCGTCGTTTCATGATCGAAAAGTTTGAGCTGAGGTGTCGTGCGCGCGTTTATATTTCACCGCCGAAATTTCGAGATTACTCGACCATCGAAATTGGCTCCGCAAAGCATTCACGTTCTTTTATCCATTTTGCGCTGATATATTTCAAGATTAACGGAATGTTTCTTCCGTGTATACACCATCGCCTCGATTATCCGTGGGATCGGCGGGATTAAATGCCGACGCGGCACTTTCCCACTGGATTAGACACGTCGCGGACCAACCTACCGTTTGGATTTAGTACATTCAACAGCAAAAGGTAAAATGGAAGCACGATGGAATCGAGTTTGGTTATTAAGAAATATCAATATTTATGTGAAAATATATGAAGAGATACATACGCGAAGAAAGAAAGAGAGATAAAATAAATATATCAATAGCTTTTTTAGTTATTCACGATAAAAAAAAACGAAGATGGAAGCTTGCGTTGCTCAATAATCTGACGATCTTAATGAAAGTTTTTCTTTCTTGGCAGAATTTTTGTTTGACTCTTGAAAAGTTAGTTCTTTTAATAAATGAAGGAAGATCCAGTCTGTAAAAGTGCTTGTAATTCTTTCTCGAGACTGCGGCGAAACAGGTGGAATTGATTAAGAACAAATTGGGTTTCTGCGAGAACTGTAAAAACTGTCTCTATTAAGACTTTCTTCGCCTTCGCAAAATGCAGATTCGCGAAGCACAAGTTTCGATAAAAGAATCAGAAAAAAGTACAAGTCGCTATTTTAGGCGATAAATTTTCTTTCGGACACGAGACGTATCGTTTTGCGTTAAGCGCATCGCGGTATTTATTTAATGCTGCGCTTTCGCGGTATAATGAACCATTGAATGTTTGATACGTTGTGGATTAGATGAACATGCAAATTAGTGGTACATTACCATAAAATAGCTCTAATACTGTCCCCGCAAAATATTAGCAGATGACTCGATCTAATATCGCATAGTTTCACGCGTACAATCACATTAATTCATAATAAAGTCAAACCTGGTTACTGGAATTTCGCTTTAATAGCATACGCATCGCTTTATCAGCTCAATACGTTATTAATATGCGTTATTGATAGGAATGTTTAAAACAAAGTGAATTTAATCATTAATATCCAATGCAACTTTTATTTCATTTTTACATTGTAATATTTTAATTCTGATTTGTGTGTATCCGTCTTACGTGTATATTGTACTTAATATTTCTTCGTATTTAACTTATTATACTTCTCTGTATTGTACTTCTGGCACGCAAATGCAAAATTCCCAGAAGTTTGGCAAAATATATCCCATACGGATGCGCGTAATCACCTAGCGATGTGCCTTCAAATTCTTCCCCCCGACAATCATATTACACATAGTGGAAGGAAAGCGAGGGGGGAAAGGAATTAGCAAAATTCGTTTCCTTGTTTCACGAGTCGCCGCAATTCTAAATCACGAAAGAGGATGAGAGAGAAAGGGAGAGAAAGGAAGGGTAGAAGAGAGAGGAACGTTCATGCCGAAGAATAGGATAGACTGAAAGAGAATGGTAGCACGGCAACCCAACGGGATTGGGATCACGATCGGGCGGAGACGAGGGTGAGGTTGAGGGAAAGGTGGGGGTGACGGGGGAGAATAATCCACGCGGTCGTATTTAAACGAGTGGTCCGGGCACGCAATGCCACGTGCCCGAAGATCATTTTCTTGCGTCTACGGCGCGCAGACTATCCGGATTACAGACCAATTTCATAATAATTTCCGGCCGTGAGGGAGGCTGAAGAAGAGGAAAGGGAGAGGGGATGGTGGGGTCGCGAAAACGGGACAGGGCGACTGCGCGAGGCTCACCACCAGCTCGTATCCCGGAACCGTGGCACGGGACACGAGCGTGCAACGGTATTTGTTAACGTTACCACGAAATTGTCCGCGGTTCCGAGACTTACACGGCATTCGCTCAAATTTCACCGCGAAATTGCTCCTCAGGCGAGGAGAGTAACAGGGGTGGGGGGAAGTGGTAAGAGTGGGTTCAGCCACTTTATCCATTGCGCGTGCCCGACGTTTGATAACGCGCGGCTGGCCAGGCGACACGAAAGCGATCCGCGGCGACCACTATTTCTCTCTCTCTCTCTTTCTAATAAAAAAATCAGAACTTTGATTCTCCAATAAAAAAAGAATTAGAACCAAAACTCTTTAATAGAAACTTTCTAATAAAAAGATTAAGTTGCTGAGGGCTTTTTGTATCGCCACAATGCAGGACTGAATTATTTAAATGATTTTTCAGAAGCTACTTTGTTTAAGATTATGGAAATATAAGAATTCTTCTAACAGTAGATCTATCTAATTATTCGTTATTAAAATTAAAAAATTCTTTGTTAAAATTTTATTAAAAAAATACGTTAACCCCTTTGTTTAGCATTGTGATTGCAAAACACGGACAAATTTGTATCATTATTTGCTGTTAACAAAGGAGTTTATTAATAATATTATAAATTATTTACTCTTTCTGAACTTGTGTTGTATGCGTTTAAATTTCATCAAAGATGAATCTTATTTGTTAAATTTTTTTCTTGAAAAAAGGAGAGAGGAAAGGAAAAAGAGAGAAAAAACAATTGCGATACTGAAAAGAATTCGAGCATTGGTTCATTGTGCGTGCTGGAGGTTTGATAACTTATGAGAGGTCAGGCGAGACAAAATCGATCCGCGGCGATGACGGCGGTGGTCCGACGAAGCGAGAAGTCTTTCATTTTTCGAATTCCGGTCGCGCTCTCTTTCCGGCCATCTCGAGGAAATTTCATCCGTTCTCGCGTCCGGGACATTTCTTGAAAACGCGAGGCGCGAGGAGAACCGTACCGTAAACCCGTTCGCAATTTTGTCCATTTCACTTATCGCGATAAAAGTAATGTCCTACGAAATAGATTGTCCCCATAAAATTGTATCGAGTCCCTTTTGTGGTCCGGATAGCGCGAAACGTATATCGTCCTCGGAAGCGCGAAACAAATGACCGTTGTCGCCTTTATTCCGCGCGACATTATTGCCCCGTCAATATCACAAAATGCGATTAGATTTATGCGATATATATACATAATTATTAAAAATTGTTATAAATAAATATATAATATACATCATAGATTCATTGTCTTATCTCTCGGATGATAGACGGCATGATAGCTGTGCATGGTGGACTTCGGGCCATGGTAAAATTTTTTTTGTTTGCATCGCAAAATAAATTCTTAAACTGGACCTTAAATAATTTATTATATTTTTGAATATTTTTTAAATACTGCTTACAAATTTTTAAATATTTTCTAAATATTGTTTACAAATAATGATTAAAAAGTATATTTAAAATGAAAATTAAAGTCAATGATATTTATTGTAATTCCGTGCATACATACATGAGTATTTGTCTCGATTATCCTATGAATTTTGTAAAATAATTTTGAGATACAAATCATGACTGACTCGACAATTCGCCGAGAATTAGCGGAGAATTAAAATGGGCTAAAATATTATAGCCTGGTTATATGCAACCGTTAAAAAAAGATGCAATTGCACTTTTCCAATATAGTATTGCATTTAAGAAATAAATCGATATTATACTATTATTTCTATTATTTGTTTCTATTATCTCAACCATTCTACATATATATACATGTTTTATATTATAAATATATATACATACATACATATATACATTGTATATGTATATGTATATGTGTGCATACATATTTCTTTCTCTCTTCGTATAAGTACGCGAATATTCGTAGCCGCGATTATTGGAAATCAATGTGACTTAATCCCGCGGCGATAAAATTGTGAACTATCTTCAAAAGTTAAAACTACATATTCCAATGTAGATTGCAAGTGTCGTTATCTCACGTAAAATATAGGAATATCGGCATTCGTATTAAGAACCAATGCGACCTAATTCGATATCAGTAAAAGCAAAATAAAATGAGTTCTCTTGAAAAAACAGTTCAAATAGAAGGCAAAATGTGAATTAGACATTATTTGAATCACACGCTTGTTTAATAAGAATTAGACGAATAAATATTGAAATTATTGTGAAACTACCATGGAATTATCGTTTATTCGAAGATTTCTCGTATCTGGAGCAAGTATCCGATGGGGAAACAAGACATAAAGCCGTGTCTCGTATTGGAACATTTCTATTGAAGAGAAAACAGAGGACACGTCCTATTGAATTGGTCGTGCAGGCTCTTCCCAAGTTGGATATGGATGTTATTCGAACTGCATTCGGAATTACACGAGAGATTTTGAGAATATGTTTAAATGTAACCGATGGATAAAACCAATCGGAAAAAAGAAGCGATTTTGCGATGCATATCGGAATAATATCGCTTATGGATCATAACGACAATCGAAATCCCCGCGATATCAGAATATGGTGAGTACGTCGTAGTACGTCGTATTCTTGCAGAATATCGATAGTTATCGCGGAATATCCTCTTTTCCTAGTCCAGGCTAGAAGTCTCACTAGAAAGTGGACGACATTCATCGAATCGATCTGGGCCGTGCTACCGCAAGGAGCAACAGTTGGTTTTTATGCAGACTAATATTCGGCAAGCGTGACAGGGGACGATTTAACTCAAAATCGCCCGTTTACAATGACATTGTCGTGCACGGAGATATTTACGTTCCCGTCGTCATTCCTATGTTTGTTCTTTTTTCGTTATCGCCAAAAACCGCCCACGTATCTATTGTTTTGTTGATATGAAAGCACCGATGTAATAGCTCTTACTGGTAAAAAGCTAACGAATCTTGAAATCCGTATGATATTCTAAACAGTTTAAAAACTTCTTTTAAGCTCTTTTCAAAAATAATAAAATATGAATTATATTAAGTACAACGCGTGTTAATCAGACCTATCAGAGGAACGAGCACAAAGGACCAATTAAAGAGAAATGGGATATGCCGTTTCGTACAAGATTATTGTCGATCTAGGAAATTAGGGGATTAAATCGACCCGTTCTTGCACCTGACGTATTTCAAATACGGGCGCTTCGAGAACGCGAGAGGGGATCCGAACCGGGGGAAGTTTGCGAACACATACAGCTCGCTCCCCGCTAAGGGGAGTGCGTAGTTGTTCCTTCGGGTCGGCAGCATTATTGACAGGGGTGCAGGTCGAGTGTGTAACTTTGTTAGGCCGCTGAGACTGAGGAAGCAACGCTCGTCGCGTCCTGAATTCGCAATGCGCTGTCCCACCAGATTCCGCATACTGATAGAAAATAATTTTTAAACTTTTATAAGAAAGAGAGAAAGAGAGAAAGAAGGACACGCGATAGGATACACACGAAACGCGTGGTTGCTTTGGAAAAAGTACGGAAATACGAGAAAGGCAAATGTAATGTTTTGATACACACACACACACAACTTGATTCTACACACAAGACAACTAAAAAGTGCTTGCTTTAAACACTGACTCATGTTTCCTCTATTCTATTAAAATCTTTATATACATATTACTTTTTCGCTATTTTTCACATTTTTTACGATAAATTCAGCAAAAGCATATGTTGTATAATTACTTCTATTAGTTTCAAGTTTATGAAAATTTGACAGTAAACTTTAAATTGTAACATGTTGCATTTTAAGATAATTTTGATGAAAGTGTTATTGTGTTTGGACAATTTTATTTTATAAATTTGTATATATAAATGTTCTGGCCTGTATAAGATAATATATGTATAATCAATATAATAATTTAAATGTCTCAATAATTTAAATTTATTCTAAATGCAATTGACAAACTAGCGACGTCATATATAACTCTGTGCGGCAAGAAATACAATATATCGTGTATACTCATACACGATTTAGCAGGGGAAACTTTCACGTCTAGACAGTTAAAGTAGATATGTCGCGAGAAATTTACACATATCTTCAGTAAAACTTACATATGATGACAGCGTTGGTCGTCGACATTAGAATGATATATAGACTATCCCGCAAATTTTTATGTTCCATGAAAGTCTCGCCGCATATCGTCGTACCCAATGAATCCTAAGCCGTTATAAATGTTTAAAAATGAAATGTACATAGTCAGAAAGAATTTGTAGCTGCGTTAAAAATAAAAATTTCTCACAAACTTATATGATATTAAATATCTTTTCTTTTTTCAAGAAAAAAATTAGATTTCTAGATTTCTTTTATGTTGAAATGCTTATAATATTAATATATTTGTTTAATAATCGCAATGATAGAGATCTATTAAGCATCCTAAATAATTATAATAACCGCATTTTTATTTTGTGTAAGAATCACGACGTAACAAATAAGTGTCGCGATACCACCATAAGCCGTCTATTATGCGCCGCAGTTTGGTCTATTGACAGGAGCAAGTCATGCAGAAACAATTACGAAGGAATCTGAACGCGTTCGTTCACACACTTTACGAGCAGCAAAGGGGGAGGGTTATGCGCTGCAGGCGAGAATGGTCTTCAGGATATTAGCACGTTATTGCCAGGGCTTATTGGTTTTATCGATTTTCTCGTTGTTGTACCCCGACGGCTCTGTCTACCGTGAAAACGAATTAACATCCCGCCATTTGTGAGGCGCGAGATGCGAATCGACGGCCATCGGAATCTTGTTAATGGCCGTGTGTCATACTCGGAACTCTGTTTTCGACGAATTCCGTGTAAATTATTTCAAATTTCGTGATCCACACACCGTTTCATTCATTACATTCGTTTTGTTCGATTCTCTTAAAAGTTCGATACATTTACAAAAATAGCTTTACAAAAAAAAAGTCGATTGCGCTTGAAACTAGTTTGCATTGAAAATGATACGCCGCGTACGGAGGAGAGGGAAACACGTTCACGTGCGTATCCTAAATATGTCCTTACATAGGGCGGTGATAGACATGACTTTAATTGCGACATAAATAATGCGTAAATACCACATAAAGGGTTGGCCAGATAGCAGATGCGCCGAGATATTTGCATTGATCGCGTGGCGGTGATGCTGCGTGCGTTGAAATCGATTATTATACACGCGGCCGCGTGTCGGTGCACAGACAAAGAGTAATGGGAGCCCATTATCGTAAAAATATAGTATCTCCGCGCGGGACGGCCAGAGAAATTATGGAAATAATTTACGCAATCGTAAAAAGTACCGGGGTACAGCAATCCCTGGCTAAACGCCGCCTTCCTGACAATCGATTTGTACGCGACGCATGAAAACACGCACGACCGAAAATACGCACGCCTGCACGCTATTTCATGGAATTTTTCACATTATTGAAATATCAGAAGTCATTCCACATGTTTGCTCGCGAATCAATGAAAACGTGTATTATTTTCGAAAGCAGGATTGGAATATGTCAAACATATTTCTACCCAATCCTGGGTAACGAACGTAATAATGGAATATGAGAGTGTGTATGTGTGTGTGTGTGTGTGTGTGTGTGTGTGTGAAAATTAGCAAAAAGTCATTTGCAACATTTATATCCCGTGGAGTGTAAATGTTATACAAGGTGTTCCTCGAACTGTTTGAAGCTTGATTATTTAATGTTGGAAGATAACACAAAACGAGAAGAATTTCGCGAAGAGAGAATTGAGAAAAGTACCAGTCTTATAATTTCATTTGTATTCTTAATTGTGCGTTGTTAGCTAATGTTCAAAGAGAAACGTTTATAGCGATGGAATTGCGACAAGATAACAATAGACACTTCGCATGCTAAAGGAACAAGCGCTTAAGTAACGAGTCAAGCAGGAATTGTAGAGACGCCTGTAAACAAGTATCAAACTCTCGTTGCACGTCGAGTTTTCACACCCTGTCTCGTTTACATTCGTTTGTCGCCGACGTTGCGCACATCCGTGCCGTTGCTTGTCTTTCGTTGCTTTACCCGATGACACGTAGCTACACTGACGAAACTTTTAATCCAGTTTTTCTCGAGAATAAACGGAAATCTCTAGTCGAGGATGACGAAACAAAACATTATCTACTAACATTTACTCTAGACTAACAATAAGATTCACGAATCTTCACTGACTGTCTTTTTTTTTTGTTAATAAAACAAAATAAACTTTAAAGTATATTCATTTTTTCGAATATTGAGATTGAAGAGTAGCAATCATATTCCATCATATGCATGTTATTCAAATTACAAGATTCTGGTTGAATCGCACTGGGATCTTGTCTTGATCGATCATCGCTAACGTCCGAGTACATCTGTACGCAAAATGTACAGCCACGGATCTCTAATTCATTCCCTCGCGTGGAAGCCCATAGATATGCATTGAATTCTGCGGATTCTTCGCGAAATTGCTCGCCGTTTCCAGCTCCATCGACGAGAATCGGCGCGGCGGTCGCATAGAAATGGCCAGTTGGATCCGTCTGCTCCGCACCGAAATACGAAAAATTCTTATCGCAAATAATATTCGTCAATCGAGCTGGGGGAGCATCGACCTTGGAAGCGAGAAGGAGATGAATGCGGGAAGAGAGAGAAAGAGAGATGCGGAATTTTTCGGTGGGTCATTACCGGAACGCGAGATGTCGATGGCTGGCCAGTTCTCACCCTTACTTGCGTCTTCTCTTCTCCATCGGCTGCTTATTTCCACAGCCTTTCACCCCTCCGACCGTCTTTTTTCCCGCGGAAATGGATATGTTTTTCTCTGACCAAACGCCTCGTTCTCGTACTCCGCCCTCGGGTCGAGCGAATGAGACGACTAGATATTACTATGCCGCCGCTGACCCGTGCAAACAATGACGTCGTGAAAAGTATCCCT
>NW_021848872.1:226230-228985 GCF_003651465.1 Formica exsecta | reverse complement strand
ACACGGTAAACACGGTAAACAGGATGAAAAATATCTGGCCTGGTTTTTTATCCGTCTGCTATTCTGCCATAAGTCGATTGGACGAGTCGGTGGAATTCCAAGCGGACATGCACGCGCAGCTCGTCGGCGAAATGACGCACTATTACGACAGAGAGAATTTTTTGCTAAAGGACTCGTAAAAATTATGATATACTTTCTTGATTAAGACGCCGCTAAACAGATGGATAATAAGTGGAAAAGTTTAAAATTATTTTGTGTCCATCGAGGTTGGTTAACAATATGAATATTCAGCTGCTTGAAAGTAATATCTGTAATTATGAGAAGCTTGTTCATATTGTGCACTCAGAAAAAACGAATTCCATTTGTAAATACATTTCTGCTTTGAGAATTATTCTGGATGTAACAAAAAAGTTAACATGGAGAAAAGTCGCTCCGTCGACCATAAGTATAATCCATGTCATAATCCACTAAACGTGAAATATTCTATTATACTTTTTATTTCGCTTAGTAGCAAAATCTCTACTTTGATCAGAATTACAGGTAAAAACATAAATCCTTGCCACTTTCTCTCTTTTTCTCTCGTGTGTTTTTTCTCGTTGATCAACACCCATATTACATCCGCCGCGGGTTACGTCGTCGGCCGCGTATATCCCTCCATTACTGTACTCGAGGACAGCGGTGATCTACGATCGCGGTGTGGACAAAGGGATCTGTTTCGCGACTTTTATAAAAGCCCCTTTCGCGCTAAAGCCGTCACTTTTCCAATCGCAGCTGCGCACCCTTTTTGCGCCCCGTACAGCCCCGTCCCGCTCGATTAATTAGGCGCGGAGTGAGACCCCACGGTGACGAGTTTCGAAATTTTTTGCATAAATCCGTTTCAGGAACGGACACTAGGGGGGAAAACTACGTACTGACTGCTGATTCAGATCTCGCGTGGCGATAGAGAGAGAGATACAAGTGGGGAAGGAACGAAAGAGAGGGCAACGTGCGAGCAGGGGTGGACAGCGTGAAACATTGTTTTAGGACTATAAATAATCGTTATTGCCGCGTTAATCATGGATAGTCGAGAGGCTCCATTATTCCTAGTGCTGCAGGGGCAACTCACGGTATGTTATTGCCCCCTTCAACTGTGGGGTCGGCATAGCGCCAACCCTTACGGGTTTCGGTGCGGCTGGTATTGCTGCTCGGTTCTGAGCATGCCGCGAATTGCTGAGAACGAGCCGATCGAATCGCGCACGTCGGATGCTTACGATCCAGCTTGGCAAGAGAGAGAAAGAGAGAGAGAGAGAGGGAGGGAGGGAGACGGAGAGACAGAGAATCCCCCTTTATTGATATCTACATACCCGATGAGTTTTCGAGGCGCCTATTGCCTCTCGAATGGCTGCGCCTCGAGGATTCCCGATTGGAACTTCATCGGTGGCATGGGCGCGATTATTCCTACCTCGTGTTAACTTAACGCACAGAGATCGCATAGATCCCGGATAACGAGATTTATCATAAGGGCCGTTTCAGCGCATGCGTACTAATTTCGAATACGGCAAATATGCAAATTATTCTAAATCCAGTGTGTTTGTTAGAATAAACGAAACACATTTACAAGATTTGTTACAAATCAAATATAATAAATTTTTATACACAAAACAACACAGAATCATTACAATGCTTATACATTATTCGATAAAATATGCATACACATTTAATCGTATATCGAACATTGGAATTGAGCTTAATTTGGATAAATAGTATATTCAATTTAATTATAACCTCGCAAAACATGTTATAAACATTACCAATTAAATTATTCAAATTATTGAATTGTAAAATTTTGATTGTGAGAGAAGTGTATTACCACGGATGTAATGCAAACACACATAAATATTTATTCCGCGGAAAGAATCTTATTAATATAAATATTGATTTATAATCCCGATTTGTCTACCCGCTTCTCGAATATTGTAATATTTATTACTTTTGTATTTATTACCTTTGCTGCTTTTTTAATAAATGAGAGCAGTATTATATGTATATAAAATTTGAAAACTCGGTTACCGATCTTGCGTTTTACAATATTGTTATTTTAATAAAAGATTAGATAGCATATATATCATAGAAGCAACATACGGTGCATTCTATTAGGGAACGCGAGTAGGACGCGCAAATAGGATATGCGAGTAGGGCACGCGAATAGGACACGCGAGTAGGGCACGCGAGTAAGGCATGCGGTTAGGACAAATTTCTCCCCCAAATTTCAATAATCGCGAATTTCCGCTGGCTTAGCCAGCAAAGTAGGGGTTAGGACTATTAGGACCAATTAAAATTAAAAAATTAAAATTGAGAATTATTAATTTTAAAAATATATACACATGCTACATTTTTTTTAATAAATAAATAATTGCATTTATATTTATTATGTAAATTGTAAATAACACTGACATGTGTTATGTAATAAAATTTATTACATATATGTTACATTTTAGTTACAGATTAAAATTTGTACCCATATTTGTTATATTGGTATGTCAATTTATGTAATATTGAACTTTTGAATGTAAATGCTGTCAGTATCAAATTATCTGCATTATTGGATATATCGGATATATCTTTTTGATACTGATAGCATCGTTAATTGTAAATTGTACTCTAATTACAATTGTATATTAATTAATTGTAATTATAATTGCGTTATAATTTAATTTGTATATAATTATATATTGTAATATATTATATTATAATTATAATTGTATTAACAATACTA
>NW_021848872.1:221942-226031 GCF_003651465.1 Formica exsecta | reverse complement strand
TAATAGTATTAATAATTCTATAATTTATATATAAAAATTTCTTTTTCTGTAAATTACACGAAAATTTACCGAAAGAACATGTATAATGGCAATATAATAGAAATTCTAAATTAATATATTTGTTAAATATTAGTTTTTCTGTATTATTTCTTTTAAAAATATTTATAAACTTAGAGCTTGTGTTTTTATATCAAAGAATCGTTAATAAATTCGGGATATTTCATTTCAAATTTTATAAATATCATGAGTATTGCTAATTCTTCTGGTGTTTAATAAAAAAGTTATTGAATAAGAATGTGAAGACTCAATGTTAAGTCAACGATTAAATATTAGCACTTCGTTCACGAAATTTGATAACTGCCTTCGACATTGCAGAATCGCGAGTAAATTATTCCAAATTTCATGATTTGATTTTGATTTGATTAATATTTACGAATTTCATATCGGAATTAAATATTCGTCAAATAAATTAATAAATTATATCGCGAAAACACCGTGTTCTTTCCATGTTCTTGGACGCGATCGCTGTCTTAACTAAGGGGCCTTATCGCTGTCCCTCTCGTCAGATGAACGTTAGTAATGTTTCGTACCGGCGAGGAGTCGAAACAATCTTCATTGTGGAAAATTATTTCTTGTCGGTTCTTGTAAGATCCATCCGCGACGTTTAGTTCGGTGCCTTGAAAATTGGGGATGTTCGTTGCAGGATTGGAATTAAATCCAGGTTTTCCTGGCGATTTCTGAAAGCAATGGTTTTGGTAGTAACTTAACGACGACTGCCCCACGTCTTTTCGAAAATTATATAGGTGCATATCTTGGATAGTTTTTAGATATACCATTATATATATATAATAAAATACATGCGGAATTTAACATACTATCTCATAAAATTTTTACGTTTTTTTTAAATATTATGTTACAAATATTATGTATGAATATAATATAAAATGTGCATAATGCAAACACACATAAATATTTATTCCGCGGAAAGAATCTTATTAATATAAATATTGATTTATAATCCCGATTTGTCTACCCGCTTCTCGAATATTGTAATATTTATTACTTTTGTATTTATTACCTTTGCTGCTTTTTTAATAAATGAGAGCAGTATTATATGTATATAAAATTTGAAAACTCGGTTACCGATCTTGCGTTTTACAATATTGTTATTTTAATAAAAGATTAGATAGCATATATATCATATGTAGCTAGTGTAGCTGGATATTATAAAACATACTGGGTATTATTAAACATTTAGAGATTTAAATATAAAGGTCGATGATAAATGAAAAATTGCAATATAATTTATTAATTTCCGGATAACGAGATTTATCATAAGGGCCGTTTCAGCGCATGCGTACTAATTTCGAATACGGCAAATATGCAAATTATTCTAAATCCAGTGTGTTTGTTAGAATAAACGAAACACATTTACAAGATTTGTTACAAATCAAATATAATAAATTTTTATACACAAAACAACACAGAATCATTACAATGCTTATACATTATTCGATAAAATATGCATACACATTTAATCGTATATCGAACATTGGAATTGAGCTTAATTTGGATAAATAGTATATTCAATTTAATTATAACCTCGCAAAACATGTTATAAACATTACCAATTAAATTATTCAAATTATTGAATTGTAAAATTTTGATTGTGAGAGAAGTGTATTACCACGGATGTAATGCAAACACACATAAATATTTATTCCGCGGAAAGAATCTTATTAATATAAATATTGATTTATAATCCCGATTTGTCTACCCGCTTCTCGAATATTGTAATATTTATTACTTTTGTATTTATTACCTTTGCTGCTTTTTTAATAAATGAGAGCAGTATTATATGTATATAAAATTTGAAAACTCGGTTACCGATCTTGCGTTTTACAATATTGTTATTTTAATAAAAGATTAGATAGCATATATATCATATGTAGCTAGTGTAGCTGGATATTATAAAACATACTGGGTATTATTAAACATTTAGAGATTTAAATATAAAGGTCGATGATAAATGAAAAATTGCAATATAATTTATTAATTTATTTTCCAGAAACATTTATAATTTTGTCATTCTGCTACATCTATTTAAACACGTAAAAAATATCGAGAATGTGACAAAAGTTAGCGATTCATTCGGTAAACACATAAATCTAATGTGGTCGAATGTGTTCTGTCTTTTTTTAGTCTTCGTACCGTCGTATCGCCGATGCGTAGGTAAACTTCAGGAACATTGAAAGGCAGGCAAACAGTCACATTCGAAATTCGATACGGTCCATTGCACGGGGTTGACCGACGTTCTAATAAATCAAAGAGCAATGTCACAAGTGTCACGAGCATGCGGAGGAGCAGACAGCCGAGATTAACTTATCGAGCCGAGAGTAAAGCCAGCTACTACGGATGACTTTTGGTCGGATCGCTCTAGGCAGGATCGGATTAAGGTTGATGCAATCGACCGAGATTTCGTAATACCAGAATAACAATATTATTCTTGTTTTATTAATTATTTCAAAATATATTTTGGTACAATTACTTATATACCGCTGATTAATCTCAAAAATAGTATCTAATCGTTTTAACAAAATACGTAAGTTTCTTCGAAAATAGTTAAAATAGAATATAATACGCTTAAATATATAATGAGGGAGTTAAATTCAGAAATTGGACACTCACAAAAATCGATATACGGATAACGATAGTTATTCATATGCTCTTGAATTTGTGCTCGTCTACTCGTCTATTCAAATTGAATTGCGCGGAGCCACGGCGTGTTACTCTCGCGAAATCGGCTATTTCACGTTTCTGCCACGAGTCCGCGTACGCATCAGTTCGGTTATTTTAAGAGCGGATCCTTCATGCGGACGTTAATTATGGAAAACCAGAACACCGCACCGTTCGGTCTACCGTGCCCGTAATCCTACGTCATCCGCCACCATCCACGATCGGACGTCGCATCCATCGAGCGAGACGAAGAGAGCGAGTTGAACCGGCAGGTGGAAGGACGACCGATGCGACCTACTGGTTATCAGATTAGTTCGGTCCCACCGTCCGTACCGAATATCGTTAACTGCTGTCGTAATCTCATTCCGAGATCCGGTGCCGTGATGTAACGTCGAGGAATTTGCAGTCGAGACGCCTCGCAAACTTCGTCGACGGAAATACAGTCGCAAACTGGCGATTATTCTTTTTTTCTTCAGACATATTGAGAGATTCAGCGACCCTATACGATTTGTTGATTAATGAACGGCGCAACGAATGGCTTTGGAAATCGGTTTTTTGCAGACGGTCGTTTAGTCGGTTGTTGCTCGCATTCGTATTGAGAATTCGTATTGGAAAAGCAATGAAAGTCGTCGCGTGATGGACGCGTCAACGATGTGTCGATGTGATTTGATTAAAAATCAAAACGTTCCCCAAATATTGTCTTGATTAAAGCGGTTACTATTTCTGTATCTTTCCTAAATTTCCCTTCCTCCGTGAACAATCGCGTTGCGTCCATTCTTAACAGAGCGATTGATTAAACCCTCGCGTCCTCTAGTGCTCCAACTGGTGCTACAAGAGGCTGATCGATGTGCCGATAATTGCGCTAATCGCGGAATGGGAACGGAGATACACAGAGGCAGAGGGGAACTAGACGAGAGAGCGCATGCAACCCGCACATACTCGAGGCTGACCCCCATAGTCATCGTCCGCGGGTGCGCGCTCACGGATAATACGCGCCGGATAATATTCCTACGTATGTAGCTGCGCATTATTACGCGTTATTACGCGCGTACCACGGATGCGAACGCCCGAGCACGCGAGGGGGCATCGATTTCTCGCCATTATCGTCGCTTCGAATCCCCGTAGATCGGGGACGCGTGCATCAGGACTGCCACGATAAATGCCGTGCCTACCTCTTCCGTGTCTCGTGGGGGCACGACGATAATTGCATTCTCCTAGGTGCATATGTACAAGCATGTCCGGGAAAATGTTAGGGCCTGTATGCGCGAGAACAAGATATAAAAACGCGCGTTACGTAATGTCATTTCGGAAATTCTCATACATACACTTACCTGATAATGCTATATATATATA
>NW_021848872.1:196412-221599 GCF_003651465.1 Formica exsecta | reverse complement strand
TAACTTTTCTTTGTGGAATGATCTTACGGGGTCCGATGTAGAAGCAAGAAATTGATCGTTTTCCACTTTTAGGATTGTTCTTGTCTTTGTCGGATATTAACCGGCGTGTTATCTGGCGGAGGGACCTTGATCTGGTCAAATTGTTGGGCCAGTTATCCTCCACTGAACGCGGCGATAACGCGTAGTTTTTTTTATAACGGTATTTTAAGACTTATATGGTTTTATCTTGTTTAGTCAATCTTCCGTGAAACGGTATATATATCTTATTCTCAATCGCGAAATTTAATTTAATTTAATTTAATTTAATAACATCACGCATTTAAAAATAAATCGGTCATTAGATTTTATATTTAAATTGTATACAAATGTTCTATATTACAGACGCGATTATAAAAAGCTTTCCAAATGTCCGTCGAAATATTTTCGTTTACGTATGTAGTAACTATATTGTTTTTCCGATTGCATGTATTTTGGAATCGCGAATCGTTGATTAACATCGAAGCTTCGTCTATCTTTTCTCGGATATTTTCTTTGCAACTCTACACAAAATGCGCCAGTATAATCTAAGTACTTTTTTCTTCTTAATTAAAAAACGATCAATAACTTTATTAACAACTCTTTTGATCAGACTCGTTTACATTATATAAAACTTAATAAGTTTTGTAATTACATGTTGATCATTAATCATAAATATCGTATTAATCGTTCCTTATTAGCTATATGTGATCTAAAAATTTCTAATGGATTTTGCATTATATGAATATTTCGTACATTTTCGTGTAATAAATTATTTTGTATTACATTTTAAATTATATTTTATATTAATCTGTGTATTAATCGAGAGAGTAGAGAAAAAGGGGCTCTACAATATTTTCATATCCCCCTCGGAACTTAGAAATATCTTGATACGTGATATGACATAGAAAAAATTGATTTCTGAGAAACAGAAGTCTATTCTACTGTAATTATCCTATAATTTTGTCCGTAATATTTTATCCTTTTAAAGAGTTTTAATCTTTAGCAGCATTAATTAATTCTTTCATGTTCGTATGATAATAGGTATACTGTCATTTTTGCAAAATGTCATACAAAAAAATCGAGATATTTTAAATATATATTTTATATGAGAAAATAATTTATTATCACATACATCGATATGCGATGAAATAGACAAGAGTTTCTGTTTTTTCGAACAAATCAGATATACGGTATACACTTCACGAATTAATAGTTTCAGCGATGATGTGATCGTTGTTCATATTCCTACCGATTGCCAAGAATAACATTAAAATCCTACGGCTGGCAAAGTACTCGATGAAAATCGTCAATTACGCGTTCCTGCTATTTCGCAATCGCTAATTACTCGCGAAACTTTCCCCGTTATCCGCGCGCGATTTTATCATAAATATTGTTACAGGCAATTTTCTCTTGGAAACGTAGTCGTTACCCCGTAGTCGTTGGAAAAGGAACAACTTTTCAAGTTTTACAATTATTTCTTGCTTTACGACTCCACGACGGATGTGAAATCCCCGGCGAACTAATCGCGATAGCGTGCGAATCATCGGGCAAAAATTGGAAAATTGGCGCGATATGTATACATTTTTACATAACTTTTTTTCCATAGGATATGTGTTAAGTTTTTTATGATAATTTCTCATTTTCAATATTTTATGTTTAAGAGAGCAGTTGACCTCGTTTCCAAGTTTCATTCGAGTTTGAGGAACGTGCTAAGTTCATCTCAACGAATGAGTATCTAGAGTGATATTACCCGAGTACAATCTAGTAAATCTGCCAAACAGCTCCTTAGAGTCCGCGCGTCGCGTGCTACATATTATACAAAATTAATCCTTATTGAGTGATGTGTAAAAGTTGCCATGTTTGAGATATTTATTGCAAGCATATAATTTCATTATTGTTTCTCTTGTCGTAAGTATATCTTAAATAACTTGTAATAATTTAAATAATTAAAGAGAGACAAAAGTATCAGCGTTACAATTAAAATATATAATTAAAAAATTTACATACCTACAATCAGGAGCATAAATTACCGGTGAACACCGTCTATATATCCTCTATTGTTCATTTCCGGAAATACAAATCCGTTAAATCGTATGGAAAATTTTTGGTTACGCTGGCACGCCGACAATGCGCATTAATAAACCGACAGAAGGGAGCGAATCATGGGGGAGAGGGAAGGGTTGACCAAAAGGGATGCAGTCATTTCGGTATCGTCGCGCCGTCGAGTTTCCTCTGCGAGAACGAAGCTTTTGTTTAATTGCGTCGACCATCACGGTATAGCGGGTTCGTTAATGCGTAGGATGCGAGTTTTGCGAAGGGATCTGAGATATATAATGTCGTATAGGTGGACCCGGAATTGTTGTTCGTTAGGACGTGTCTAACGTGGCAAACATTTTTCACTTTTATAATACGTCCACCAAACATAAAGTATCGTTCATATAAAACTCAATGCCATTGTTATACAATGTTGTGCTGTATTTATATTTCAATGTGGTTTTGCATTTTATTATATATGAATAATATATATAAAGATTTATTATTATCGTGCTAGAGCTAGTGAATAATGAATTTTTGTTGAATGCCAAACATATTGTGACAACGATATCAATTCTCGTATGGACGATACTTAAAAGTCAAAATTCACCAGGGATACGTCCGTCTCATATAATTCATTGCGCTAGCAGATTTGTTTATAACGCGACAAAACGCGCGTGAAATCGTGTTCGTAAATCCTCATTACATTCCTGTCCAACCCGATACGACTTTTGGCCTCCCCCTTAATTTCCTTCTGTGGAAGGATTTTACGCATTTCTCCCCTTTTCTCTCTCGCGACTGTGCAGTAATTCGCGAGAAGCGTAATTGTTAGCCCGGAGATGGAGAAAAATCGCGGGGCAGCTGCGCCCGCCGCAGAACGGGGAACGGAAAGAGTCTTCGCCCTCTGCTCGTATATCTCGCGAGTCGGTATATTTCTGAATTTTTAATCTCGTGAATTTTCACGCCGTCATAAGAGACGCACGCTAACGCCCGAACTTGCGCGCCTCGCCGTACCGAAGGCCATTGTACGTTTATTAAACGCATATCCCGGTTCCCCACCTTTCTCCCTTCTCAGACTAACTCTCGGAGATATATGGGGCGATTCGTTCTTACTCCGTGCCGTCGTGATTCTATTCAAACGTAAAAAAAGATTCTTGGCGCTAATTAGCCGAGAAGTTTATAGCCTTGAAGAATACTGCCAAGGTACTTGCTTATCGAATGTAACTATTTGTAATGCAAATTTCAAAGTGTTTCTGAAACAAATTAAAAGTATATTTTGTAAAAATATATATGCAATCAAGATAACAGAAATTGCATACAATTGATAATACATATAATACAGTTTGTTATAACAAAGTTTCTGTGTATCCTATTTTTTAAATTCTTTTTTGCTGCTATTATTTTCCTGTCACACACTGGTGTTAGACAAGTGCTACAAATGCAACAAGAGCTAATAACTACTTGCGCCGCATCTCTTCCTGTACTTCACACATACACACATATACGTGCGTATAGAAAATAATCTACAGAGATATAGAAATTCGGTTGCATCAAATGTGTCACTCGTATGAAAAGGATATGAAACGAAGCGAAATTGGAATACAAAAAATATAGGATCTTTGGGAGAGGAAAAAAATCATTGACGGAAATTCAAAGCGCCCGTCGACAGACGCGACCGCAAGGGTGCTTTAGGGAAACCCCATTTTCCATACGAACGTAGAGATCGTGGACCGCGATCCGTGTTGTCTGCGGAACGAACGACAGCAGCCTCCACGTCGTAAAAGTGTGACGGCTCGATATTTCGACCGTAGCCACTCTCGCGGGTCGTTCCTGCTAGCGATTGATTCCAATCAGCGACGTCCGGGACGCTTTGTTGGGAATGACGGACGACGTAGGAGAGGCGAGAGGGACCTTTACTAGCCCCCTCTCTCCCTTCCCACTTTATCGATGCACCGTCAAGCCATTACTTGGTCCACTGTTAACGTTAAGTGCATCGCCTATAGTACGCGGTGTCAGGACACCGAGGTAATAACGCCCTGCACTCGACCGTGTGGCTATAGGGTATTGCGTGGCTATGAGTGAGAACCGATTACCTCAAATTCTGCTATGCCATGAGCAAAACCTGTTTTTCACGGTATCGTGGTCACAAGACTATCTCACATTCGCCGATCGCATCGAATTCGAATTTGTCTAGTTGTTGTTCTTGTTTAATAGCGTCTGAGCTGTCTCGTAACAGTTGATTATTTTCTTAGTAATATCTGGGAAGACGTTGAATGAGAAATAATTTAATAAAAAATTACAAAGAACAGGAAGATTTTAGTTATTATTCCGTAATGTCTTAGAAACCTCCTGATCTTTGTAAAAGATTCGTTATCCGTTTTAACCTTCTTTAGTTAAAATACCTCGCCAATGGTTTGAAAAGCATTCACTGCAGACCTTCGTAAAAGGACACTGTAATCCGGCAGTGATTCATAAGGCTATTCGCGTTAAGTGGGTCAGCGTCTCCTGAGTGAAAGATTAAAAAAGGAGATTAAGCGCCGGTCATCCCTTTATATTCCGTAATACGTTAAAACGCTCGGAAGATTGCCATTTAATGGAGCTTGCCTACGATCCGCTGCCTCGACCAAATTTCTCGAAGTAACGAAAAGTATCTGCGGTTGTGGATATTGAAGCTCTTGTTTTTATTACACTAGAACACTATAAGCGCGCGCCATTTATTTTATAAACAAAATTAAAAGTTTCTTTTATATCTTGTGGGATGCTACCCCAAGAAATCTACTCGTTCCAAGAATATATCTTTATACAATATAGAATATATGAATTGTGATTTCCGAAACGCGATAATCTATTCTATTATAATTATTATATTTTCCTATAGTTTTAATCTTGTTCTTTCGAATTCAAAGGAGTTTTAATCATTAACAGCGTTAATTAATTTTTTCACATACACACACATATTTATAAAATTATTTAGGTATTAACTCTAGTTACCCGTTTCTTCAAAACCAAATAAATTAAAATTATACACACATACTTAATATTTGAACTGTCGAATGCGCTGTTCAGCCATGACAGGCTTTTATTGATATGAAGTAATGCACAGCGCAGTGTCGAGATAATCAGCATCGCGGGAAAGAAGCAGCAATACTTGCGAGTATCGATTTAATATGCCTTTTTTAAGAATGGATCGTTTACTGTCATTACGTATACGCGGTCGTATGGTCGCATTATCATATCCCGTTTCCACTTTTTCGCACAATTTTATTATTGCTTGAGTTTTTGACTTTCAAATATCGGTCGATTCTTTTTACGAGAGTAAAAGACTTGTAATGCTGCCGTATATCCTGCCGCGCAATATTTACAAAAGAAGAAGATCGTAAGACAATAAAATATCCCGACAAGATTAATTTTTCAAAATTTTTAGGAACCATTGTTTGCTTGACACACGTTTTCGGCAACATTATGTTTATTTCGCTTTGAGCTTATCTTAAACTTCTAATAGATTGTTCGCACCACGTAAGATCGCGTCGATTAAATGAAAGACGAAGAAAATCAATACTTTTATAAGCCATAATTAAAATAGAGTCATCATCAAAAGCCGTCGCTGAGCAGCCGTTGGCCATATACAGATATAGAGTTTCTCACGTATCGCCATCGAGTTTATGCCGAAAATACCGCAAGCTACGAAAATTCAAGGTAGATATTAATTTGTATTTTATTTAGTTCGTTCAATAGGTTTTCGAATAACCGTCAATAGCCGAAAAAACACTTCTCGGTACATTTGAAATTGGTTATTAACTGGTTTATTTCAAAACCTATGGAGCAAACTACAATCATTTTGATCTCATTTGAAAGATAATTTAATACCGAACAAAAAGTTTCTTATAAACATAGGTCGAAAAATACTTCCTTAAAAAGTTAGCGCCCAAAAACCTCTGAAATCACGATTTTTTTTTACATTTTTACAAATATCAGTGAAAGTATGCGTCTTTTAACAAAAAGTACCGAAACAAAAGTTGTAGAGAATTAAATTATCTTTCAAATGAGATCAAAATGATTGTAGTTCCAAGAAATTTATTGGTTTTATTATATTAAGGAAGTATTTTTCGACCAGTGTTTATAGGAAATTTTTTATTCAGAATTAAACTTCCTATAAAATCTCAAACTCTGGCTGGAACGTCTGGGACCATCCTGTATATTTTCAATTCCATTAAACTTTATAATCTCTTTTATTTAATAAAGATAGCCTTATCATAAATGTAGGTATTAGCAATATTATAGACGTTTTGTGTATGTCAAGCTGTCAGTATCTAGAAAATATATCCGGATGCGCGGTAATCAATCGCAAAATAAAAGGCGGATGCACGATTAATCAAAGAACGAGAGAGTTGTACGAGCCTCGGACGCATAAATAGAGGACTCGAGGAAAAGGGCGATATTGTACGTGCGCGAAGACGAGTAATACTTGAGGTATGGGAGGCGGAGGTACGATCGAAGAGATAGCATCAAAGGTACGTACACATTTTAAAAGCAGAAATATATCTGTAACCTGTATTTATGAATTGACGTTATGAACAAGGATTATCAATCACGGATAAACGAATACACGCATTCGCCGCCGACCGTATATTGTTCTTGTATTGAGTCTGGACTCGCAATTTCTGGACCATCTTAATTTAGATACAAATGCTACGAGCATTTCTCGGCACGATCTCTCGCGTTATTAATTTTAAATAATTTCAACATTTTTTTATGGATAGCTTCAACTTGAATACTAATTAATATCGATATCGTGATATCTTACATATAAGAATAAACAAAGAATAACATTCCTCGAGAAAATTGAATTATCCAATATTCCTTAATCCAATCCAATTGATTATAACGATAAATAAGATGTCATAAAAAAGAAGTAATATGGAAACACAGAGAACACAGAATGTTTCGAAAAAAATCGATAGTATAATAATATATATAATTATAATATATATTTTATATGAGAAAATAATTTATTATCACATACATTGATATGCGATGAAATAGACAAGAGTTTCTGTTTTTTCGAACAAATCAGATATACGGTATACACTTCACGAATTAATAGTTTCAGCGATGATGTGATCGTTGTTCATATTCCTACCGATTGCCAAGAATAACATTAAAATCCTACGGCTGGCAAAGTACTCGATGAAAATCGTCAATTACGCGTTCCTGCTATTTCGCAATCGCTAATTACTCGCGAAACTTTCCCCGTTATCCGCGCGCGATTTTATCATAAATATTGTTACAGGCAATTTTCTCTTGGAAACGTAGTCGTTACCCCGTAGTCGTTGGAAAAGGAACAACTTTTCAAGTTTTACAATTATTTCTTGCTTTACGACTCCACGACGGATGTGAAATCCCCGGCGAACTAATCGCGATAGCGTGCGAATCATCGGGCAAAAATTGGAAAATTGGCGCGATATGTATACATTTTTACATAACTTTTTTTCCATAGGATATGTGTTAAGTTTTTTATGATAATTTCTCATTTTCAATATTTTATGTTTAAGAGAGCAGTTGACCTCGTTTCCAAGTTTCATTCGAGTTTGAGGAACGTGCTAAGTTCATCTCAACGAATGAGTATCTAGAGTGATATTACCCGAGTACAATCTAGTAAATCTGCCAAACAGCTCCTTAGAGTCCGCGCGTCGCGTGCTACATATTATACAAAATTAATCCTTATTGAGTGATGTGTAAAAGTTGCCATGTTTGAGATATTTATTGCAAGCATATAATTTCATTATTGTTTCTCTTGTCGTAAGTATATCTTAAATAACTTGTAATAATTTAAATAATTAAAGAGAGACAAAAGTATCAGCGTTACAATTAAAATATATAATTAAAAAATTTACATACCTACAATCAGGAGCATAAATTACCGGTGAACACCGTCTATATATCCTCTATTGTTCATTTCCGGAAATACAAATCCGTTAAATCGTATGGAAAATTTTTGGTTACGCTGGCACGCCGACAATGCGCATTAATAAACCGACAGAAGGGAGCGAATCATGGGGGAGAGGGAAGGGTTGACCAAAAGGGATGCAGTCATTTCGGTATCGTCGCGCCGTCGAGTTTCCTCTGCGAGAACGAAGCTTTTGTTTAATTGCGTCGACCATCACGGTATAGCGGGTTCGTTAATGCGTAGGATGCGAGTTTTGCGAAGGGATCTGAGATATATAATGTCGTATAGGTGGACCCGGAATTGTTGTTCGTTAGGACGTGTCTAACGTGGCAAACATTTTTCACTTTTATAATACGTCCACCAAACATAAAGTATCGTTCATATAAAACTCAATGCCATTGTTATACAATGTTGTGCTGTATTTATATTTCAATGTGGTTTTGCATTTTATTATATATGAATAATATATATAAAGATTTATTATTATCGTGCTAGAGCTAGTGAATAATGAATTTTTGTTGAATGCCAAACATATTGTGACAACGATATCAATTCTCGTATGGACGATACTTAAAAGTCAAAATTCACCAGGGATACGTCCGTCTCATATAATTCATTGCGCTAGCAGATTTGTTTATAACGCGACAAAACGCGCGTGAAATCGTGTTCGTAAATCCTCATTACATTCCTGTCCAACCCGATACGACTTTTGGCCTCCCCCTTAATTTCCTTCTGTGGAAGGATTTTACGCATTTCTCCCCTTTTCTCTCTCGCGACTGTGCAGTAATTCGCGAGAAGCGTAATTGTTAGCCCGGAGATGGAGAAAAATCGCGGGGCAGCTGCGCCCGCCGCAGAACGGGGAACGGAAAGAGTCTTCGCCCTCTGCTCGTATATCTCGCGAGTCGGTATATTTCTGAATTTTTAATCTCGTGAATTTTCACGCCGTCATAAGAGACGCACGCTAACGCCCGAACTTGCGCGCCTCGCCGTACCGAAGGCCATTGTACGTTTATTAAACGCATATCCCGGTTCCCCACCTTTCTCCCTTCTCAGACTAACTCTCGGAGATATATGGGGCGATTCGTTCTTACTCCGTGCCGTCGTGATTCTATTCAAACGTAAAAAAAGATTCTTGGCGCTAATTAGCCGAGAAGTTTATAGCCTTGAAGAATACTGCCAAGGTACTTGCTTATCGAATGTAACTATTTGTAATGCAAATTTCAAAGTGTTTCTGAAACAAATTAAAAGTATATTTTGTAAAAATATATATGCAATCAAGATAACAGAAATTGCATACAATTGATAATACATATAATACAGTTTGTTATAACAAAGTTTCTGTGTATCCTATTTTTTAAATTCTTTTTTGCTGCTATTATTTTCCTGTCACACACTGGTGTTAGACAAGTGCTACAAATGCAACAAGAGCTAATAACTACTTGCGCCGCATCTCTTCCTGTACTTCACACATACACACATATACGTGCGTATAGAAAATAATCTACAGAGATATAGAAATTCGGTTGCATCAAATGTGTCACTCGTATGAAAAGGATATGAAACGAAGCGAAATTGGAATACAAAAAATATAGGATCTTTGGGAGAGGAAAAAAATCATTGACGGAAATTCAAAGCGCCCGTCGACAGACGCGACCGCAAGGGTGCTTTAGGGAAACCCCATTTTCCATACGAACGTAGAGATCGTGGACCGCGATCCGTGTTGTCTGCGGAACGAACGACAGCAGCCTCCACGTCGTAAAAGTGTGACGGCTCGATATTTCGACCGTAGCCACTCTCGCGGGTCGTTCCTGCTAGCGATTGATTCCAATCAGCGACGTCCGGGACGCTTTGTTGGGAATGACGGACGACGTAGGAGAGGCGAGAGGGACCTTTACTAGCCCCCTCTCTCCCTTCCCACTTTATCGATGCACCGTCAAGCCATTACTTGGTCCACTGTTAACGTTAAGTGCATCGCCTATAGTACGCGGTGTCAGGACACCGAGGTAATAACGCCCTGCACTCGACCGTGTGGCTATAGGGTATTGCGTGGCTGTGAGTGAGAACCGATTACCTCAAATTCTGCTATGCCATGAGCAAAACCTGCTCTTCACGGTATCGTGGTCACAAGACTATCTCACATTCGCCGATCGCATCGAATTCGAATTTGTCTAGTTGTTGTTCTTGTTTAATAGCGTCTGAGCTGTCTCGTAACAGTTGATTATTTTCTTAGTAATATCTGGGAAGACGTTGAATGAGAAATAATTTAATAAAAAATTACAAAGAACAGGAAGATTTTAGTTATTATTCCGTAATGTCTTAGAAACCTCCTGATCTTTGTAAAAGATTCGTTATCCGTTTTAACCTTCTTTAGTTAAAATACCTCGCCAATGGTTTGAAAAGCATTCACTGCAGACCTTCGTAAAAGGACACTGTAATCCGGCAGTGATTCATAAGGCTATTCGCGTTAAGTGGGTCAGCGTCTCCTGAGTGAAAGATTAAAAAAGGAGATTAAGCGCCGGTCATCCCTTTATATTCCGTAATACGTTAAAACGCTCGGAAGATTGCCATTTAATGGAGCTTGCCTACGATCCGCTGCCTCGACCAAATTTCTCGAAGTAACGAAAAGTATCTGCGGTTGTGGATATTGAAGCTCTTGTTTTTATTACACTAGAACACTATAAGCGCGCGCCATTTATTTTATGTGTATGTGTATATAATTATTTACACATATTAACTCTAGTTCTCCGTTTTTTTTCAAAATAAATTAATTAAAAATTACACACACTAAATTAATCAAATAAGAATTAAAGTAATAAAAAACCAAATTATAAATTATCATTTTGTTGCGATCTTTACGAACAATAATTATTTCTTTAACAACACATATAGTCAAATATATTATATCCACGATGCTATATCATTTGACTTTTTGACGATTTAGATATAATTTAGATTAAGAACATACTGTAAAATGATCAAATCGCAAAATTGAATAATTATTATAACGATAAGCTCCATGAAACATTACGTGTATTGTTTAATAAATAATTGATCTATAATTTAAAATACTTATATAATTTAATATTTCGCACATTTATTTTATAGTACGTAAAATATTTCGGCAGCGAATTAAGACAATACCTAACATGGTATTTAGCCTTGACGGCGTAAACATTGACGCACGTAAACATTGTTTACGTATCTCTAGAAAAAAAGTTTTAATTATGTTGAAGTTCTAAATTCATATTTCAAATTAGAACGTTTAATTGTATTTATATGTATAATTATATTTTTATCAACAATTAATAGTTAAACAAGAATACTGTAGAATCTCTCTAGAACTGGTGCGCAGTGCCAAATGTAATCGTATTAATTTGTAATAATATTAATGTATTTTAATATTTAACAAGAGATGTGGTTTAGATGTTCGGTGAACGCTCCAATTCGCATTTTCCTAATATAGAAGCGATGTTTTTGCACAAATCGAGCTAAAATTTAATTATTTTGTCACCTAAAAGTTGCACAATTGATGATAGCAATATTTCACTATTGGATATATATAATTATCATTTTATATATAAATCTTCTGATTGCGTAATTCTTGAATAGATAAAATGAGAATATATCCACTTCTTTTTATAAATTATAAACTGATAATTCGAGAATATCATTAGCATAAACAATTCATATAAAAATTTATTTATAAATAAAATTAATTAAGATTGGCTTTTATTGATTAGAAGAATCTAACAATAAGCAAAGATATATAAACTTGAATAAATCGGCAAGTACAGATGTCCGTGCGACATAATATTAAAAATACAGCACATTTGCAAAATTTATAGTATTAATTCTCGACAGCGTCTTGAATTAATAATTAATTATCTTTTACCTTAAATAATACGTAATTATATTGTAACGATAAATCTCAAGGCGCGTATTTCGCGTGATATATACACATATAATTAAGAATCAAAGTGACAGGAATTAAAATTGTAAATTATTGTTTTGTCGCGATCTCTCTCTCTTTATACGAGCAATAATTATTTCTTTAAAAATACTTAAAGTTTAATTATATTTTGTCCGATGCTTTATCGTTCGACTTTTTGACGATTTAAATATGATTTGGATAGAGAACGCGCAATAAAATAGTCGAATCGCATGTCCGAGTAATTAACGATAAGTTCCGTAACATTATTAATCGTTTATTAAGTAAATAATTTAAAATATTTATATAATTTAATATTCCGCTATATACGTCATAGTACGCAAAATATTTTCAGCTGCGAATTATCAATAACATAGTTTTCGGCCTTGGCGACGTAAACATTGGCGCGCTATTGTTCACGGCTTTGTTATTATTCATACAACGATACTTGAATAGAAACTGTAGTGGGGTGAGACACTCAAATTCCTTTCGTATTAACATTCGCACGGCGACACTCGAGCAATATAGTAACAGTGCGAGACACTCCGTTAAATTTTCTAAACGCGATCAATATCGTCGTTGCTGTCATCGTGCCGCGGACAGCTCGTCGTATCGTTGGTGCTATCATCGTGCCGCGGACCGCTTGTCGCGTCGTCGGTGCCGTCATCTTGCCGCGGACGGCTTTCGCGTCTTTCGCGTCGCGTGTCAGTACAGCATTGCCACGAGTCGCACAATACTGATAATTCGAGAATATCATTAGCATAAACAATTCATATAAAAATTTATTTATAAATAAAATTAATTAAGATTGGCTTTTATTGATTAGAAGAATCTAACAATAAGCAAAGATATATAAACTTGAATAAATCGGCAAGTACAGATGTCCGTGCGACATAATATTAAAAATACAGCACATTTGCAAAATTTATAGTATTAATTCTCGACAGCGTCTTGAATTGGCCTGAATTCTGTCTCTTAAATAATTGTAAAGTTACATTTTTTTTTATTCTTGACATTATTTATATATTACGCTTTGAAATATATATCGAAGTAGAATAGGTCGCAACCTCTTTTTACTTGAAACGAGCGTGACGGAGTCATGCTGATCTCATAAAAGGCGCGACGAATGACTCGATGCAAATGCAAGCGGGAAGTTTGGCTTACGGCATTCGATCGGAAAGTGCCTTATCACGGCAGCTTAGATGAAGTAGGCGTCGTACCATAAAGCAATAAACACAGGCAACGATTACAGCGACAACGATTATAGCGGTTGTAATCGAGGCGGATCGAGAAATCCTCTATTATTGGATTTCGTTTAATCTTACGAATATCTCCATAAATATTTGTTAACGCAAATAACCCCCTTCGGGTAGATCGCGCTGGATCGCGTTTACGCTCGTGTAGACCGTAAACTGTCGTGTTATCGGCGATTATCGAGCGAGGTTTGCTCGTAATCGCCGAAGCGAAAGCGAAATCTTCTTTCGCTAAATCATCGTTGATTATTTTGACCGGCAGAAACGAGTAGATTCCGATGAGGATCGTGTCCCAGTGGCGCTTTATTGTTATTGTGTACAAATTTGACGTGAAATATTCTCGCTGTTACGATTTTCGTCGATTCTTGTGACGTTGAAATATTAAATCACATATTGCACACCGAGTATTAAATTTTTAAATATCAATACGATACTTATCATACGATATATCACAGAGATGCGATATGTTTCCATCTTTTATTCCTTCGTTCAATTATTCGCGTACTGGTTTTTCGCGAAAATTCTTCTTCCAACTACTGTTTTCAAATTTTATAGAATTTTGAAAAGATGGCATTCTCGGACATTCTCACGGTAGGACAACGTTACCCGCGCATTTCCGGTTGTTACTTAAGACAGCACAATGTCGGACGAAGCAAAGCGCGCACGGTATTATAATGCATCCAGCACGGTGTACGTCGAGTTTACGAGCCCATAAACCGAGACGAACCTTAATATAAGAATGTTATACTTCGGTTTTCATAAATTTTACAGAGTAACACCGCATCGCAGCACTTTTCCGATTCGTCGCGTCGCGTACTTTATTCACACGTCGCCCGATAGGAATGTGCGAATATGATTTTATTATCGTTCAATGTGTTTTATCGATAGATACCATAAAAATGATAAATTGATCAGTTATTTTCTTGAAGATAAATGTTTTGAAAAATAACACATCTAAAACACAGAGATTGATATGATTCCTTATTCAATAAGATATCATGCGCAAATATAGACGCACACATATACGTCATGCAGCAGCGCAGTTTCGTGAAGATTATTTAAGCGTTTACCGATATTATTCTCTCCTTTACACAAAACTTGCCTGAAATAGTCATCCGGGACACGATGTCAGTAATCGTAACTTCCTTTCGTGCGACATCGACGATCACGACTTTGACGGAAGAAGAAATACCTCACTGGTGACTTTTCCTCGCGAGAGAGAAACTTCTACGACCGGCAAGGAAATTACTTTCCACCGAGCTACGTATACCGCTTCGGGGGTTTATGGTCGTGGAACAAAGTATCGCGCGTGTGAATCAACCTAAGAGGAGGAGGAGGCCTAGAAGAGGCATCGGACACCGGTGGAGCAACCCTGTGGTAAGTAAATCGTTATTTGTATATTAATTATTTATTAATTGCATACGTGCAATTTAAATTAAGCAATTAATCGCGTAATAGACGCACACATATACGTCATGCAGCAGCGCAGTTTCGTGAAGATTATTTAAGCGTTTACCGATATTATTCTCTCCTTTACACAAAACTTGCCTGAAATAGTCATCCGGGACACGATGTCAGTAATCGTAACTTCCTTTCGTGCGACATCGACGATCACGACTTTGACGGAAGAAGAAATACCTCACTGGTGACTTTTCCTCGCGAGAGAGAAACTTCTACGACCGGCAAGGAAATTACTTTCCACCGAGCTACGTATACCGCTTCGGGGGTTTATGGTCGTGGAACAGCGAACGACATTCGCGACGGGAGACGAAAGGGGATGGCTTCGACGATTCAGAACATTTTCGGTTCTTTCGGTGTTTCATCGAAACGCGCGCGTGTCATCGCCGTGCCATTGAATGGAACGCGAGAGATATGTTGATTCTGGGTGCAAATTGCGTAAGATAATTAATTTTTAAGTTTTCTCTTCAAAACTTTTCAACTATTTTGACTTCTGTGTATTTAATCTCTAACGTAAATTTTAACGCGATAAATTCTTTGAATAATTTGTAATTATTTTTCTTACACAAAATATCTGATGAATATCTTCTCAAAATTATTAAAAATGCAAAGTTTCTCGCAAAATACCTATTAATATAATTAATTTTATATTAATATCAATTAATATTAATACTATATTAATATTATGTATTATATAAATATTTATGTATTAATAAATTTAATATATTAATGTAGGCGCAACGTTAAAACGCCTCAGTATCGCGGCTGAGGTGAATGCCGGCCGCGTAGCAACGTATGTTCGTGCATAGTATAGATGCATGTTCGCGCGGTTAATCTTGAACTTCGGTTCGAGAATTGGTTGTTGAGGGCACGTTCTGCTCCGACGAATGGTTCGGTCCGAATCGGTTAGAGTTCGGTCGATTGTTTTGGAATCGTCGTTAATGGGTCCTTTCTCTTGTACCGTCTAACAGCACATTGTAGCAATACTAACATGTTTGGCATTTGAGGAGTTGGCTGTATTAATTAGGTTCGATTTTTGCTCGCTAGAGAAGTTGATCTCCCGCTTTCGAAGTGATTTAGATTGTTAGCACCTAGGAGGTGGGTATCTTCATTCTCGACCCGTCTCTCAGCCTTACGATAAACCCGGCTCGGTCTGTATGATAGAGACTTGGTGGTTCGTATGAAATCGTTCCTAATGAAGTTCGAGTCGGCCCTCGATGGGAGCAGGCGCGGACCAAGAGTCGAGCGAACCCCATTCGCGTCGATTCCATCAATCGATTTCGTCTTCTTCCGTTTCCGCTTAACCCTCGCTCGAAGTAATCGGTGAATTCCCGACTTGTCGACTCGAAGTATGATTCTCACGTGAAGCGGGGTTCGATCGTGCCGAAATTCGAAAGTGCGGGAGTGTCGTTTAAAGTATCGCGCGTATAAGTGTGGAAGTAATCTTTTAATAAAAGTGCGGGAGTGCTGTTTAAAGTATCGCGCGTGTGAATCAACCTAAGAGGAGGAGGAGGCCTAGAAGAGGCATCGGACACCGGTGGAGCAACCCTGTGGTAAGTAAATCGTTATTTGTATATTAATTATTTATTAATTGCATACGTGCAATTTAAATTAAGCAATTAATCGCGTAATATGATTTTTTATTTATATAATTTAAACAAGAGAATTAGAGAAAAATATTTTTATATGAAAGCTATAATCCTGTAAAAGTTTCTCCTTTCTGATTATAGCTTTTATATGGAATTATTAGTTATTAGTAGTATTTTTTCAAAATTTTCAAAATTATTTTATTAATCTGCTTATTATTATATGCATCAAATATAAAAATTTAATGCGTATAATACATTTTTTAAATATTAATTATTTTGAGCAGTGCTAATTTGGATCTTTTATTCATATGTTATAGATCAACGTAACAACCCTGATATCTTGAGAGGAGGAGGAGGCCTAGGAGAGGCATCCTGCACCGGCGGAGCAACCCTAGGGTATTTATTATTTCTATATTAGTTAAAAATCTCGTAGGCGTATTAATTCAATCTGTTTATTTGAATAAATAAAACAAGAGAAAATTTTAAAAAAAGATTTTTACATATATCCTATAAAAGTTTCTATGCAAAAAAAAAATTTTTTTATAATTTATAGAATTGTTCCATAGTTATATAGAGCTTTTTAGTATTGTACATATCGGATATAAAATATTTTGCACGAAATATTAATTATATTTTGGATGCTGCTATAATTTGAATTTTATATTTGTATGTTACAGACAACGTAGCCTCAAGACCAACAACTCCGCTGTTGCGCATCAGTGCCGGTGAGTGATGAACTTTATTTTATTTTGAGGTAACGGATTCGTAGATTTGTAGATTGTAGATGCAAATGTAGATTGTAAATTGTAGATAGATCCGTTGCCTCAAAATGGATGGGCTAGAATAGATTAAATAAAAAAACTTTCAATAGATTTTTTCAATAGATTTTTTCAATTAAAATATATTACAGGTACAATTTACGGTATAAATTAAAATAAAAATTTGAAAAGAATATAAAATATTTTTTTCGATTGATACATTTTACTTAATTTGTTTAATGAAGAAGCTATTAATTTTATTAATTGTATAAAATAGTAAAAACTTATTTTCAAGTTGCGCAGATATTATCCTAATTTTTCATAGCCCATTCATCTATATTATCATATTAATTAAAGTTTTGCTTTAATTGATATAAAGCCAAATTATTGATTATTTTTATATTGCGCCGATTTTATCCTAATTTTTCATAGCCCATCCATCTATATTATTATATTAATGAAAGCTTGCTTTAATTTATGTAAAGCCAAATTATCGATTTATTAAAATAATATATAAGACACATAAATGTTTTATTAATTTCATTTTAATATAAATTATATATTATTATAAATAATATTATATTATTATATAAGAATTCAATCAATTAATTTTGATATTATTATAAGAATTCAATAAATTAATTTTGATTGATAATTTGGCATTATATTAATTAAAGTAAAGTTATAATACAATAAAACGATGCATGACAAACGGTCGTAACGTTTCACGACCGTAAACAAGCGTAAAATTACGCTCATTCACCGGCGATAATAATTAGCCGACAACGGAAGGAATTTCTTTCTTTCATGGCCCTCTAATAGAGGTCGAAGCTACATCTCTGGCTAGATGTAGCCAGAATGAATATGGCCAGGATCAACAAAAGGTAGGTCCAACTGGCCCAACAGAAGCAACATACGGTGCATTCTATTAGGGAACGCGAGTAGGACGCGCAAATAGGATATGCGAGTAGGGCACGCGAATAGGACACGCGAGTAGGGCACGCGAGTAAGGCATGCGGTTAGGACAAATTTCTCCCCCAAATTTCAATAATCGCGAATTTCCGCTGGCTTAGCCAGCAAAGTAGGGGTTAGGACATCGAAACGCGCGCGTGTCATCGCCGTGCCATTGAATGGAACGCGAGAGATATGTTGATTCTGGGTGCAAATTGCGTAAGATAATTAATTTTTAAGTTTTCTCTTCAAAACTTTTCAACTATTTTGACTTCTGTGTATTTAATCTCTAACGTAAATTTTAACGCGATAAATTCTTTGAATAATTTGTAATTATTTTTCTTACACAAAATATCTGATGAATATCTTCTCAAAATTATTAAAAATGCAAAGTTTCTCGCAAATTAAACTTTTATTAAATGATTTCATTAAAAATAAACAGCGTCACATGTACTATTGACAATCAACATTAAAGTGTCATCTCTCTTTGGCGTTTATTCAGTTGTTCGTCAGCAGTCTCGTCGAACTTGCGCGAATCCGCATTGGATGCAAAGCAGTTAGAAGTTTTTGAACTCGATGCGGGATTATTGGACCTGTAGTTAAATATTTCCGCGCGACGCGGCATGGTAGATAAGTTTGTTAAGCGGATTCCGACCATTCTGGCACGGCTTAAAATCGACTATTTACGCTAAAGATGATTGTTTATAACGCGAATATCAGTCGTGAACACCTCGCTGCATCTGTTCGCGATATAACTGCAAATCTAACAAATTGTATTAAAATTGAGAGCAATTGATGTTTTATCAATGTTATCCGCAGTATTTATAATACTATTTTGAATAAAGGCTATAAACTAAACGGCCAAAACCCGAATGCAATGCGTTACTTCGAATAGTAAGCATTAATGCAATTTGTTTCATCTCGGGCTTAGAAACCTCCGTCTCCCCCACGCCGTATTTCCGGATTACGACAGCGGGTACGCGGCCATACCGAACGAGCCCAGCTAATTAAGGCGTTCCCGTTCGACCCTATGGATTATTTAAATCAATGTCACGCTGCCGGTCCTCGAGAGGCTCGTTAGAAATGGGCCAATTACCATTAAGAGGTCGACGGGGCGACTCTCCTTCCCCGAAGGAGCAAAAGAGTCCGAAATTACGCGCTCGTGTCGTCCTCTTACCCCCTGCAATAAACTCGAAAATTTTGTAATAAGCCGCCCCTTCCGAGGAGAAAAAGAAAGAGAGAGAACTGTCGCTTCGCGTTTATTGTATGTACACGCGTATGACGTGCTCGCGCGATTTGTATGTATGAGAGGGTGCTCATCGCAGAGAGTCACTGACGACGGTTCTCTGCTACCGGAGTAAGCTGCCACCCCGCAATATCTGACGGAATTAGTTGTCGCTCGGGTTCCGGGGTTAAAGGGGTTGCTAGACAACTGGTTAAAAGGATTATCCGTGCTTACGTTACTCGGCCCGGGCTAATGCCCCGCGCATTATTAAATCATTCCTGGAACCGCTGTGAAACACAGGCCGCTGCCGGATGCCGTAAGACATGAGTCCTGTTCTCGTCCCGTCGCTGGATATCCCCGTCGGCGTTGGTGAGTAACCACCGCGAAAACACGGAGTCACCTCTCTTAGAGGGCCCTTCAACAGAATTCCTACCTCGCCGCTGCCGCGCCGTCTCTCCCCTAGTACTTGATCACAAGTTCAAAGAAGTTGCCTTTGCCAAAGGGTGTTGGTGCATGGAAGTTTCACAAGTGTCAACGTGTTCCGTAAAGTTTTCTCAATATTTGTCGTTTAATAGATATTTGATGAAACTATTTTCAGAATTTACTCCGATTTGAGTCTGACTGGAATTAGAATGATTTATACAAATCAGTTTCTTTTCGTACAGAAAGAATATTATTATCTGTTTTTGCGCGAAGAAAAAAAATTATATTCTATTTTCCCATATAAGATTTCGGTTAAGTTTCCATAAATTGAATCATAAACAGGTCTTTGGAAGATATATACTCGCGAAAGATAAAGTCAAACTTGAAAGTAACTGCAGAAGTTTTCATTTTAGCGGTACATTCTCTGAATGAACAATAAACTATCTCCGCGCCAAATGGGACCGAAGAATTCGCGATTACGCAAATCTACCATAATTCACACGAGCATCGCAGAGGTTACACGACTGCTTACCATACTGAAAGTTCCTTAATCCGAGCGGATCCGAACGCTACCAACTGCATCGCCGCGACGCGCCCAAGAAACTCAAGTTTGAAGCGTGTAGCGTTCAGTAGCGCAGCTGCCGTAGTTTCTTTCCCGTCTAGCTCTCTTCGTCTTTTTTCCCTTTTCTTTTCCTCCGCCTCGTCCTCATTGTTTTCTTCCACTTTTTTTCTTGGACGAGCGCCTTGGTCGAATAGCTTTCCATTTAAAGTTATGGACACTGAAATCCTCCCAGAACTGTCCGCGTAAAGATAAAGCGAACAACGAAGTCATTGTTCCGCAGGTAGGGTCGTTCATTTGCCATTCGGATACGCCTGTAGCAGCCCGGTGGCAGATGCACCTGTTCGCAGTAGTCTCATGCGATCCCTTTACGTCCCTCGAGTTTATGAGCGCAGCCATCGTGTCCACGTTTGCTTCGGGCTTTACTATGGAAGTGTGACACGATTCTGGCAATCGGTGATTCTGTCTGTACCCTCTTCTCTCTTTCTTTGTATTCACAGGGTGCGCGGAAACTCGCGAGAAGTGGAAGCTTTATCGTGGATTGTCAGCAATTGACGTCGTATGTCATCGTATGAAGCGAGCGGTATGTTGAGAAATGAGATGCATAAATATAAAAGATTTCAGATTGAAGGACAAGAATAGGAACAACCCCGACCGGAAGCAGAACAGAATGACGTGGTAACAGTCTCCCGAGGATTAGTGCGGATTGAGACTCCGAGGAATGATTCGCGTCGTAATCACGAGCTTCGTCTTGATGAAAATTTCGTGGTCTTTGCGTGATAGAACATTTTCGGAAAATAGAACGCGAATAAACATTTCTGGAAATTAGTCTTTTGATAATAAATACAACGTTAATCTAGTTAGAGTGAAGATTATTTTTCAAGAATAACGAGCATTACTCTTGTATTTATCTCTTTGTATTTGCATTAAAAATTATTAATTATTATTGAAAAATATTTAATAACTATTATTGTATTGAAATAATCATAAGCAAAAAAAGAAGATTGATGTTATAATGGAGAAAATATTGATGTTGAATAAACGCGAAAATGTCGCATAGAATTGTGAAATATAATAATTTATCTATTTATATATATGAGAAAAATTTTAATTCAACATTGTGTTTTGGAAAGCTTTATTTTTGCCGTGTATATAGCTCGATTGAAAGTATTGACAGATTCCAAACAAAGTGATTGCTCCAAAACGTTATTAAAAGTTAACAAGTATTGCGACTAATGTAACGGTATTTTACGCTGCTGAAAATATGAATCATGCATTGCGCGCTCTAATTAAAAGTTGATAATTAATTAAATGTCGATGTATCAATCAACAAAGTCCATCGAGTCGACGTTTTAGATCGGTGTAATTACAACACGCAAGCAAATATGGGTTACGACCAACTTAACTTATCGAATCCGACTGTAGCTGCATCATGGATGCAGGCACATTCACGCGACGTATGCAAACATTTTGCACGGTATTTTTCAGCAAGTTTATGGAAACGCGTCGGCTTGATGTAAAAATTTTGAAGCGACCGAAATTATACTCACACTGATATCGCGGATGTTCAAAATCGATTCCTCGAAACGCGTCAAATGTCACTTCGATTGCGAGGATGCACGCGAAAACGCATCGATCGGGCGAATCGCAGTGAAACAAAAGCGTTCCAAAGACCGGCTATTCTCGCGGGGGAAAAATATATTTTTTACAACGGCTTAATCTGAATATAATTCGACTTTATGGTGACATTTAACCGCGCGGCAGCGGCCACGAGGGAACATAAGCGTACAACGTGCAGCTTCCGTCCCGTTCCAAGTACGTGGTTAATTGTTAGGCGTGTGTGCGCAGGTCCAATTAAACCATTATGCGCGAGGGACGTGAAACGCGGGAGAGTAACAGAAATATAAAATCTCAGCGGAGTGCAATAATTCACTGGTGTTTTCGCGTCGAGTTTCGTTTACCTCGGCATTTTAACTGGTTTTTATAGTTTCTCGCGTCTCTCGTGCGGCTCGTTACAGACCGGGATTTTGCATTCGTCGCGACTGCCTTACTGGCTGTAACACGGTCGTTAAACACCAACCAACGTGACCCCGGGATTCGCGCGAGAAGGGAACGGGGAAAAAGAGCGGGGGACAAAAGGAATATTCCATACGCCCGGCTGCGCGATTCACCCCGCAAAATTCGGGACGACTCGGCGCGGTGAAAACGGTTAATCGCTATTATTTACAAAATTCGTAAGCAACGGTACGAGCGATGTATCGTTGACGAGATTTTCCGTCGAGTATGAACGTTGCGGGATTAAAAACGTTTCAGAATTTTTTTATGATTTTATTTTTCGCCACGCTGATGCCGGATCGGCGTATAGTGGAGACGCGCGATGACGAAGGAAACGCGAAAATCACGAGCACGTGTAAACACGTCGATGAGAGGAGGGAGGATGGGGAGAGCCGGTGCGGCAGAGTCGGCCGGGAATAAGTTATGAACTCTATGCATTTTAAATGACTAAATCTCTGGGCCGTACGTACTCTTTGCTGAATTTTTCCGGGCGAGAAATGCATTATTGGACCGGCAATCTCCCTAGACGCCGCGTCTGCGTGATGTCGCTCGGCGTGTCGTGTACGTGCGATGTTATCGCGATGTTACATCCGCTTGTTCTCGTGTTTCGAAAAAGAACGCAACCACGTGCCACTCTGTTAGCTCTTTTTATTTCGCTTCCCTCCCTGCTTTTGCACCCTTCTCGTTCTCCGGCAGTGGAGTCGTTGCTCTTACGTTGCTCGCGGCGCTCCGGAAGGGAACCTGTCCGGGGACACGGTCGCACGTGCGTAAAGTCACCGGGCGTCTGTTGTTTCTGCAGACGACAATGTCTCTGTCACAGAGTACGAGTGCAAGAAATCTTAACGGCGAGATTCGTTCACGAGGGGATACTCCTGAGGAATCGAGGAGAGAAACTAAATATGCAATAAAACAGTCTGACTATAAATAACAGTTTCTACTTACTTTTATAAATCATAAGAAAGAAGACGAAACGAATTAATATTAGATAACATTGCAACGAATGAGCTGGTATCGAGTTATCTGATTGAATTATAGAATCTCCAGATCATTCGGAATTTATATTTTTGTCAGTCTTGACTATCAAAATGTAATCGTCGTAGAGGAAAGAGGTCAACGAAATAACGGTCTCGAGAATAAGTCACGGATGAATGGGTCGCTTCAATATTTACGCGGCCACACGACACGCTATTATGTAAACGGATGAAATTTTATCGTCGCTCGCGCATATGCAAATCGCAAAGGAAAATAAAATTTGCATCACGCCCTTTTTCCGCGCCGCTCTTTTAGAACTTCGGAATCCAATCCGACGGCGCGCACTCTCAAATTCAATATGGTGCTGCGATGCGCATATGGCGTTGTATATCTCGGCGGGATCATAAATATAATGGGGCTAAAGGGACACGATGGAGAGATATATGTAACGTACCGTATATATAATATTAAAAATTTCTCACAAACAATAGTCTTTTATGAAATTTATTTCAAATTGATCATTGGATCTACGACCGACAGGTGATTTTGGAACAGCATGTGGAACGTAACCTGCGTTATCGTGATTAAAATCTTTGCGAATTCGTTTTAAATATTGGCTGTTTATATGTAAATTTATTAAAAAGATGTCGGTGTTGGAATACAATTGCACCGCGGAACATTCCACCGTGGTAAATTAGATTACTACTTACTCATCAATTTTCTTCTCTTCTGCACGGTCGCGTTATCTGAAGAATTAATAAAGGCCGAACTCGGCGGAAAGGCATGAAGGGACCGGGGAATACCACGAGAGCACCACTTTCAATTCCGCATTTGCATAAAATAATCCATAGCGACCGGACTCCAGTGAGAAATTACACCGTGCCGTGGACGATCTCGAGTACTCAGCCGGGGGCGCCGGTCGAATGGAGGTATTTATTATAGAAAATCGATTTCAAACGAAGGAACGCGCACGGAATTCAGGTGGTAAGAAATCAGAGCCGGCTTCTTATTTTGCGCGCTATTGTCGCCGCGGAATCGACCGATAACTCTTCCAATTATTAAAAGGATCGGAAAGAGAGAGAGAGAGAAAGAAAGGGGAAGAGAACAAAGTACCGTCATTTTGCTGGCCTGAGAAGCTTTAACGCGCGACACACAGTGTTGCAAAGTACCGCGTGTTGAAAAAGCACCATTTTTGAAAGCGTCGGGTTTTGTATGTGTGTGCGCGTGCGAGCTTTTAACAAAAAAATACGTAACCGTCACGCTAAAAGCCAGCAATCGGTGAGGCGCGGAGCGCGCGAAATTATATCACGCGGCAGATTTTAGCCATTGCACGCGGACACCATCGAGAGAAAGAGAGAGGGGTTTGCCTTTTAGACGCGTAGCATTTGCGTGCGCCGTTTTAGCAAAAAGGCCGACGGTGCGTGCAACATTTATTAACGTTTCCTTTCTATAACGAGAAAGATTCGATGTATCCCACATGTCAGGTGCATTCGGATATCTCTTTAAAGCCACGGTTTCCAATGGAAATGAATGGAATTTCATTTCCATTAAACACGCGGAGAGCCAATTTTTTCTCGTCTCTTCCGACGGTCGTGAAATCTTAAAATCAGCTTTACGAGCGGCATCTTGGGCTCGCGGGAGCGATGCGAATGACACGCAGACGAGGGTGCGGATGCAAGCGCTTTGCAGTATTGATGCGTTCTTGGTACGCGCCAAAGAAGGGGTCGAGGTCTCTCGGAGGTCACGTCATTTTGTGTTATTAAATTTATATAGACGGCACGGACCTCTCTCTGATCCCGGCGACGTAGATTTGTCAGGAGGGAGAACGGTGACCCCGCGGGCCTTGCGGGAATTCAATATTGCACTTTCCCGTGTTTCTGTCCCCTCCCTCCTCTTTCCCGCACCGTCCGGAGCTCCGTTCTTCTACCCTCTTGGGGAAGGCGCAGCCGGCAAATGTTTGTGAAACTAATGCAACCGTTCTGAGATTTGATGACATAAAGAGCGAGAGGAGCAGGGA
>NW_021848872.1:176252-194357 GCF_003651465.1 Formica exsecta | reverse complement strand
GAGAGGAGCAGTGAAAGAGAGAAAGAGAGAGGAAAGACGAGATGAGTAGCATGAGGTACGAGCGACAGTTAATCTTTCGCTCAAGAGTGATGACATTTTCGGTCGGCAACGGTAACGTCGAAAGCGGAATATTTAAGTGGGCAACTTGGGAGTGAAAAGAGACGTGCAATGATGAAATAAAAAGTAAGCGACGTTTTAATAAACACAAAGTATGTAATTGTTCTAAAGAATGACATCAATGAGAATTCTATGTAAAAAAATATTCTACTTATCAAAAGGATTTAAAAAGGATAAGATGGAAAGATAATATCATGAGGGTATATATATAGTTTTATAAGAAGCCAGGATTTTGAAAATGGAAGTCTTTAAAAACAGCGAATCTCGGGGAAAGTATGCTCGATCCAGATAAAAAGTTTTCCAAAGTAATTACAAAGTTCTACGACAAGAATTTAACGATCAGCTCGCAATGAGAGTGCGCAGAAATTAGATAAGTATTTATATATATACTACGAATTTCAACTTTTCGAAAACCTCATTTTACAAAGATGATATTCTACTTGTTCTTGTTCGTAAAGAAATGAAAAAGTTTGATTTATAAAAACTATTAATGCGTCACAATAAAGAGTCTTGTAACTATTGCTCAAGTCAATTGATTAAATACACAAAATTCCGTTTATTAACATTTCTTTTATGTTCTTTAATATAATTAATATCTATGGTTTATTATTAGTATAAAAAGAAGTCTATAGGAAACAAGTTAGCTGAGAGAATATATGCGAGTTTTCAAATATAGACCAATATATCATTGCTATTTGAAAGCTTATATTTTAAGCTGCTGATACATAAGCTCTTAATTAATTAATTAATATCAGATTACTAACGCATATATCCATTATTCAGATTTCAGATTATAGAGTACACATAACGTCCGGCTTCATGTTTATGCAAAGTATACAACAATGTTTGAATAGACATGACCAATATTCTAATCAGGCAATAGTATTTATTAATATCGTATTTATTAATATAGTATTTATCACTTATTAAATATTAAAAAAAAAAAAACAGATTTTATCATTTTTTTTATTTATAATACAAGATTAAACACATTGTATTCATTCGTTTTGACATATATTTCTAAAAAAAATAATTTCTAAAAAATTAAATATTTTAGAATTACACACGCACCCATACACAATACATATAAATTAAGGAAATATTATTTTTCTGCTCTTTAATTTTCTTTTTTCTTTTTTTTTTGCATTTTTTTCTTTTTTTTTTCGCCGAAAGAGGCAACTATAAAAACTATTGACTGTACTCAAGGATTCGATCAAGACGCGATGCTTAAAGAACATGGAAAAAGGAGACGCGATTAATGGGAGAATCCGATCAGGAGATTAAAGCCGTTTCTATCCTTCGTGGGAGGCACCTTCGATGACCGCCGCTTTTTTTTTTTAAGTCGCCTGCGTGATATTCCGCGCGTGTACGCGAGTCGTATGTTTACCTCGCGGTAATGGGCGCTACTGCGTGACGCGGTTTCTTAATTTCGTTGGTTTCAGCCCCTCGGACCGGATGTAGAAGAGCGAAAGAATCGTTACGAGGACGGAACACCGCACTTTACGGATCCGACGAGAAAAACGAGGTGGTGCGATAGGCGAGGGGCGAAGCGGGGCGAGAGAAAGAGAAAGAGTGAGAGAGAGCTTTGACGGTAGGATACGAGAATAGACGAAAAGGAGAAATAGGGATAGAAAAAAATAAGGTAGGGTAGACAAGGGCGCGAGAGGCATGCCAAACAGGTGCTCGAAAGGGTGTATCGCTCTTCTATTTTTCTTCGGCCCCTCTTTGGTTAGCTTGCCTTTTAATGATGATGCTGACTCACTACTCGCGGTCCATGATCTCGGCGGAACTGCGGTTACGCACGTAATGCGTGTACCTATTTTCTTCTCGTACTTTTTCTTCCTCCATGATGGTAAAATGAAATCGCGGCAATAGATGAGATACTTCATATATAGCAGCTGAAGAAAATTCATGAACATAAATTTTTCTAGAGGATTATTTGATTTTAAAATTGTATTATGAAGGAGAAATATTAAAGAAAAACATTAATAATCTTGCAATTTAAAAATACGAGAAAATTAATAATGCTTTATATACATATATATATGTATATATGTATATATCTTATATATTATATTTTGCTGGATACGACTATAAAATAACATTGTGAATTCTTCTCTTAGAATTTTTTTCTGTGATAGATGGTCGCTCCAAGAATGCGCTTTAGTTTTTGACAGCGCCAGGTGATATCTGTTTCACACTTGAAATGTACTTCTTATTCCATTGAAAAGAGTCACATCAGCAACGTCTGGCCATATATTTCACTTTCGTCTTCCACGAGAAAAGAAAAATATACAAAAAAGAGAGAATAAAAGAAAAATAGAAAGCATATTAGTGTATCTCCACTTTGTCTTTATTCTGAGAGAATCATTATGTAGGATTATATAAACTTTAAATCTTAATATTCCCTTATGCTACAGTGCATTCTATTTACGGTTGCCTCTATCAATCTTATAATGTCGTCGTTTACAGCGAGGGCGAAACTCAATATCGATATGTCGTAAAATGTAATTTTAGTTTGACGAACTTTTGTAACGCGAGGGATCATACACGCTCGATATTCGTGCAACTTTAATTTCACTTTTGCAGCTGCGCATCTGATACGAGGAGTGCTCGATGTACCTTCGATTTTTTTATACATCCATCGCGGCCACCTCGAAGCATCGCAAAGTACAAAGATCGAATCTTTCTTCCTCGGCGTCACGCAAGCGCGATAATCGCATTTTAACGAGTCTACCGTCGCCGAACGACGAACACTAATTATCCAACAATCTGTCAGCGAGATACAATTAAACCGACATTATAAAGTCTCGAGTCGACGTCAGAGACGGGAGGGGGAGACCGAGTTGAATTTTCCAGACTGCGTACTTCCGCCCTCGCGGGAGGCCAGTCTTAAGGGAGGATCCTTTAAATTCGCATAAACGCGAGGAAACTATCCCCCGCTGAATACCCGTGTACAACATCGCGACGAGACTTCGCTTCTTTCGTTGCTCTAGCGCACTCCCGATTTCTTCCTTGTTCCCTCCACCTTGTCGTCTGTTCCCCCGACACAATTCACTCCCGCTCAAAGTTAAATACTCGACGCGAAACTTCCGCCTTCCTCCCGGTGCCTTCTTAATCATTGACACTAGCTCACGCCCGCTTGGAATGTATAAATAACTAATTAGACGGCTGACGCGAGCCGAGAGAGCGCGAATGCATAATTTAAGTGTCCATTAACGCGCACGCCATAGTTTCGCCGTTAATACGCGCAAGAGAACCGCGTGCCTTAATTCGTCCCGTGGGAATTCGATAGAGTACCGAATCTTACTCTGGTGCGATTTCCGCATGACATCCTATTCTCGAGAGTGCGAAATGTCATCTTTAATATTTACGACGGATCGTTTACAATACCGCAATATTTTGAAATCGCATTATTTACACACATACTGGAAGAATAAAGAAAATATTTCTTCCGATAATTAAACTTAAAATTATAGAATACGCATGATTACAATTACAATATTATAATATTGTGTGCATAATTTTCCGTGTGTAATATTTCCGTAAAAAACAGTATTTATTTCCCTCATGTCATATAGTCGCGGAAATCGAACAGATCTGACAATTTTGAAAATGGGACTGCAACGTATGACTGGCGTAACATTTTTGTGAGTGTAACGACGACGTGTTCGGGCGCGAGAAGCTTCCAATACCGTGATTGCTAGCGAACAGTGGGAGTGAATGTAACATACGTGTACCCAGAGATACACTCCATCGCCGTCGATATGTGCGACGGACGAGAACAGCGAAACGGCAGCTCGCGTCGAGGGTAGCACGGGAGGCCTCTGTCTCGCTCCGACTTGATGGCACCGAGAGTTGACAGATTGGAAACAACCCGAGACTTTTATGGCAACTGTTTCCCGCGCGACTATAAATCCTTTATCTCGATTGTTTATCGTGCAACGAGAGAGAAAGAAAGAGAGCATTTCTCATTTGCGTTAAAATCCCTCCACGCGGGATCATCGTATACACGTTCGATGCGCGTCGTCTCCTCCGCCAAAAACCCCTTAGTCGCATTCTCCCTCATCGCTCTTTCCCCTTCGCGAGAGTTCTGTATATATTCCTTTCAACCCCTCCCGATGTCCACTCCGTCCTTCCCCTAACAGGGAGAGCGCGCGTGCATTCGGCTGGATGCAACCGCACCTGAATGCGCATACTTATATCGGAGAAATGTTCGATTTTATGGATCATTTCGCGGAGCTTTATGTTGGCCGAGCTAGAATTCCTCGACGAAAAAATTTTGACAACGTAGAATCCGAATGTTCCGCCGCGGTTCTCGTTTTACGAACGAAAACGGGAGAAACGTGGTATTCGGTGAAATTAAGAAACAGCTAGTCTCATGCTATTATTCGCCTGTTCCTCGCTTCTCCCCCTTTCTCCTTCTCCTTCTCTGCTCGAGTCTTCTCGGGGTTCGGCGATGGAATTTAGTAGAAACGAGGATGACGAGCTTCGAAGTCCCGGGATAATGGCGCGTTCCATACCGACAAGAATGCCTAAGGTAGATGATGGTGGTTTGGGGCAAAATTTTGCGCATGTCGAATAAAATTAGTCGTTCACGCGATTAAAAGCATGGAATGGAGTCCTTTGCCTGACGGTAACATTGTCGGACAATCCGTTCACGCTGCTCGGCTAGCGCGTTATTACTTTGGTCCAAACAAGGGGTCCAAATTCATATGAATTCGTAAAAATATGTATGCACCTAGATATGCTCGCCGCGCTCGCTACAAATCGGTCGTGCACAATGCGCTCACGTCGCAATAAAAACAGCGCGGGCGCGCTTCGGGAAATGTTACAGTCGCGTCGCGGTGGATTTTTAGTTTTACGTTTTACGGAGGGGGAGAGGAACACGCACGGGAGGCGGATGCACGTCGGTGGAATAACATTTGGCCTTTCGCAGTGCCGTCGATTTTCATCAAGTGATCCAACTTTGTTGCGTTGTGTTTACGCTCATCCCGTTACACCTGGCGCAGCGCGACGGCGGTCGTGTATTATCCAAATTGCATTATCGCTCTCTGTTTGCGCGGTTATAACGTCAGCCGATGTATTTGTCACGGAGCACCTCGCCTCGCCTCGCCCCGTGCACGGTTGGTCAAATGGCTTAATTGCTTTGTCCACGCAATTACGAAATTGCTTACAATTTACAATCAGCCCGACCGGATTCTCTCGCGCACGCTTCTCGCCGATCAATTTTACGAACGCGTACACGCGCCGTCCTTTTTCGAGCTGTTTGTCACGGTGCATAAATCAGTTTGCGCAATAAATGCATATTGATATATAAAAGCGGCGCGCTCTCGCAATTAGCTCTGATTGTTATCTTTGACCGATTATTCTCGATGTAAAAATTTTCCAGTATTATTACAGAGCTTATTCTCCGCGTTTCCTTGCACGTGCTCTTTCGGAGGCATCGATTGCCTATTGTTCGTTTCATCCGCGACGTATCAAGATCAGTCGACTCCGATCACGATCATCGTTGCTCATATGTATATTATTTTTTTAATCCCCCAGCGCGCACTCTCGAATCTCGTATCGCTCGTATTTCACAAATATCGGATCGCACGCGGGTCGTAAAGTATTCCCAAAATTCCGGGCGTTTAAACGGCCACGCGCGGGCGTTTCGCAAAATTTATTTTCGCGAGAATGGACGGGCGGTGGAGACGGCGGCGGCGACAGGGCGATGCATCCGTTCGCGAAGCACGATTCGCAGCCGATCCGCGCGCGATTGGCAACGGAACGGCAGCGACGGGCCACGAGTAATCGATTTTTCGCGTTCGATGGGGCAGTGTAGCAACTACGCCGTATATAATCGCGAAACGGCAGAATAATTTAATAATGCCGTGGACCGAGCGGCCGAATTTAACCGCGCTCGCTCGCACACGATTGACTATATGCCGATATACAAAACGCGCGCGGGCATTTAATGGAATTGAAACGGATAATCCTCGATGCTATTGCCGCTTGTATGTCTCTTGCCACGCCGCGATTTACTCTTTCTTGCCGGTCGTATGTTTTGCGGGGCATTCGACGGATCGTTCGTTGACTCGATGCAAAAATAGTCGGCTTCGCGTTAACCCGCTTCGATCTCTTCCAGAGCTCTCTTGGTAAAAGTCGAAAATGCATATTCCACTGCGAGCTCTTGTCCTCGAATCGGCTGGTGCGAGAACTAAAATTCGAAATTGCTCGGTGAAAATAAATGCGCGAACAGTTAAAATAAACAGAAACAGGGGGAGAAGTCGGCGAGGGACGAGCGCATATTTTTATACGCCCGGGGAAAATATCGGGGTGTGAACGGCGGACCATTTTCTGGCCATTTTTCTGAGGTGTACGGCGTGGCGAGCCGTGCTGTATTTGTTTTTCGCGCGTAACGAGTTTCGTATATAGACGAGGTCGTTATTTGCACGCACGATTCGTTACATACTAATTTTAACGTGCGAACTATACAAAACGACGTATGTTTCATACAAGCGATTTTATCGGAACAAAACAATAGCTTTTGTAATAGTCAATTGGATGACAGAATTTCAACGAATTTAAATGGATAATACAAAAGAAAAAAAATATCTGAAAGATTATTTTTTGAATATATTATACATTTTTTGTATTTTTTTAGTGTTATTCGTGAAACGTTTCATCCAGCAATATCGCCAATTTCGAAATGGGATGCTTGGATTTTATGTCTATAAAGAATCTCTCTCTTTCTTTCTAACACAGTTTCAGAAGTTTACGAACCAATATTACTTCGTAGACATTTGATGTACAGCGAAATTGATAGCCAATCGAGCGAATGAACAGGGGAATACATGGAAAAAGTTAGAAAGGTTTATATCCCCTTAGTCAGATGAAATGCTAATCGTAAGCGCACGAGGAGGATGAGGCAAGGGAAGGAGCGACACTCACGCGCAACCCGATAAAATCGAACGCGAAGGATATCCGATTCGGGAGAGCGTCAGCTCGCCTGTCTCGCACGATTTCATCCGCGTAGAAATAGCCGCGTCCGTCTACAAATCGAACTATATGGGCTGGCATCATGGAATTCCTAAACGCGAGCCAATAAGAACTTTTCCAATTGACTTCCCTCGCGGCTTAATTCACCGGAACCAAACGTAAGTAGCGAGGCGGATTGTATGGCGAGCAGAAGGTTACTCAACGATGACGACGACGACGACGCCGACGACTAGAAAGAGGAAGAACGAAGGAAAGAGGGGAATTGAGTTGGTACGACTGCCTCGGAAGGGTGAGCGAGGATTCTCCGGAAGGAGTGTGATCCAAAACTCGCATCCGCCTGCGTGCAATCGCGAGCAACTCCGATTTCAATTTAGATCGTCTGCGGGATCCGCGCGACCTGATTTCTTTCAACAATCTTCCCTCTCCCCTCCATTCCATTTCGCAGCCCGGTTTTATTAGCGTCATTCAATGGAACACTTTGTATACAGCGGTGCGGCGAAGCCCGGCCACGAAGTCGGCCGTAGTCGATCGAATTGCGAGGCCAGCTGTGAGGAATATGGATGAGATCCGGAAAACCCGGACTGCCCCGAATCTTTTAAGAGGACGATAAATGTAATAGTAAGTGCCGGTTAAAAGATGGAGGGTAGTAGTAAAGATTTATTTTCAACGACGAGATGTATGTGTACATGTTGAAAATTGTTTTTCTTCATCTCATCATCGCGAGCCGATAATATTTTTGAAGTAAAGATTTGTTAGCGTTGTGCAAACTCTGTAAAACATAATATTAAAGATATACATCCTTCCTCGAAATAAAGAAATAAGTCATTAAAGTACAAATCGATGACGTAGAAGGCGTGAGCGATAAAGAAGAAGAGGAACGCCTGGGGTAAAAATACGGCTACCGGGATGCGATTTATCGGCGGGGCCCGAGAAGGGAAAAAAGTCTTTGTAGGATTGATAGTGACGAGGGTTCGATGTCGTGGCGGGGAGCAGATTGAAGGGAGAAAGAAGGGCGAAACGGGCGAAGGAGAAGGAAGGTGGATAAATGGGAGAGAGAGGAAGGGAAAAGGTCGGATATCGGCGTAGTTCCGTAAAGTTTCGATAAGTCGGTCCCGAAGCGTTTACTTCCTAGTGAGCACGACTGCCGAGCCGTAGGATGGAAGACTGAAGGAAGTCTAGACTTTGGAAGATCAAAAGGTACCGTCGGCCTGGAAATAACGCGGCTCTGGGTGTCTTACTTCGCAGTCGTTGAGTTTCTGGAGAATTCTCCTCTCGCGCCGTCTTTCGTCTCTTCCTCTTCTCCATAGAGTTTTACCTTCTTTCCTGCTTCTACTCTCTTTGCCCCTCAGCGCGATGTGATCGTCTCTCTTCTTGCGTCATAAGCAGGTCACTTCTATGGGTCACACGGTCTCGTTTCGAAACGCGCTTGAACCCCCGAATTTGATATTCAGCTACGGCTATCACCCGACATAACAATGGCATTGTTAATCTTTCTGCCCCGCAAAACATCACTATAATTGCCGCTCTATAATTAAAGCGGAAATTTCCAAGGAAGGAGTAAACCTGCAATAATCCATCAATTCAGTACAGTAATATCAGACGACTATTTTACACAGACTGTGATATCCTAGCAGAAAACGCAATCCTAGGAAGAGAATCGCGCGCCCGCAACATGAATGAACCGGCCCGCCTTTTCATTTTTGCTTCGTTTCTTCGTTGCGGAAGATCTTCCGCGAGATCAAAGCACGCGATTGAAAGTTTGATGCGATTATACGTCCGCGTGTAAGAACCAATTGCATCTTTTTCTTGATGGAGAAACGGAGTAGAGCCGCGATCCCGCTTATCCGTGAAGAGGAGAACAAAACGCTTCGGCGCTCGGCCCGCTCGTATTAGGATTCTATTAACCTATTTTCCCAACTATTGCACGCGCGGGTCAAGCCACAAAAGAGAACTCTAATGACATTTCTTTTTAACGGTCGAGGGGCGGTGGTGCCGCACGCGCGTCCGGTCTCGGAAAAATAGCTTTGTTTCGCCGCGGGGTGAGACACGCAGATTGCATTCCCCGCGGAGCGAAGGAAGTATACAAGTGCGGAAGTGCCGATTGTTTCTTTACGGCGAGATGTTGAGTATTCGCGGGGAAAACTTCCCCCGCAACTCTCTTTCGTTCGCTACCGGCCGCGTTCGAGAAACTCGTTGGCGAATACATATACAAGCGAAATTTCATTGCGAATCCGACAATTGTTTCGATTCGCGCTGTGTCATAAGTGCACGTCGACAATTGCCTCGTTCCTTGTACAATTTCAACGTCAGCGAGGGGATACAGTACATTCTTCAAAGCTGTAAAAATTCTTTCATTTCATACAAGTCGTTATACTTTCAAAGAATATGTTCATGATCCTATTTTTATTATTGCGTTTCATCTAATGTCTTTTATAACACGCTCTTTGCTGTTTCGATCTGCAGTTTTTACAATTGCTGGACTTGATTTATATTGCACGCTTTATCATTTGGTTATTTCCTTTTATAATATTTTGATCGAGTAAATGATTAATCGTTTTCTTAAAGTACAAATTTCATAGATTTTATTACATAAATAATGTCACGCTCGTATAAATTTCTGCGGTATTGCCTTTATTAATAGCAACCGCCTGGAATCGCCGTAGTTATTATCGCGTCGATTTAATATCGTAATAGCGATTTCATACTCACGCATAGTTACGCGCGGAATCGCATTTATATGCATCGATATCAAACATTACCGCAGAGAGTGCACGACCGATTATATAATTACTACTCGTGGATACGTATCACGGTGATATTCGGCTCTTGCCCGATTTAATCGGATGATGCGATCATAAAATTTCCATTTCCAATCTGGCAAGTTGGATAGCAAGTTCATAGAACGAAATAACTCCGCGTTCTCATTTCTTCACGATCGATATCTCTGGCCATTTTTGGTTGGCTCGATCTTTACGATGAATCCATAAAAAGGCAAAGCGGTATATTCCGAGAGAGAGAGCCCAAAAAGTCAGAGTTTCGGAATGGGAGAAGACAAGGCATAGAGTGGGAGGAAAATGGCTTTCAATATCCCGGAAAAGGAATCGCAAAAATTCGGATATTAGCTCGCTTCACATCGATGGTAATCATATGTGAGGAGTCGTGGGTCTACGAGAGAGCGGCAAGGGTAGCCTAGAAGAGAGAGAAAGAAAGAGAGAGAAAAAGAGACGGGAAAAGGACAGCGAACGAGACGGAGGGCGAGGAAGGGGCGAACGCGGACTCGACTTGCCTTTGAGGTTCTGCCAAAGAACATTCCGTACGAAAAATAAAGCAAATAAATCGCGTGCTTCAGACGTTTACGTAATGGGAAACGAAATAGGATGTTGATACGACGAGTTGTTTCGCGCGCGGCACCGGCTGCCGATTTGGTTGTTGCGAATTGTGTATCACCTTCTGCATCGCGCAGCCTGTATCCGCCATCCGTACGGTATGCGTGTGCGAATTCTGGAAGACGCGAAACGCAAAGCCGAACTTCTAGTCGCGTTTCACCGTTGGACCGCCTAGTGCAGCGAGGAAAAACCCAGGTGCTCTACGAGGAAAAATATCCAATCTACTCCTGTCGGTCAAAGGGAAAGTATCTCGAAGCAAAAAGGCCGACAGAATGACATGAAGGCGGCAACGTCGAAGTAGACGAACCCCAGCCAGAGGTGGTGGAGAGAAGGAGTTTCGCATCGGCGCGTCGAAGTTACTCTAAAAACGTCTCTTAGTCGCCTTCTTTGGCCACCTTGTAGTTGAGTTTGTTGCACGTAATTTATTGCGTGGTCTGTACTTGAATGAATACTTTATCGATTATAGATAGGAGATCGATGAATTAGTATTACCAGTTATCGGTTTTCACTATCGAAATAAATTGACCTCAGAATAACAAAAATCTATTTTATTTTATAAAACTCACTTTATATATACAATTTATAATTTTGCAATACAAAATTTGGGTCAGAAAATTCCATTTAGAAATTTTATATGACATGTAATACAAAAAACAGTTAAACACGTTAAATACGTATACAAATCAAAATATATCAGAATACACATACATCGAGACATGTGATGTATAAAATTACTCGTAGAAATAAAATTCTATCTTGAATATTGTCGCAAATTCTAATCTGAAGAGAAACAGTTTATATATATATATATATAAAGTTTTTTTACGATCTTAAAACGTTGATATATATTGTACAATATATACATATATGCTCTATATTAATTATCACAATTTTATAGCAATTTTAAAATATAAAGTGAAGAGCATTATTTTATGAACTCTTATAATACGAAACTCTGCTTCGTCATAATTTTATTCACTCCGCTATGATAGAAGCACGGATATACTGATGAATATTCATTCCCGAGTATTTTCGCCACGTTGTACATTTAATGACAAATGCGATCAATAAAAAAAACCTTAAGCACTCTCTCGAGCGTATCGTGGGGTGCATTTCAGGCGGCAACTTTTTCTCGTTGTTCCACCCGGATAGCACCTGCGTGCGCAGATCGTTACGAAATTGCATGCTACGCTCTCATGCAGGTTTAAAAGCTCAAGCGTCGTTGCGGCCCAGACTTGTTTCTTGATACCCGTAGATGCTTTTCGGTGGATTTACAGCCGACAGTACGTACGTAGGCAAGTGCTCCCGGTGCCACGATAGGCGAGGAAGGCTTTGCCCGGATGGGGGTTTACAGAACGGAGTCTGGGAGAAGGAACAGGGGGAGAGAAAGAAAGAGAGTCCTCCTGGAGGCAGGAGGTAGCGATAAAACCAGCACCACGGAGGCGCGTCGGCCGGGATGTTTTTAAAACTTACTCCTCCATCCGCGCCGACACACCCACACCATTAAAAAGTACATACCGGGGAGATCCTCTCTTTCTCCGCAATTTTTTTATCACTCTTTTTCTTTCTCTCTCTCTCTCTCTCTCTCTCTCTCTCTTACTTCCCCGGTGTTCAACGGAGTAGAGCCGCGATCCCGCTTATCCGTGAAGAGGAGAACAAAACGCTTCGGCGCTCGGCCCGCTCGTATTAGGATTCTATTAACCTATTTTCCCAACTATTGCACGCGCGGGTCAAGCCACAAAAGAGAACTCTAATGACATTTCTTTTTAACGGTCGAGGGGCGGTGGTGCCGCACGCGCGTCCGGTCTCGGAAAAATAGCTTTGTTTCGCCGCGGGGTGAGACACGCAGATTGCATTCCCCGCGGAGCGAAGGAAGTATACAAGTGCGGAAGTGCCGATTGTTTCTTTACGGCGAGATGTTGAGTATTCGCGGGGAAAACTTCCCCCGCAACTCTCTTTCGTTCGCTACCGGCCGCGTTCGAGAAACTCGTTGGCGAATACATATACAAGCGAAATTTCATTGCGAATCCGACAATTGTTTCGATTCGCGCTGTGTCATAAGTGCACGTCGACAATTGCCTCGTTCCTTGTACAATTTCAACGTCAGCGAGGGGATACAGTACATTCTTCAAAGCTGTAAAAATTCTTTCATTTCATACAAGTCGTTATACTTTCAAAGAATATGTTCATGATCCTATTTTTATTATTGCGTTTCATCTAATGTCTTTTATAACACGCTCTTTGCTGTTTCGATCTGCAGTTTTTACAATTGCTGGACTTGATTTATATTGCACGCTTTATCATTTGGTTATTTCCTTTTATAATATTTTGATCGAGTAAATGATTAATCGTTTTCTTAAAGTACAAATTTCATAGATTTTATTACATAAATAATGTCACGCTCGTATAAATTTCTGCGGTATTGCCTTTATTAATAGCAACCGCCTGGAATCGCCGTAGTTATTATCGCGTCGATTTAATATCGTAATAGCGATTTCATACTCACGCATAGTTACGCGCGGAATCGCATTTATATGCATCGATATCAAACATTACCGCAGAGAGTGCACGACCGATTATATAATTACTACTCGTGGATACGTATCACGGTGATATTCGGCTCTTGCCCGATTTAATCGGATGATGCGATCATAAAATTTCCATTTCCAATCTGGCAAGTTGGATAGCAAGTTCATAGAACGAAATAACTCCGCGTTCTCATTTCTTCACGATCGATATCTCTGGCCATTTTTGGTTGGCTCGATCTTTACGATGAATCCATAAAAAGGCAAAGCGGTATATTCCGAGAGAGAGAGCCCAAAAAGTCAGAGTTTCGGAATGGGAGAAGACAAGGCATAGAGTGGGAGGAAAATGGCTTTCAATATCCCGGAAAAGGAATCGCAAAAATTCGGATATTAGCTCGCTTCACATCGATGGTAATCATATGTGAGGAGTCGTGGGTCTACGAGAGAGCGGCAAGGGTAGCCTAGAAGAGAGAGAAAGAAAGAGAGAGAAAAAGAGACGGGAAAAGGACAGCGAACGAGACGGAGGGCGAGGAAGGGGCGAACGCGGACTCGACTTGCCTTTGAGGTTCTGCCAAAGAACATTCCGTACGAAAAATAAAGCAAATAAATCGCGTGCTTCAGACGTTTACGTAATGGGAAACGAAATAGGATGTTGATACGACGAGTTGTTTCGCGCGCGGCACCGGCTGCCGATTTGGTTGTTGCGAATTGTGTATCACCTTCTGCATCGCGCAGCCTGTATCCGCCATCCGTACGGTATGCGTGTGCGAATTCTGGAAGACGCGAAACGCAAAGCCGAACTTCTAGTCGCGTTTCACCGTTGGACCGCCTAGTGCAGCGAGGAAAAACCCAGGTGCTCTACGAGGAAAAATATCCAATCTACTCCTGTCGGTCAAAGGGAAAGTATCTCGAAGCAAAAAGGCCGACAGAATGACATGAAGGCGGCAACGTCGAAGTAGACGAACCCCAGCCAGAGGTGGTGGAGAGAAGGAGTTTCGCATCGGCGCGTCGAAGTTACTCTAAAAACGTCTCTTAGTCGCCTTCTTTGGCCACCTTGTAGTTGAGTTTGTTGCACGTAATTTATTGCGTGGTCTGTACTTGAATGAATACTTTATCGATTATAGATAGGAGATCGATGAATTAGTATTACCAGTTATCGGTTTTCACTATCGAAATAAATTGACCTCAGAATAACAAAAATCTATTTTATTTTATAAAACTCACTTTATATATACAATTTATAATTTTGCAATACAAAATTTGGGTCAGAAAATTCCATTTAGAAATTTTATATGACATGTAATACAAAAAACAGTTAAACACGTTAAATACGTATACAAATCAAAATATATCAGAATACACATACATCGAGACATGTGATGTATAAAATTACTCGTAGAAATAAAATTCTATCTTGAATATTGTCGCAAATTCTAATCTGAAGAGAAACAGTTTATATATATATATATATAAAGTTTTTTTACGATCTTAAAACGTTGATATATATTGTACAATATATACATATATGCTCTATATTAATTATCACAATTTTATAGCAATTTTAAAATATAAAGTGAAGAGCATTATTTTATGAACTCTTATAATACGAAACTCTGCTTCGTCATAATTTTATTCACTCCGCTATGATAGAAGCACGGATATACTGATGAATATTCATTCCCGAGTATTTTCGCCACGTTGTACATTTAATGACAAATGCGATCAATAAAAAAAACCTTAAGCACTCTCTCGAGCGTATCGTGGGGTGCATTTCAGGCGGCAACTTTTTCTCGTTGTTCCACCCGGATAGCACCTGCGTGCGCAGATCGTTACGAAATTGCATGCTACGCTCTCATGCAGGTTTAAAAGCTCAAGCGTCGTTGCGGCCCAGACTTGTTTCTTGATACCCGTAGATGCTTTTCGGTGGATTTACAGCCGACAGTACGTACGTAGGCAAGTGCTCCCGGTGCCACGATGGGCGAGGAAGGCTTTGCCCGGATGGGGGTTTACAGAACGGAGTCTGGGAGAAGAAACAGGGGGAGAGAAAGAAAGAGAGTCCTCCTGGAGGCAGGAGGTAGCGATAAAACCAGCACCACGGAGGCGCGTCGGCCGGGATGTTTTTAAAACTTACTCCTCCATCCGCGCCGACACACCCACACCATTAAAAAGTACATACCGGGGAGATCCTCTCTTCCTCCGCAATTTTTTTATCACTCTCTTTCTTTCTCTCTCTCTCTCTCTCTCTCTCTCTCTTTCTTCCCCGGTGTTCCTTACCCCTTCCTCACTCTCTCGCTCACGTCGTCTTCTTTTTCCTCTCCAACAAGCGGCCTGTAAAGTCTGCTGTATACTACGTCTTTCGGCTTCACCCTGACAAGAATACACGTCACGCTCGAACAACTCACTCCGCACTCTTCCTATCTTTCCCACCGTTTCGCTACTCCTTCCTACCATTTCCCGTACCGCGTTCCATCCGTTCTCGTTCGAGCTAGAACCAGAAACCAGACAGGAGCGGATTCGTTGCGCCTTGCAAACTCTCGCTCGCAAGATTTCGGATCACAGGGGGAGGGAGGAGGAGAGATTGGTGATTCGCGAGCGGAACCCTCGAGGTCGTTCGCGCGGATTTAAATATCTGAAAACGGCAGAGAGAAAACGTTCTTTCCGCCACGCGTTTAGTAAGCCCTGTTTCCCTTTTCTTTTCTCACGCGCTAGAGCGTCAATCTCCTATCAGACGGGTCCCGGTCTCCATCGTCTTACTGTTAAAAGCCGGGCTTCTCTTTTCTCTCCTACTCCCAATCTCGTCTCCGCTTCCTCCACTTTTTGCCGTCTGAAAGCTCGATAGACTTACGGCACTGGCTGTGCGCTTATCTCCGAGTTACGTGCGAATATACGTGCGAGGGTGCTTACTGGTATAAAATAGGTTGAATTTAAGCGGCTAAATTCGATAGGAGACAATTTCGGCATTTTGCTGTATTATTTTTACTACAATAAATATTTTGCATTGCCATAATGGGAATGTTTTCATTTGGAAGTTTCGAACGCGATGGTTTTTATCGAAACTTAATTTAACATGACATAATGCACGATGATATTGATCTACTTCGTACAGCAACAAACAAAAATTTTTGGCATAGCGTATAAATATTACAAATAATGGATGACTTTTTAAACGGCGAGAATTACACTATGTTCGATTAAATAGGGACAAATATTTCGCGAGACATTTTACGAGCGTCATATATTTTCCATCTGAAATATCTGTAAAATGCATGTTTCGTCGCAAAATGCCGAGCTCTTAACTAAAATTTGATCGGTCGCGTATTTATTTACGTTATAGTGGCAACGCGGCCCAACTTTCGCGAGAATCCCCTTAAGCTACGTACACACAGTTAATAGATCAGACCGTGCGATAATCGGATCCGCGCCGCGTCGGTGCGGCAATAACGCCCTTCTCTCCAATCCGGGGAAGCTCTCATTTTTCGGCGGGCGTCTTTAATTAAGATCTTCCGTGGAAATTTCCCTAGCGTATTTGGCCAGGGGAGAAGGAGACGCGGAGGAAGAAGCTCACCGAAAGCGTCCGCAATTCCTCGATAAACCGCGTTGAAAGGAAACTCGTTAAAACCAATCTGCCAGGGATCGAGTCGATCGTTTTGCACCATTCGACTGTGGCAAGCAAGGGAGGGAACGAAGGGCGACCGAGATCACGTGGAGAGCCGTTGAAGGACAAGCGAGAAACAGCTCGGGCGGGGGCGACAAAAAAAGGCGATTAGAAAGAAAAAAAAACGAGAAATTTTCCATGTCGTCCATGCAGACACCGGTGCTCAGGGCGGCGAATTTTATCCCTGATCACATTAACATTGTTGATCGCCGAGAAAGGAAGAAACGGCGATCTAATTAAAAACTTTTGGGAGCTCGATCCTTACGGCCATTTGCAATCGATACGTTCATCGGCATAGACAAGCAGACGAGTTAAAATCGAGAATACATGGAGAGGAAAATAGTTGAACAAGGTTGTCTATCTTTTTCGGTCTTTCCTGGGATACTACAAATATAATCTATGAGATACTAGATATAGAAAAAACAGGATAGACATAAAAATATATTTAAAAAGACAAATAGATGGAGAAAAAGAGAAGAGGGGAAAAGAGATGAGATGGAAGAAAGTGAATTGCCCAAAAGCAACAACTATAAAACATAGAAAGTGAACATGGCAGGTCGACAAGGACAAGAGGGTAGATAATTAGACAAGAAACACAGGCTTCGCTCCAACTTCAATCAGCTACCTGCCTCATCCGATTTTCTCTCCACGCTCGAGCCCGTATTCTCTTTAATTAAATATAAGCGTCGAGCCTATCTCTGTTTCTCAAACCTCGCCCGCCTTCTTCCCCCGCATGCATCCTTCGATGCTTTCGCATTGAGTTCCAGATATACATATCTATGTTTATGTAATAAGAGCGCACATGTTCTAAAACATATATTGTGTGTGTGTGTGTGTGTGTGTGTGTGTGTGTGTGTGTGTGTGTGTGTGTGTGTGTGTGTGTGTGTGTGTGTGTGTGTGTGTGTGTGTGTGTGTGTGTGTGTGTGTGTGTGTGTGTGTGTGTGTGTGTGTGTGTGTGTGTGTGTGTGTGTGTGTGTGTGTGTGTGTGTGTGTGTGTGTGTGTGTGTGTGTGTGTGTGTGTGTGTGTGTGTGTGTGTGTGTGTGTGTGTGTGTGTGTGTGTGTGTGCAATTAACATTATTGCTGATTAATAATTTTCATTATATATTACAAATTATTCTTAACACTGTAATATCTGACTCACAAAAAATGCTTATTAAATATCATATTTTATTAATTACTTTTAATATATAAGCTCTCTTTCTCGTTATCTATTATACATATCTTTCTTTTCTAATATACATATAATTTTTCACATCGCACGTTATGTGTATCGTATATAGACTTTCAGTCGAGTCTCGATGAAAAAATTGAATTATCTTTAATTAAAACGCTTTCAAATATCTTGATACATTTTATTAATTAATAACAGTTTAATATTAATATTACATTTTAGATATATGCGCTATATGTGCTAGTTTCCGTATTGTAATAATATGT
>NW_021848872.1:163193-171704 GCF_003651465.1 Formica exsecta | reverse complement strand
TATATTTAAACAGACAAATAGATGGAGAAACAGAAAAGAGGGGAAAAGAGATGAGATGGAAGAAAGTGAATTGCCCAAAAGCAACAACTATAAAACATAGAAAGTGAACATGGCAGGTCGACAAGGACAAGAGGGTAGATAATTAGACAAGAAACACAGGCTTCGCTCCAACTTCAATCAGCTACCTGCCTCATCCGATTTTCTCTCCACGCTCGAGCCCGTATTCTCTTTAATTAAATATAAGCGTCGAGCCTATCTCTGTTTCTCAAACCTCGCCCGCCTTCTTCCCCCGCATGCATCCTTCGATGCTTTCGCATTGAGTTCCAGATATACATATCTATGTTTATGTAATAAGGGCGCACTTGTCCTAAAACATATATTGCAATTAACATTATTGCTGATTAATAATTTTCATTACATATTACAAATTATTCTTAACACTGTAATATCTGACTCACAAAAAATGCTCATTAAATATCATATTTTATTAATTACTTTTAATATATAAGCTCTCTTTCTCGTTATCTATTATACATATCTTTCTTTTCTAATATACATATAATTTTTCACATCGCACGTTATGTGTATCGTATATAGACTTTCAGTCGAGTCTCGATGAAAAAATTGAATTATCTTTAATTAAAACGCTTTCAAATATCTTGATACATTTTATTAATTAATAACAGTTTAATATTAATATTACATTTTAGATATATGCGCTATATGTGCTAGTTTCCGTATTGTAATAATATGTCGTTATATATAATATTAGTATAATAATAATATCGTAATTAAAATAATATTTATCTTTGCTGCCATTATCTTTTTTAACTACTGATTATCAGCAAATGTCTTTGAAGTATTTATTTGTAATGTTGCAGTACGATTTAGAGTTTCGTGTCCTTTTTGAATCACCGGCGATTCGGTAGTAATTATCCTGAAAGCATGGTGCGAAGTTTCGAATTCTCGATTAGCATCGCCACTTGCCAACCTCTCCGAGTTGAATACTCGTTCATTCTCGCGTTTTATTATTATCGAGCTCGACTCTATGAAATCGTTATTTGCCTTATCAATAAATGTTTCATTAGGATTAATTTGCTTCGCGTAGTTTATAACAAAGTCATTATTAAAATCAGGTTTTGGAATATCTATTAAAGAACTGTCCGAACTTTGTAATAAAATCGATGAATTTATCTTTGAGATATTTTTAGTATTAATGGAGTACGGCCTGACACGTGCTTTTCGCCGTTCCCTGTTGAAATCAAAATTAATTGGCAACTGGCCACGCGATATCCTAGTTTGATTTCTATTTGCATAATAATTATTAACGTCCGGCTTTACATGTTGGTAATCATAATTGTTTTTATGTTGTTGATATTTTTCTATTTCATCATTATCTTTTACATAAAGAGGCGATAACAGCGTTTCATTAAGGCGCAATGTCTCGAAATTAGCATTTGTGTGATTTACATCGCGATTATGCCAGGGAAATCCAGCAACATCGTCCATGGAGGAAGCTATTCGCTGTTCACTTACATTGTTCGGTGACTTGAGGAAACTCTCGATTGATTGCCTGTGCGTATTCAAGGAGTCGAAAACTCGCCGGAATATCCGCTGATAAGTTTGCTTCTCGTGCTTAGGAATTGTATTATTCAAACGTATTGCTTCGCCCTCCACGAAATGCGACGATATCGAATGATTCGGAGCGAGCAAATTTGCGAAATGCGAGGTGTTTATCGGCGGATGATCCGCCGGCACCACGTGAATCAAATGCTTTTGACCCTGTTGATCGGTTCCCAGGATCAACTTGGGCGCCAATTGATTCGCTTCTTTCGCGGTTTTCTCCACGGGCCGAGGTCGATGTCTCATATTTCTAAATCGATGCTTCTGTTCGAGCGGTTTGTCGGTGCTCGCGTTCCCCTGAATGTGATTCTCTTCTTGCGAGATCGAATCCCGTTCCGTCAACTGCCAGAGATCCTTCGATCGATTATGCTGTTGGGAAAAACTGTTTTCGAGATTAGGTAGAGAATTTTCTGTGGCGTTGTCATGCTGCGTACTGGTGACCAAGATTGAGCTCCGTTCCGTCCCGGATATTACGTAATTATAGTTATTGGGCCAGAAGTTGCTCGTGCGGAAGTGATCGTTCATTTGTGAGATTATAGTCAGCTGGAAATCATGTCGCAACGGGTCGGAATCTGATGGGCGCCTGGCGCTCTGCAGGATCCACTTGAATAAGGGATTTCCCTGTGTTGCACATGGATCGCAATCGACGCATCCGTCCTCGCACAGCATCCAATGACCATTGAGCAGACGATAGACATTACCGTGCGATAGAACACCGTCGCTCGAATACGTCGCAGCGATCGGACCACCGTAGAACGAAGCGTCCAACGGGCGTTTCTGGATCGCCTTGATATCAAACGATGCCGGGATGATCGACTTGAGAATAATATCATGGAGGACGATCTCTTGAGTTGATGCGAGATACCACGGAAGTGACGGTATCGTGGGATTGTATCGCTGATGTTGCTCCGCGTGTCTGAAGAGATCGCCATGAGTCCGAGTAAACAGAAGAAGCTGAAAGGGGACTCAAATTACATCATCGTCGAATATTTACCTGGTGTGTATTTACAGTACAGCGCATCGGAGTTTATTCGGACTAGACTATAACGACATTTTCGGAACTGCCCTCAGGGCTGTGGTGGTGAATATAAAATTATCGTTCGATGCATTTTATATGCGCGTGTTCCGTGCCGAAACGATCGGGAAACAATCATGGAATGCAATCGAATCGGATCGGATTCCGCGCGAAAATATGTAAATAGATCATTCGCTGAAATTTTTAACCCGGGCGATATGTCGACAAACTCCGCGACCCTAATTATAAGAAGACGGAAACCGAAATTAATTCTGTCGCCGACCGAGATAGAGACAAGATTTAAAAAGTCAGATATAAAAGATATTTTAAAACTGATCGTTTGCACTCACCGTCATCACCGCGTAGCTCCCCTTTAACGTATACATCATTTCGTAGCCGCGGCCGCCACCGCACTGACCGCACGCGGAAAAATCGCGAAAGAAGACAGAAAGAGGCTGTCTCTCACCTGACGGATGAGTAAATCATACGGACGGTGTAACACCGCCGTGCTATCGAATGTCGAGGCGTTCGACTAGATATCGGCCAGAATGCTGACATTACTCACAGCTAAACATTCGCCCGGTGATCAAACAACGTAACTCAAACACCGCCAATGTCGGCTTTATCATGGGTAATTCGAGAACGCAGCTATATAGATGTACCACCACTGAATCATTCATACTTGAAACGTTACTCGAATCTCTCCAGATTTTCTTATGATGATGGAATTTAAAGAAGAAACATTTTCTTAAAAGATTTCTTTCGAGAAATTCCGAAATTTAATTTAATTATTTGAAGAATATTTTCGTAAAATAGATTGTAAAAAGCTGAAAAATTCTTTAATTAAGGAAATTAGTTAAAATTATAAAGATATAATTTTACTGGTTTTCAAATTTTTAACCTTCAGAAAATATGACTTATTCGTATTATCTCTAATTCATGTATAATCCGGTTAGGAAATACGGAGATTTTAATTCATCCCCGGTTTCACGATACAGGAGAATTCATCATCGTCGCGGAATGGATATGCAAGCGATATAAATACACGATCGAGCTGACGTCGATCGTATCTGTCCAACGGAAACGCTCGAGAATATCATATCCGGAGACTCGATAAAATATATATGGTTTGATGTAATCTGCGGTAGTGCAGATAGCCCGATTCTCCATTTCATGTTTTGGTCTACCGGCCACGTGCAGTCAGATAAACCGAACTTATTTCTAGAGAAATGACGCGCAGCGTATTACTGTTTCATTAACACACCACATTCATGATATTTGATTTAACAATAGAAGAGATTGAAAACTACTACACTGCAAATTGCAGTGCAGAATCTTTATGATCTATATGGCACTTTTGATGTATAACACATAAATGTTATTAAGGAAAATATTTTTTCTATTATTAAAGTGCAATATGCACGAGAATTCAAAGCTATTATATATATATAAAATATTCCAAGGTACATCAAAATTAATGATTACGATATGAAAAACGACTATGTAAATACTAATTTCTTAAACGACATAATGGAAGAATAATAATATTTAATTACTACTAAGCGTATCATTTTATTCATAATAAAAATTAATAATGAAGTAATTTCTTATCAAGACTTTTTTAATGACATGTTCTATAATACAAATACCTTCCAAAGGGGCACGCTACTTGTCGGGCATATTCGTGGCGCCAACTATGAATATAGAGGCGAAACTTTATTTCCTCAATCTGCTGGATAAGGGATGAATGTGGGAACAAAAGGCAATTGATTTTCAAAATTGACAATTTAGTCAACATTTTTCATAATAACCGTACTTATATTTGAAAAGTCGAGCATAATTATGTTCCTTACGTGATTCCTGAGAAATTAATTATTCGTGTAGAAAAATGGCTGCGGAAGCACCCACAGTGGCTAACGTTGTCAGCCTGCAAATTTCTCTTCCTCAAATGCTCGATCTTGCTCTCGGAACGCCGGAGGTAAAGCAACGAGACACACAGATCATGCATGCGATACATAAAACTGACTGACAGAGTCATTGATTTTAGGTTGGCGTGGTTAACTTTAACATTCTTCATAATTTCCTCCACGTCTTGTTGCAACAAATAAATTTACAAGCTACCAAAGTGGAATACCGCGACGAAAACGCGGATCGTATTAAAGTAAGAAAATTAATACAAGAAATAATTGAATAAAAAAGTGATACAAAAAATTCTTTTTCTCCCGTATATACATATTTACGCAAAGACTCTTATAGACGATGGTCCAGTCCTTGAAACTGGGACCTACTCTTTACCTTCAGGAATACAACATTACCAATGGTACTGGTAAAGTATCGCAACGAATTCGAGAAGATGCGGACGTTACAATATTTACAGAAGGTACAAATCTTTGGCTTTCCGCGTTTTATATTCTCATATATTTATTTAATCTATCTTAAATTGCAATACGTATAATAAAGCAGATGTAACTTGACTCAGATATCCAACCCTCTGCGGAGGAAGATTTAAAAGTGACGAAAGGGGTAAAGCAAGAAATAGGTCCTGAAAAGGAAAGCGAACCTCAGACGGTCATTTTCGTGGAACCTGTCGTAAATGGTTCTCCTCCTACAGCTTTAGCATTTAAGGAACTCCAACAATCTGTGCGTAGGAAAAATTATTTTTGAACTAAACATTACTATATATGTAGATATGATAGAATTGAAAGATATAATTAAATTAATATAAATCAACACATAGGTGAAACAGTTACAACAGCAGTTTCAAGCTCTGGAGGACTTATCTACGACTCCGGAAATAGTCGAACGTTTAAATGGCAGAAACGGAAGTCCTGTCGCAGATGTGTGGCAATTCATAAATATCAATAAGAGATTAGACGCGAGCGAACAAGGTATCGAGAAGGTATACTACTTGCTAATCTCGTAAACTTTTCCCCGATAATATTTATGCGAATATTTTAATAACAGAAAAAAAACACAAATAAAAAGAGAGTAAAAATACTTACTTAAAACGTTATTATAGCTCACGACAATGGTAGAAGATGTGATTAAAGGCGATATGGGTGTAATTGCAACAGCAGACATGTCGTTGATTAACACAAGATTGGGTGAACTCGAAGAGAAAGTTGCAAAGATGGAGCTGAAGCTCACCGATTTGCAAACGATTACCAATATTTTACTTGAAGATATATCGCCAACTGCTGATAATCATATAACAGCAGCAGCAGAAACCGCAGAAACAGCAACGGAAGCCACAGAAGCCGCAGCGGCAGCAGAGATCGTAACCGATAAAGACACCGTATCATCCCCTGTAAAAGAAGAAACGGCAAAGGAAATTTCTAAACCAGCAGCTGACAAAATTACGACAGTCAGCAAAATTGCTGCTCGATTGACAATTCCGGGTAACAAGCGCCTAACAATTTTATATAAAATTTATTTTAGTGTAAAAGATATGCTTATTTGATTTATAAATTTTTAATATAGTATCTATTGTGCAGTTTTTTAAATGTGTACCAAAAATAGTTTACTAAATAAAAAATGTATTTAGATGACATATCAGAAATACGCCAAGATGTCGCTACATTGAAAGTGGATGTAGCTAAGATACAACAGGAGATGCAAGATCTTAACGAAAAAATTGCACGTGCGTCTATTAATAACTTTTCATTTTGTTTTTTAATTATTTATTTTATTTTATTATTTATATATTATCTTTGAAACTATATATATAGAAAGCGAGGTACTCACAAAGACAATGGTTGTTGATGCGTCAACGGTGCAAGAAAAGCCTGCTGTTACAGAAATAGTTAAAGATAAAGAGAGAGTAGTTGAAGAGAGTGATGCTGCGAAATTGGAGCAGTGCCTAGAAGCTGTGAAAAACGTGGAGACGACGCATAGCAAAATCATGAACGATATTACTCAACGCGTGATTGCATTGGAGAAAGAAATTGAGCATTTGTCAGAAAAAGTGAACGTTATGCAAGCAACGGATAAAACAGATGACATTGATATTGATATTAATGAACTTGTTACAAAAATACAAGGAATAGAAACGGATATGGAAAGAATCGGAGAAACGATAGACAAACTGTTCGATGATAAAGAGAAAAAAGAAACGCGCATTAATGTACGAGCTTCTAGTAAAAATCAATTAATTAAAATATTATTTATTTTTACATTAAACACCAATCAACTCTAAATTAATTTGTAAAAATTGCTTCTTCGTATTTTATATAATTTATTCAAGTGATTGTATTTATGATGATTGCTTTTACGCTAATAGACATTGCTGGAACAAATAGAACTTCTAAAAACTGTTAAAGCAGACAAGGAAGATCTCGAAGATGCTTTGGCTGATAAAGCGGACACTCAAACCGTTAACAGAAAAGTATAAAGAAATATCACAAACTTGCTGATTCTTATTTTTTATACAGATTAAAATATCACAAAAATTGCTGTAGGTATCACACGATCAATTCGACGCTGCCTGTGACGATCTCTCGCGTGGTCTCGAAGAGGCGATTGATAAATTGACTAAGCAAGAATCGATTTGGCAACAAGCGCTTGACGAAGTGCAGAATGAAATTGCGGCCAAGGTGGATAAAATCGAGATGACGCCGTTGAAGGATTTCATGAATAAGAAATTGAAGTCGCTTCAAGAAAAGCTGAAAATCATGGCCGAGGCGAGGCGCGAGATCGAGGCGGCTGGAACAAAGAAGCTGCTCAGGTGAATATTTTAGGCTCGCAGATAAAATTTTAACGCGTCCGCGATGTCGATCTCTTCTTCTTCGTTTAGAGATGTTCAGTGTATATCCTGCGACAAGGACGTCGTGATGAAAACAGAGGAAACCGGCAGATTTCGTGCCGAACCGTTGCCTTGTACCGTCAGTATGAAGCCTTATCTCACATATCAGTTGGATCAAGTTAGGAAGCAACAGAGAAAATTGCCTCACAGCAGAAATATGATCCAATTTGAGGCGGCAATGCAGGAGGAGGCCAAGAAAATAAAAGCAGCAAAGGAAGAGATGCTCGCAAGAACACCCAGGTAACTAATAGCATTTCATTCGATCTTGAAATCTCGAAAAAATATTACGTGCTACATATCAAAAAATAAATAATATAAACTAAAAATATAACATATAAACTAAAAATAGAAACTAAAAAATAAATAATATAAATTAGTGTTGATGAATATATTATAATTTAAAATATTGAGATATTTTTTTTTTTTAATTTTTTTATACGAATGTCCTCGTTACAACTGTAAATTTAATGAATCTTAAAACTTTTACGTAGCATATTATGAGAAATCTTATTATCTTATTATCTTAAATTTTATATGTTTAATGTATTCAGAGATCATTTCTGCAACCGATATTGCGGCGGGAGTCACACAGTCATGACTCCTCATCAAAAGGTTATGCGGGTAGAACATTTTTTAACCCAATGGGGACCCCAGACAGTACAATTAACAGACGGTTTAATAAAGGGGAAAGACGGTAAGATGTATCGTAGCCGATTATTGCCGGATAAGCTGGACGTCTGCGGACCGGCTTGCTGGGAAAGTCAAATTAGCGAGGAAACTCGATCCTCGGTGAGTTTTAATATAGGAAATCTCATCATAAGCAATTCAAGTATTTATTTCGCCCGTGACATGTATATTATTCCACCCTCATAGGTTTCTCAGGAACATGCGCCACTTACTTCGACGTCGGTTCGTAGGTCTTCGCCAATTCAACGAAATAACACTGGAAATGGTGAGCGAATAATACAATATTTTGCATTCAGAGAATCAGTCATTATTTGGCAGGAGAACTGTCGTATAATTAAATAAAATCAAATGTCAAAAATGTACTTATATATATATATATATATAA
>NW_021848872.1:143269-163136 GCF_003651465.1 Formica exsecta | reverse complement strand
TATATATATAATTATTACAATTATTATTGTTATGCGACACGTGTAATAATTATTAAATTGCATAATATATTTTTCATATTTTTTGTTGTTGTAAATTATAGAAAGATATAATGCAAGAAAACCATTGAAGGAACCGAGGATGTTTGAACTGGCGGAAAAACCGGTATGCCATACCCATATAAATTACTGAAGATATCGAAATATAAGCTCTCCATATACATTTTACGCTCCCGTAATTACGTTTAAATTGGCACAGATTGTAGAAGCGAGCCAAATGACACTGCCACAAAAAATTGTCGACGAACGCCCGATATTTATCCCAGCTGGACTTCAAGATGAGATCGTGCTATACGAAACTAACAAAGCGATAGAGGGAGAATAAATGATAGAATACACTTAGTAAAAGAAAAATTATATGATCGAAATCCATTTATATATTAATAATTTTAGATACTTTTTTTGGAATGATACGGATTGTAGAATTTTGTAAAAATTTCACACAAAATTTTTTTATTCCCTCATGTAAAAAGATTATTTTTTCTAGGATCATGTAAGAGCGCGAAATAGTAAAACTTTTACAAAAGTAAAAACAAATGACATGTGTGATGCCAAATTGGAGTTATTAAACATTTTATTATTAATTAAGAGAAATTTCCAGAGTACACAAGACTATCTAATAAAGTCGATTTGGAACATTCGTGGTCTGCTTGCTGGAACAAAAATATTGGCTCGTACTTTACGAATGCACAGTTCTGCGAGATCGCGTAAGAATATTGCACATCGCCGTCCGAGATCCGTTTACGTTAAAGGGCGTAAACAGCGCTCAAAGGTATTCATTGGACTCACTCCGCATTGCTCGATCTTAATATTATATACCCTACAAACGCGATACTATATGCTAGTATTTTATTTATAATAATATATATATTTATATATATATATATATATTTATATATTATATATGTATACGGTATTATCTAAATGCTACTTCATACAAATTTCAAGGTACAGGAAGTATCTACAAGTTAGTGTCTACCATATAATTTACGTACTACTTCTCGATGAGTAGTATTAATCTACGTTTACGGAATCTCTAGAATTACAATATCATAGAATTACAGCTCTATGATTTTGCGATTAAATCAACGGCGTACAGAAACCTCATCGTTATCTCATACCCAATGCAATAAATATAATATGAAATAAATATATGGATTATAGTTTCAATGTGTCAATCGCGCGGGACTATGGGGACAATATAATGTCTTAAACGTTAACATAGATATGCATTATCGATTACAGTTAATAATACTGGCAGCTTAAAATACGTACCAATTACACTCAACCTAATCGGACGCGCGAAAGTAGAGAGTGCCACGTGCGTAATTCATATATATATTTCAATTAAATTTAAAATATTGCTTTAATTAGGAAACTAATAATCGTTTATACCGATATCAAGAATTGTCAAACGATTGAAAGAGACTATCAATTATTCTTACACGATGCTGGCACTCGCTACCGATCGTCGTACAAGTTCCCTACGTTACTATTCAATATTAAGCAAAATTCTTGTTTTCGCGATAGCTAACGTAAATTCGTTCACAACCATTGCGAATCGAATTCCTAATCCGAAAAATTATTGTGATACCACGGACGTCTCATCATCGCGCCTGACCAACGCGTCGTTGCTGACTACGTAAATACAATAGCAAGTTTAATTATTTATTATCGTCGTCGCGCGCGCCCGCGCGACACGAACAAGGGAAATTAAGTAACAGATCACAGGTGAAACTAGGCTATCTCTGTAACAAATTAATATCACATGAAAAAATATGTATCGGTTGCATTCTATCGCAAAATTCTCCCGCGAATGTGTCGCTAAGGACTGTCGGACGGATGACTCGGATGACGAGCCACCGATGATTCAGATTGGTTGACTTCAATCATCTTTCCCCCTCTATTCTTTAGTCGTGTTCATTATCGTCACTCGCATCTCTCTGCAGAAAAGCGCGTTATCACCTACGACTCGTGATTCTTTTTTACGAGATTACACAGAACCTTCGCCAAAACAGCGATTATCTCATCCAATACTCGTAATAGATGCCGATTCAATTTACTATTGTAAATTACTTACCCTCGCTTATTGATCTAAACCTAATTAATTACTTATCAATGACGACGGACAACTAAACCCTGACTAAATGATTACGATTAGAAGTAAAGTTTGGCATTTTCCTCGCGCTCGCTGCGCGCCCGGCTTTTTATATCTTCTCTCCTTCGAGTGGATATTAGGATTATTTTTATTGTAGCTTCCAGCTGACGCCATGTCGGGCCGTTTCTATTCTCGTTACACCCTCCGTTAAACCTAAGTACGTACATTACTTCCTGCTTCCTTTCTTACTTAAATAACCGTTTTGTAAAGCAGCGTTTCTGATCCCATCTAAATAGTTTCTTTCGTAGAATCCACGTGACCGCGGACTTGAGGAACAACCTTTGTAATAAGTTGACAAAATCAACCGAGTAAGGCGTTCTCGCGTATACTTTTTCGAATCGTTGATCTCGAATTCATTATCTTTCGTGAATCTTATTACCACTGCGCCAAATTTGTATTTGTACCAGATAATATCGCATCTCGAGACTTTCTATTACGATGCTTTTGAAGTCGCAAAGTTCGTCCGTATCTCGTGCCGCGATGCATGCATCTGCTTATGAGGTAGGTTTGCGCGATGTTTTCGAGGAAGACGAAGCATATTCAACGATCTTTACGTTTACGAATCCGGATACGTAATCCCTATCGATTCTAATTCTATTGTGAAACGGAAGCTTGGACTCGAATACAGACATGCAAAATTAAATTGTTATCGAAAAGACGACGGTGGAACGTTATGAAAAAGTTTTCCTTCATTCGGAGCGAACTTGAGATTCTTCATGCATACTTTAACACCGACTTCTCTCACAAATTGCACAAACCCGGATGTCCTCGCCTGATCGATCGTATTGTGTATCGTTAAGTAGCTTCTCTCAGTCACTGTTTATACTTTTGTACTGTATTCGTACTTTCCCCTGTAACATTCTATGACGGAAGCGGTTTATCCCGTCGATGCCATTATTGTCCATTATCTCTGGCGCTCTTCGTGCGGAATTCGATTCGCTCAACCGAAATACGAATTGATACGGAGAATCTCGGAGGAAGTCAATCACGTATCATTCGTGGACAACTCGAAAGACTCTCATCGCATGGAGAAACAATACTATCCGACATTCCGTTTACTGTATCAAGCTCATTCATTGCCAAACCGCGCGCTTCGGCGGGAAAAAAAGCAGATTATCAAAAGAGGTACAGCACCTTAAATGGCGCTACGATAGATGCGCTACAAAAGCTGAACTATGACTGGATGCAGGAGACACATGTGCTCGGCACCGCGTATCGGAAGACGATTCACGCTGAAATGACGGACCATTTCCGGTATATTCTCGAACGGCTTGCTGAATTGTCCCAAGATGTAAGCGTTTAACTCTTCATTCTTTTGGATTCGCATATGCATGAAACCCCGAGCGCTCCTGAAAAAGATCAGAATAAAATAATTATACTGCTCATCAAAGAAAAGTTCGCCAATTATCAAATATAAAAACTTTAATTTACGTGACACTTACTTTAAAGACAGAGAATAATCCTGTTTGGTCGATTCGCTGTTTCTCACCAAATAGCTTCCTTCCTGATGAACTCGCAAGAGACCTTCCGCCTCGATGCGCGTGATGGAGCCGTGATACCACCTGGATAACAAATCTCTAGTCAACTATCACTCTCGTAAGTTAATTTGCCCGCGGGATTTTACAGTCGCGAAAACATTTCGCGAGAAATGCCTTCACTTCCAAGAAAAAATAGGAACACACAAGAGAGGACAAGAGCGCGTAACTTTAAAGCTGTTAATGAGCTCATTAGTGATTCTCAAGTCAAGATAATTTTACCGCCGTGTCAAGACTCGAGAAATTACGACGAAAAGCGTCTGACTAGTCTCGGTATACCCACCCTTGTCTCTCCAAAGGAAGCTCCACGTCCACCAGATCGGCCGATATCCGAGCGGTACTAATCTCCAGCGGTAAACCGAGGCTCAAGCCACCAGGTTTCTTCGGCGCCAATAAACCACCGCACGGAATTCCGCAGCTCGTCCCCGCCGCGTTTCCACCAGCATCCAGATTCAGAGTCATCTTCGGGCGCGACAGACCGCCGCCTGAAATGAGTCATCCGACAGTCAGACGCATCGTGGTGCTCCCACCAGTAAACACAGATGATATACCGGCATGTATAGAGTTGCCGGCAATCTCTCTCTCTCTCTCTCTCTCTCTCTCTCTCTCTTTCTCTCTCTTGCGACGGGGGTTTACTATCCCTTAATAATTGCTACAAATCAGAACTTGGATACGCCGAATAACGGGCAGATTAAGCTGCGTCATCTATAGGAAATTGTTATGGCATTGTTGACGTAGTTTTGTTATTACTCTTATCTACCCTTGCATAAGGATAGTGTGAGGGGTTGAGATTAGAAATTAGGATACAATGCGATACTGTTATTCAGCATCAAATAATAATTGATATCATATAAATAATGATAGACGATAAATACTTCTAATACTATGAAAATAATACCGTGGCATATCGTTGTTAAATTAACACTAGAATTAAATAGAGTGGTAGCGTATAATAATTTGCATAACATAATATATTTTGAAAAAATTAATATTAAAAATTGCTTTTCCTAAAACAATTTTTACGTACATTTTCCGAAAATGGTGGGCTGTTCTGTCACACGCACATAAAGCATTTATTTTAATCCAATTTTTTATAGTTGTAACTTTTTAATTTTATACAGTTGTACATTTTTGCTGTTGTAATATCAATGTGACGAAAACTCTTCGCAGACAATAATGATCAACGAAGGACACTTCGTGTCCTTGGGAGCGCCCCTGAATACGGCGGTAGGGCGCTAATTTCATTTGTTGGCGCAATCTCTTAGCGGTTGACTTCTCGGACGCGGTACATGATGCAGGTACAATAAAATTGCTCTGACAGGTGTAACGTCGAGTTAGTCTCTTTTGTAGCTTAATGTGCTCGGAGAGCACGCCGAAGTGGTCTCTTCTGACGAATATGCAGATGTATAGGATGCCTCAGCAGAGCCCGGATGAATTAAAAGCGAGATATCTAAAGTTACGGAATTAGTTGGCATTAAAAAGTTTCAACGAATTTTGTGCCTAGAGAAAACAAAATCTATTATATATATATATATGTATAATTTTAATTCACACACACAATTTTACTTTTATGAAAATTTTATTCAAATCTTATAAAATGATGTATTATAATATTTAATATAAGAAATTAAATGCATTCGGCAAGTAATTATCTTTACTAAACTTTTAGCTAAGAAAAAATTTTTCTCAGCTCACTTCAAAAATTTTTCAGATATATAACTTAGAATAAAAAAAAAATATTTGCTTCTGGAGCATCCTATACACGCACATCAAATTACAGCGAAAGGAAGACCCACAAGACCATGGCTATCTCTCACGCGCCATTTCTATTCAATCCCTTTTTGTGAAACACAGGTTTCGGGAATGGTTAAACATTAACGGCGGCGAACGGCTAGCGTTACTCGACGAGATTGCGTGGGTCTGTATTATTAAATTCAATCTGGCGATCGGCTGAGCAGATTTATGTTTCTTTCCTTTTCCCTGGAACAACGGTGTAAACGGTTCTTCCTCTCACCTTCTTTGTCTTTGCCAAAATCTTCCTTCCGCCCGTTCTTTGTACATCGCCCAACCCATAGGTAATCTCTCGTCCTGACACTCGTATCCTTATTCTCTCCCCCAGACTGTTTTAATATCCGTCTCTGACGGAGATACGTCTCAATCAATTTCTTCACGGACTTTCCGACTGTCGCGCATTCCCGCGGGAAATGGGGAGACGTCGAGACGTCTCTGTACCGGATCGTACAGAGGCACGAGTCGAGAACACGAGTAAACTCCTCCGCCGTGATCATCATATATGAATTCGTAGCAACGCTTGTTTGCATTAAGACCTTACTCACTCCCTTGTGTGTGAGCTTTGAAGAGGGATGTTTTGAAGCGCCGTGCAGAGAAAACAGAGCGATAGTTGTGCGTGCGACGATCGAGAGTCAGAGAAGAGAAATAGCGTGTGGACCGAGAGAAGGCGAAAAATATTCCTTCGACACGGGACACGCAAGAGGCGTCACCGCAGACACGTCTCCGGGGAAATTCGTGGTCACGAACGAAGCTCTGAACTGACGGGGGACGGGGGACGCACGGGAAATCTCGCAGGTTTCCGCCGCGATGCGCGGAACGTCGTATCGTCACGGATGGCGAACGGAACTTTTAATTCCCCGCAAAAATCAGGACATATTGACGACGACGTTCCGCCGGATGTCGAAGAGTCGGGACGGTTTCCCGAGATAACTCCGGAAAGTCGAGCAATCCCCGCGCCAGCGATTCGTATTTATTGCCAGGCAAAGGAGATGGAGGGTGGAACCCGCCGTAGAGATTTACGACACCGGTGAATTTACGGCCTCGGGGAGCCGGCATGTCAAACGCGCCTGGAAAGGAGTCAATGGCGATTCCATTGAGTGGCAAGACGCTATTAAATAGAGGATGACACCTTATGACGGAGCAGCCAGTGTCGCCGATGCGAACGATGTGGCTTTCACAAGGAGAACTTTGCAAACTTTGAACGAGCGAAAAGAGACGTATTGGTCGGAATAAAATTTGTGATTTTGACGAATTGTTGAAATCTATCGCGTTCACGTTACAATCCGCGGCGCCTTCATATTATAAGCGTAAAAATATTCGCGTCAAAACTCTAAAACTTTCAGAAATTCTCGCGCATGAATTGACCGCAGATGGAGGAGGTCTCGAGAGCTGCCGAGTCACGATGATTTCGCAATCTTGAAGACTCGCTACGTCTTTGGCTTATATCGCATCGTTACGAGGCAGCTCCGTTCTCCCCCAAAGAAATTTCGCAATGGTGCCGAAATACCCGAACAACAGATGTGAGATGCCGTTGTCTGGATAGGCCTCGAAGATATCCGCCGACAGATGTTGCAGTTACACGCCCTTGAGCTCTTCTATCCCTCCGTCGACGGGCCCTTATCGACGCGGTGGCAAACACTTCGAACCTGCTCGGAATGGTTGATACGTCCGCGATCCTCATGAAATATGAAGTACAATAGACGTATATCAGACGTTTCCATCAGACGATTCCAATGGTTCTTTTCGTACAATTTGTCCAAAGATCACCGACATTTCGGTCTATGTTACTGGCTGTAACATTCATTATTTACGAAATAACTTGCTCTGGGACGTTCATTTTTTATCTACGTACTAACATTAGGAAACAAGTTATTAACAAACCAGCTAACAGTGGTTGAGTTCATATTTATGATACTAAAACCGCTCACAAATTATTTAATACTAATTAATTTGAATTATTATTTCACTGATATTTAAAGAAGATTTATTGCGCAAAATTAAAATAATTAAATTCCTGATTATGTATGTAAATTAAATGCGCATGTAAAATAGTTTAACTTGATTATCATTTTTAATTAACTTAATCAATCTTTCGTCGAGCATAATCATTAAGATGTATCGATATAATGCGCTAGTAGAAAATCCTAGAAATGGTCAGACGAATACCGGTTTGTATCAAAGTGACATTTTGGGTCGGTACCAAATGGATAATAGCAGACAGTCGCTACGGTGACATCAGGCAAACGGTACGTGGCTAGATTTTTCAAAGATTTAGGATAAAACTGCGTTTACTTCGTAGTCGAGACTTTGTCTTCATATGAAGTTTCGTGTATACTATGAGCGTTGTCGCCTGCATTCATGACAAAATCTTCTCACCGACCGAGAATTGAGAAACAGAACGCACAGTGGTACATATGCAATTTGCAAGCTTTTCTAAAATTCACAAGCTGTGAAAATTCGTCGAGAACAGGAGTGGTTTTTAAAAAGCTGTATTCGTAAAAAGCTAGGAAAATTAAAGTTTGTCGAGCTTCTACGATGTTTTAATTTTGCTTCGTTAGCGAGCATAGAGCATGCTGCAACCGAAATAATTTGCAGTTATTCAATTTTATATAATTACGTAAATATGATAATATATAATAACAATTCAAGCATACAGTGTCCCTTCATTGTTTAACGAACTATAAAAATTCTAATTACGTCGCGTTACATCCGCAATACTAATTCGAATTTATTTCTGGAATCTGACATAACAGCTTTAAAGCGAAATCTTTAAATGCGACCATTCGTGTAATAATTTGGCCAACTACCAAATGACCGAGTGCGCGATGTTGACTAAAGTGTACGTGATTTGTATTTACGAAGAGGTATATACATATGTGTATAACGAAATTGCGGATGCTTCCATGTTGGGGACAAAGTAAACAGGACAGTTTGCGACAAACGAATTCGGAGCCATCGCAAATTCTTGAACGTAACGAAAACATACAACGGCGGAATCATAGATATCTACTTTATAACTCACATATTGCCAATTTGATAGAATCAAACGTATTCTACGATAACTACAAAAAAAGTGTATATATTGAAAGTATATTCTTTGCTATGAAAAGATAATATCTGCTTTTAAGAATACGATTTCAAAAATTTCATAATCCAAGTTTATATAAGTAAATCAGATATACTCGTATATTTTCTTTGTGAGATAACATCTTTTTCTTCTTTCTCTTTTCTTTTTGAGCATTTATTTTTAAACGACAAAAATAAACTGTCTCTAACAAATACACATGCATTTTCATGATGTAATAATAAAACTTTTTGAAGAGAGATTGCAGTTGGTAGAGAATGCAACGCGAAAAAACAGAAATTCTGATGCAAGTTACACTCAACAACTTCAATTGTAAACAACTGGAAAGAATTGTTTTATCTTGTGTTTTGTGTACTCTTCTTCTCTGGTTAGCCAAATCTTTCTTATAGCCACCGAAGTGAACCGAGCCAGATATCACCGCGTCGATGCACTTTTTTGCCTCCCTCCTCCCTTTTCTGCAGCTCGTTAACGATCGCCATCAGCTAGGAGAGAGTTCACGTTGCCGGCTCCTAAATGGCCTACGCGCAAGACAAATCACGTCCTCGCGATTGCGAGTGTAAATTTTTTCGACGTCGAGAATCGCAAACGTCCTAACATAATATCCTCACGTGATTCGTACGAACGTTGAATATATTCATCGTCGAGATACGTGAGCAAGAACCACGATGCAGCTATCTCATTTTTGCACGATTTTCCACAAGACAATGTCTACCTTCTTTACATTCGATTTGTATTTCAGCAGATTTAATAATGTAGCTTTACGAAAGAGTTCGTTTTGACGATGACGTTTAAAAGAGATGATCGAAAAAGGGGCAGTGCAAACTTGTCGCAAGTAGGGCGTAGTGCTCGCATACATCGACAAACCGTATACGAGCATGCACACGAACCTGTCGTGTGGGAAGTTGGAAAAAAGTCACAGCTTTACATTTCATCCTCCGTTCCCATCTCTAGTACATTATGAACCGGCACAAGCCAATGGCTTTTATCTAAGAGCACAATACGCGAACTGTTCTCCTTCCGTTGGTTGGTCGTTCGTCGACGTTACCGAAACGTAAAAAAGATGTACCGAAGAAGAAATCTATTTATTGTTAGACTCCCTGTTTCCGGTCGGTGCGTCACCCACTGTCTTCGAAAAAGTAGATAAAGACATTCAACGCTCAGACTTAAAAAAAATCATAAGACTTGAGAACATAATTTAATAATTTTATAAATTAAAATAAACAATTTTATTATTTTAAGAGAATTATTATCTTGGTAATTGAGATAATTATTAACGAAATGAAAAAGGCAAAAGAGAGACAGTTCGTTTTGTTAAAAACAATTTAATTGTCTTCAACAAAAACAAAACAAACTGTCTGCGATACTATTTATAACATTAATAGACAAAAATATATATATATATGTAGAAATGAGTTAAAAATTGTATCGCCTCATCGGTCAAGATGTCTTATCGTGATCGATAAGCTATTCGCATCGACAAACCAATAAGACGATCTATGTGCGATAATAGAAAGCGAAGAAACCGATCGATCACTTCCCACCGACGAGTCTCCGACTCCCAAAAAAATGATTGTCGACAACTGGACGCAAAAGAAATATATCTTTGAGGAAATCTGGTTCTGATCACGTGCTAACGCGCTCTACATCTCATTGCCTCACGTCGCCCTTTTTCCCCGCTCCCTCTTCAAAACGTAATTTACGAATCCGAATCGGCCGACATCCATCAACCGGAAAAAGTATTACAGATCTCGATCTCTCACACTCGCAGCTGACTGCCGAATAGAGATGCAGGATATATTGCAGGAGAGAATGTATATGCGTTCTGCATTATTTACGCAATAACACGTGTCACAGAATTTTCTTATTTACAATTAAATAACATTTTAATTCCACGGATTTATTCATGCATGCTTCGTATTCATCAAGTTTTTCGTCATATGTGCGCAACATTTTGTGATTACACGTTGCAAGCGAGTATACAGTTTTTATCGTTGTTATTAAAGCATTCTGCGTAGAACTGTCCGGGGACTCCGGGAGAGTTTTTATTGTCTCTCGTACATTCAGCAACGAAAAATGCATCATCGCGTGAAATGTTCGGTCAATCGCGATTGAAATAGTTTGTACATATACATAGATATACGAGTATGCAGTACGACAACTGCATTTTCGTTATCTGGTAAACGGAAACGACCGTCTCGACATTCGTGTGTACGTTGCGCACATTCACGTATTCGCCCGCGCGTTGATTAAACTTCGTGTAGGCGACGGCTATTTATTCATATTTTCGACGTACGTGATAGTTGCTCAAAGAACGGTTGTAACTGAGTGACGTGACTGGGCTTTTATCAGCAGGATCGAATGCGTTCATCGTATATGTTTTATTCTCGATTCGTTTCGCATTGCGTTTCACTGACGAACGTGTTTCGCCAGATAAATATACGTACTTGTGTTAAACAAGCAATGGAGAGATTTGATTCTACGAGAGATCAAGTTACCTTATGCGGTGTAATCTGCATTTTATTTGATTTATGATATTTTTCAAATTTTTAAATTATCTCAAATATTTTTACGCGGTTGCATAATATCTCAAGAAGAATTAATAATAACTTGTCCTGTGATCAACGGCACGACGAAGCTTGCAAAGTGATAATCGTCGCGCATTAAATCACTCGGCCAGCGACGCTAAAGCGAGTCGTGCTTTACAGCCCGGGGCCGTAATTGATTAAATAAATCCGCGTCGGCGTATCTCACGATGCGGGGAATCACTCGTCGCTGGTATACGCGCCGTATATTTTCCCCGGGCAGAAAAAAGAACAGTTTCTAAGGACCCATAACTTTTAGCAAAACGGATTTACCGGGCATTTCGTGCCGTTATTGACATTCGAGAGACCGACGATAAAAATAGTTGCTTGCTTTCCTCTCTCTCTCTCTCTCTCTCTATCTCATCTTTCTCTCTTTGTTTCATCTTTCTCTCTCAACCTCCCTGTCGCCCACATTATCGTGTCTCTTCTCTCCGCTGCCTCAACCCAGCAGATCCATACATCAGCGCACGTGAGCCCAAGCCTAACCTTCGTGTACTGCAGCATTTACCCTCCCTTACATTTACCCCTGCAGGTCGGCCCCGCAACTCTCGGCCGTAGGCGCGAGAGCTCGTTCTCGAAGCTCTCTCTTGCATTAGAGCTCTCGCAATTTGGGAACTAGGAGGGTAAACGACGCGCGTTCAAAGTCCCATCAGGACGGACGATAGAGCTTCGAGGGATAACCGGAGAGGGTGCCCGATGTGGCAGCGGTGGCTTAATCACCCGACTAATTCCGAACGTTTCGCGGTGCATTGCATGACTCGCATCGAACGAGATTCACTCGCTGGCGATAAATTATTGATATCGTATAACTTATACTATTAATGCGATTTAAATAACACCGTTGTTTGCTACTTCGATACCACTTGATAGATTATACAGTTACTATGCATTAGCAATTTCTGCTCGTTCGCTAATTATAGCTATTATAGCTTAGTCATCTTATAAATGGCATATAATTATATATCTCATTACAATGGTTTTATTATCATGTTTTAATATAGTTCTGTCATTTAGTCACATATTTATTTAAATTACATTTTATGTTGTTCATATTATGCGGTGCAGTATGGATAAGTATATTATTATTATATAATATGTAATAATATATAATGCACCAATAAATGTTGTATATCTCTCTCTTCAAGAGATAAATATATAAACGATGGTATCACACGATTGTCAAAAAGACGTGTATTTGTAGTGAACATTTAATCATTGAGAGCAGCTAAGTGAGGCTTAACGATGTTAGCTGTTGTCTGGAAGGTTCACAACGATCAGCATTAAATTACGGTAGCCCCTGCGGCCCTGATGAGTACTTAGTTTACCTTGAGGTGCTGAAAGTACCGTTTTTATCGCTTTAATGGCTAGACGCTCGATTAAGAAGAAAGGTAAACCCGGATCGTTCCTCCGTTGGCTTCCATTTACGTTAATTATCATTAAAAAAATCTTGATATAAAATTTCATTCATTCGAGAACGAATGCTTGGTTGTCGTATTTATATATGTATAACTCAAAATACATAAAAATATAATCGTCATTTATACTTATATATTTTGCGAAAATTTGCTACGATTTTTGTTTTAATGTGATGATACACAAGTCAGTGAAAACTCACCAAATAAAGAAGGTGGCTCGACGTCGCGTACCGAAAGACTGGAGGACGCCTGAGATGCGCTGGATTCAATGCTCTGAGTACATCTGAGGCGCTTTCTGAGTTTCGGCATGTCGAAGGGCAGATCCCTCAAGTCTACACTGGTCGCGCTTCCGGATGTAGTGGCGTCCTGTTGCATTAGCAACCGTCTTCTACGAAGCTTTGGCATGTCAAAGGGCAAATCCGACAGTTCCGGCTCGTTGTCGACAAGATTGATATTATCTAGCTGCGGCTTCAACAAGTGGAAGCCGAAAGGTTTGCACTTGATACCCGCGCGGGACTCGATCGAAATACCGCTGTCTGATCCTTGGATCTCCGCGTCGCCCGACGACGACGACTGTAGTGCCAGATTAATGAGATTTTTATTCTGCGGTGTTCGCCGCTTCTTGAAGGATGTGTCCATGGGCGAGGTGACCGCGTTTGTATTGGCCGCGTTCGTATTGTTACCCGCGGTGACGTTGTTCTCCGTGATGACGTTCTCCTCAGGTGAGGCCTTTTGCGAATTATTGTTGCGATTGTTATCGGAAGTCTCCGAGGCCGGTTCTTGCGACGACTTGTCGGAGATCGGCGAGAGAATGTGCAACTTGGTGGCGTGATGGGTCAGAAAGCCCGAAAGCGACGGTTGATGTTGGTGATGATGGTAGCAGTTGCTGCCGCCGCTATCCGAGCTATGGGAACTCAAAGACCTGGTGCTGTGTCGACTGTCGGAGCTACTGGTTGACCGGTTGCCTTCGCTGGTACTGCTTCTGATAGATTCCATGCTGCCGCCGCTACTGCTGGTCGCCATACTCTCGGTGCTGGAGTAGCCGATCCGGCGTCGCGATGTGCGCAGCTTGAACTCCAAGAGACCGGCATCTCGTCGCGCTGGTCGCACGAGATCGCTCTCCGCTTCGTGAGGCCTACCCTTGAACTCCATTATCGGTCTGCTCTCGCGAATCAGACTGCGCGGCCGTTGCCGCTCTTCTCGGGGCCTATCTTTAAACTCCAAAATAAGTTCCTTGTCGAATCGACGACCCTGCGAAGAGTCGATGTTCTCCTGAACAAAAGTCTTCGGCCGACTCTTGATCTCGAGAATGCTGCCCTCGCTGCTCTGTGGCGAGTCCTTAGCGCGCAACGACGACTTCACCGGCAGCCGCATATCCTTCAAGCGAGGATGATCGGGCTGCGACGGAAGATTCGGCGCGCTGCGAATATTCAGTAGCAAATGATCTCGATTCCCGTGAAATTTCGCAGGTAAAGGCGCGGTCGATGGTGGCGATGGCGTATAATCGCGCGCCGGTAATCTCGGCGATCCCGTTTTTTCATCGCTCGAATTAATTTGGAGGGACTCGATATCCTGGGACAAAGTGGATATATTGTCTGATTGCTGCTGCTGCTGCTGTTGTTGTTGCTGTTGCTGCTGCTGTAAGCGGCTCGGAATCGGTTTTGGGCGGAGAAGTACGACTTTGCGTCGATGGTCCTTGCTTGATTGCGACTGGCCGGTATAAGGAAGTGGTTGCACAAGCTGCTGTTTCGACGTGTCTGTCGACGAACTTGTTCTGCTCGCGAGCGCGACGCTGCCGCTCCGTATCTGCGTTATTCAAATTTGATTTTCACAAACATAATTACGGCACATTTATATTAAGTGTCAAATAAAGCGAGCTTGATGCTTTACCGGAGCAATATGATGCTTATAGAAAAAAAAATTGAACAAACGACAGAAGAATTTTTAAGTACAAATTCTACAAACGCATTCATAATTTAATATAAAACTTAAAAATAATATTCGAGATATTTTAATAATCGCTCAAAATTTGTAGGTATACGTACCTGAGAGTGCAGTACCGCATGATTGGTTATGCGATCGAGATCGTCGAGATCATCGTCGGATCGATTGACCTTGCAATCGAAGGCCGTTTCGTAGAGGTGGCGTTGCCTGGCCATTCCTTCCTCGTCCTCGTCCTCGAGCTCCGCGTCCTCTTCCTCCTCCTCTTCCCCCTCGTCCTCACCCTCCACGTCGTCCTCGTCCTCGACGAGTATCGGCTGCGGATCTATCCTTCGTGTACGTCGTAGTTTGCGCACCTGATGCCGCGTCACTTGCGGCTGCCGTCGTTCTAGCTCATCCTCCTCCTCCTCGGGCGATGCGACGCACGTGCAAACGGCGGTGGGCAAATCATGGCTCAGTAGTCTATGAGGTGGCATGAGGGTGTGATCCCACTCGGTGATGATACACGACGAGAGGATCTCGCCTCTGACTGGGACAGCATGCTCGTTCCCCGATGTGGGGCTCACCAGATCCTGGCTCCGATAGTACGGCGGTGGCGGCGGCGGTGGTGGCGGCTGCTGTTGTTGCTGATAATGCCGTGGTTGCGATGAGTAGGAGCCGCCATCACCCGCTACCGAGTTCCTCTTCGGTATACCGGGTGTACGTGAACGCTCGCCCGGTACATCGAGGCTGACGCTTTTCCGGTACTTGTTCGGCTGCGACTTGGATAGTTGCTCCGGTACCTTGAAGAGATCGCCGTAGTAATACGGCGACGGATGACGCACCGGTTGGTTGGATTCAGTCGGGGATTGATCAGTGAGATGTACCAAAGCGACACAGTCAACGAGTAAGCCGTCGGTCGACGTTAAAGTATCCCGATCCGCCGACGGGGCGCGAGTCGAGGAGGAAGCGTAGACGCTGTTCTTCCGTTTTCTGACGTTAACGAGCTCTTCGTCGTCCTCGCAGGATGATCCAGACGCTGACGGATCTAAAAAGAGTGATTAAGAAATCGTAAAATGTTAACATCGGCATAATTGTAAGACTTCTGATTAACATAAATATGCTAATAGTTCTTAGTGATCGCGTTATATGCGTGAAAATATCTTGGCTTTAAAAGATCAAGTCTTATCACGTGACAGGAATTTATCAGCTGTAAGCACAGAATTCAGAAGATTTACGCGTAAAAAGATGTCCTAACCATATAAAGCCCACTTTTGCAAAGACGAGAAGCCCGAAAACGGTGCAAAATTTTCATAATCGTTTTGTTGTAGGGGAAGAAACCGGGGTCGTCGAAGAAAGAGAACGAAAAAGCTCACGGGAAAAGCAAAATTGCCTTGAAATGGCAGCCTCGTCTCCTTAAAAATCACTTCCTCCGTCCGTGGGATATTACCGTAATGGTTCCTGGTTTTCTTGCTTGACATGTCCTATCCTTCTCCACCCCCGCGACAAACTACCCCTTTCGTCCTCTTCGTATTCGTCGACCCGTTCGAGCATCGTCTAATGCCTCTTTAGGCTTTACGATCGTGTCATGGCCATTCGCGGCAGCAAAGAAGACGGAGAAGGAGAGATCGAACAAATGGAGGAAGCGCGAAATTACGCCGACACCCGGTACATTATATAAGCAGTGTACACACGCAGGATAGACGAAAGGACTGAAGATAATGGGCGCATTATGCTCGACCAGAGAGGGTCTCGCCGAAATCCTTCCTTGTTCCCTCCCTTCGGGAGGGCGACGAGAGTGTGGCGCGCCGTAAACCATGTTGGTTGCTGCTTCTGACAGGGACCGTCGCGGATATATGAACAAACTTGCCGAACGGAAGAAAAAAAATGATTATCGAAGATCGCTCTGGTTCGTCGCGTCGCCCAGCTAGCGCTGTTCGACCAGACACAAAGGCCCGCAATATCAGAATGCGGATATTTCGCTCGGAATACAATGGGCAGTCTTTTGTCACAAAGTAATTTGTTTTCGATCGATCTCCATGCAAAATATACGAGTAATTATTATACCATATGCGCGTACACAATGTAATTACTTAATGATACATATATTACGCTTTGAGCATTTATCTTGCCATCTGACGCGTTATATTTTATTAATATGTCTAGAGTTAACAAAGGCTCAGCTAACAATTTCGCCCAGTGGCATAATTATCCACATCAAAGATATTACATTGCTACAGTACACTAGATATTTTGTAATTGTTAGACATGAATATACGGCGTATTAATTATGCCTTAGTAAATTGGAGTTTAGTCTTCTTCATCAACACATTTCGACGTAAAATTATATAATAGGCACAGATAAATAAACAATTGTGAAATTATATAAAGTTGTATATATAACTTAAATCACGTTGTACTATATTAAAAAATTATGAATAACTCGAAAAGAACCTACGATTTCGATAGAATGAGCACATTCCCATACGATGCCTGTTACATAAAATCAGTACGGAATTGATCACACGCGGCAGGATATCCTCAATTTCCGGCGCATTTGCCTATCGCGCGAGGGCTTAAATTTCATTCTCCATGGTCAAATACAAAGGAGCGACGCCGAGGAAATCGCGAAGCGCGAAACGGGGAATTAATTCCTGGACAATGAATCCGGGAAATTATCACATGGCTCGCCCGGCGACGCGAAAGGGGGACGAATCGCGATTTCTCTTTTCACCTTCTTCTCTGAATTCGCGGCACATTCTTGTCAGCAAGTGACAAACGACGAAGAAACTCCGAATACCGAGGCTGCGGAAGAAATGGTCCTTGCGAAACCAGACGTTGTCTACGTATTCAAACTTTCACAAAGGAGTAGAATCGCGGGAAGCGACTGATGACCCACCCTCGCCGCAGGAATATAAAACGGGAGCGAAGATCTATTACTTTCTTTCTTTTCATCTGCAGCTACTTTTCCGACATTGTTCGATAAAACTTTAAAATTTTTCACCGTTAAACTTTTAAACATTCAAGAAAATACGGCGGTACGTAGGAAATTAGAGAACGCGATCGCGATCTACAAATTTAATAATAAAGATACGATATCCGAGTGTTGCTGTCTGAAAAAGGAATATTAACGAGAAAACGCAATATTACTTTATCCGAGCGCATTTGGTGTAATATCACGATAAAATTATATCAGAGATAGTATGACGAGGGGAACACAATTCCTCGGAAACAAAAAATAAAATGAAGAAGACTTCCCGTGGGAGTGAGATCGAAGAGAAACATGAATATGTATTTGCATCTGTTTCGTTCATACAACTCGGAAAAGATGTAGGATTAAAGTTCCGAGAGCAAATATATTAAAAGATTGCAATAAGCAAGGAAACGATTTTTGCCTGCTCCATTTCAATATTTGAAGCAATTTAAAAATGAAAAATGTAAATCAAGCAAAAACGTCTCCGTATCTTCATCTTAAGATGTCAAACAAGATTTCTTTTTTTTTTTTTATGTTGTGCGAAAATACGGAAAAAAATTACTTCTGCTCAAAATTAATCTGTGGATCGATAGACATTGATCTCTCATCAAATTAAAGTTCCGAGAGCAAATATATTAAAAGATTGCAATAAGCAAGAAAACGATTTTTGCCTGCTCCATTTCAATATTTGAAGCAATTTAAAAATGAAAAATGTAAATCAAGCAAAAACGTCTCCGTATCTTCATCTTAAGATGTCAAACGAGATTTCTTATTTTGTTTTTTTTATGTTGTGCGAAAATACGGAAAAAATTACTTCTGCTCAAAATTAATCTGTGGATCGATAGACATTGATCTCTCATCAAATTCGATTACTCGCTTGCAAGCAAGAAAAATTGCAATCGATACCAGGTTGCCCATCGAATATACGCACGCAACATACATATAAAGAAATGCTGTACGTTGGCACGTCGCCAAATCGCAGCGATATTGATTACCGATCAATAATCAGATTTGCCAGATATCTGTCGACTGTTCGAAAGGGAGAACAGGAGTTAAAAAATTGATAATCGATCAGTTCGATTAAATTGAGATGGGTTACATTTGAAAAACGTACACGTCCATTTGCGTGTGACGTGAATGGATATTTTAAATTTGTGAGTAAAAAGGATCTATATAATAGAGATTTATATAAGGAAGCTTAGTTCAGTTATTCTATCTTCAGCTGATGAACAAGATATCTGTATGAATTATATAACATTGAATGAATATTGTCTTGAAATTGATATATTTTTTTACAAATATTATTTTATTGAATTATTGTATTACATACAAGAACATAAAGGAAAATAATTAAATTCTATGTAAACTAAGTAAAGACAATAATATAAAACATGCTGGTGTGGGGCTGTAAATAGCTAATTACATAACAGTACGATCGGATGAGTAGATGAGTCAGTAACGGATACTACATGCGAATGAGTGATCGAGTGACAGAAAATGAAAGAGGGTACGCGTATACGGAGTTGGGGGCGACGATACGCTGCGCTGGGGTGGTACAGTGGTGCCTACCCTAATGAATCTATTACTGCCGGTGAGCGACAACCCTCGCCTAGCAATCACTACAGATAACACGAAACGCTGTCGCATGCATCCTGTTTACATGGATCTGCAGATAACGGAGATGAACGTCCGAAACGATCTATCTCAGAACTACATATATAGTACTGGAATCATGTGTAAATTATCAACAAGGACACAAAAGAAACACGCGCGCGATGCCAAAGTTATCTGCATCGATTAAGGTCAGCGGATAACGATGTTATGATATTGCAATCAACTTTCGATTAGAAACACTTCACCAAGATCATGGAACGTGATTCCTAACAACCTACTATCGGGAATCATTTATGAACCTATAACACATGGCTCGCATGCCTATCGACCAAATTAGTTGGAAATAATTAAATGGATAATATAAGCTTGGTTTGATTCGATAATTATCATTCATCAATCAAGTCTCTAAAGCTTTCGAATTTACAAAAAATTTTACATCATTAAACAGATTGCATCTTTTAAAATAATATTAATTAATATGTAAAACATTTTACGAATAATGAGAGATATATTATTAATCTTATTTTTTAAATAAATTTTGTTATATTGGAGCAATTTAAAATAAGATATATAATTACATCTTGCTGTAGATTACGATATTATAGGTATCTCTATTTTGGAAAAAAAAAACAGTATCATTCTAAGAGAATATTATATGTTGATAACATATATTTCCCCGGACTATCCCAGCGTATTCTGTCTTGGGCTCGGTTATATATTCCGGAACACTCGCGAC
>NW_021848872.1:106108-133866 GCF_003651465.1 Formica exsecta | reverse complement strand
TTATATAATATGTAATAATATATAATGCACCAATAAATGTTGTATATCTCTCTCTTCAAGAGATAAATATATAAACGATGGTATCACACGATTGTCAAAAAGACGTGTATTTGTAGTGAACATTTAATCATTGAGAGCAGCTAAGTGAGGCTTAACGATGTTAGCTGTTGTCTGGAAGGTTCACAACGATCAGCATTAAATTACGGTAGCCCCTGCGGCCCTGATGAGTACTTAGTTTACCTTGAGGTGCTGAAAGTACCGTTTTTATCGCTTTAATGGCTAGACGCTCGATTAAGAAGAAAGGTAAACCCGGATCGTTCCTCCGTTGGCTTCCATTTACGTTAATTATCATTTAAAAAATCTTGATATAAAATTTCATTCATTCGAGAACGAATGCTTGGTTGTCGTATTTATATATGTATAACTCAAAATACATAAAAATATAATCGTCATTTATACTTATATATTTTGCGAAAATTTGCTACGATTTTTGTTTTAATGTGATGATACACAAGTCAGTGAAAACTCACCAAATAAAGAAGGTGGCTCGACGTCGCGTACCGAAAGACTGGAGGACGCCTGAGATGCGCTGGATTCAATGCTCTGAGTACATCTGAGGCGCTTTCTGAGTTTCGGCATGTCGAAGGGCAGATCCCTCAAGTCTACACTGGTCGCGCTTCCGGATGTAGTGGCGTCCTGTTGCATTAGCAACCGTCTTCTACGAAGCTTTGGCATGTCAAAGGGCAAATCCGACAGTTCCGGCTCGTTGTCGACAAGATTGATATTATCTAGCTGCGGCTTCAACAAGTGGAAGCCGAAAGGTTTGCACTTGATACCCGCGCGGGACTCGATCGAAATACCGCTGTCTGATCCTTGGATCTCCGCGTCGCCCGACGACGACGACTGTAGTGCCAGATTAATGAGATTTTTATTCTGCGGTGTTCGCCGCTTCTTGAAGGATGTGTCCATGGGCGAGGTGACCGCGTTTGTATTGGCCGCGTTCGTATTGTTACCCGCGGTGACGTTGTTCTCCGTGATGACGTTCTCCTCAGGTGAGGCCTTTTGCGAATTATTGTTGCGATTGTTATCGGAAGTCTCCGAGGCCGGTTCTTGCGACGACTTGTCGGAGATCGGCGAGAGAATGTGCAACTTGGTGGCGTGATGGGTCAGAAAGCCCGAAAGCGACGGTTGATGTTGGTGATGATGGTAGCAGTTGCTGCCGCCGCTATCCGAGCTATGGGAACTCAAAGACCTGGTGCTGTGTCGACTGTCGGAGCTACTGGTTGACCGGTTGCCTTCGCTGGTACTGCTTCTGATAGATTCCATGCTGCCGCCGCTACTGCTGGTCGCCATACTCTCGGTGCTGGAGTAGCCGATCCGGCGTCGCGATGTGCGCAGCTTGAACTCCAAGAGACCGGCATCTCGTCGCGCTGGTCGCACGAGATCGCTCTCCGCTTCGTGAGGCCTACCCTTGAACTCCATTATCGGTCTGCTCTCGCGAATCAGACTGCGCGGCCGTTGCCGCTCTTCTCGGGGCCTATCTTTAAACTCCAAAATAAGTTCCTTGTCGAATCGACGACCCTGCGAAGAGTCGATGTTCTCCTGAACAAAAGTCTTCGGCCGACTCTTGATCTCGAGAATGCTGCCCTCGCTGCTCTGTGGCGAGTCCTTAGCGCGCAACGACGACTTCACCGGCAGCCGCATATCCTTCAAGCGAGGATGATCGGGCTGCGACGGAAGATTCGGCGCGCTGCGAATATTCAGTAGCAAATGATCTCGATTCCCGTGAAATTTCGCAGGTAAAGGCGCGGTCGATGGTGGCGATGGCGTATAATCGCGCGCCGGTAATCTCGGCGATCCCGTTTTTTCATCGCTCGAATTAATTTGGAGGGACTCAATATCCTGGGACAAAGTGGATATATTGTCTGATTGCTGCTGCTGCTGCTGTTGTTGTTGCTGTTGCTGCTGCTGTAAGCGGCTCGGAATCGGTTTTGGGCGGAGAAGTACGACTTTGCGTCGATGGTCCTTGCTTGATTGCGACTGGCCGGTATAAGGAAGTGGTTGCACAAGCTGCTGTTTCGACGTGTCTGTCGACGAACTTGTTCTGCTCGCGAGCGCGACGCTGCCGCTCCGTATCTGCGTTATTCAAATTTGATTTTCACAAACATAATTACGGCACATTTATATTAAGTGTCAAATAAAGCGAGCTTGATGCTTTACCGGAGCAATATGATGCTTATAGAAAAAAAAATTGAACAAACGACAGAAGAATTTTTAAGTACAAATTCTACAAACGCATTCATAATTTAATATAAAACTTAAAAATAATATTCGAGATATTTTAATAATCGCTCAAAATTTGTAGGTATACGTACCTGAGAGTGCAGTACCGCATGATTGGTTATGCGATCGAGATCGTCGAGATCATCGTCGGATCGATTGACCTTGCAATCGAAGGCCGTTTCGTAGAGGTGGCGTTGCCTGGCCATTCCTTCCTCGTCCTCGTCCTCGAGCTCCGCGTCCTCTTCCTCCTCCTCTTCCCCCTCGTCCTCACCCTCCACGTCGTCCTCGTCCTCGACGAGTATCGGCTGCGGATCTATCCTTCGTGTACGTCGTAGTTTGCGCACCTGATGCCGCGTCACTTGCGGCTGCCGTCGTTCTAGCTCATCCTCCTCCTCCTCGGGCGATGCGACGCACGTGCAAACGGCGGTGGGCAAATCATGGCTCAGTAGTCTATGAGGTGGCATGAGGGTGTGATCCCACTCGGTGATGATACACGACGAGAGGATCTCGCCTCTGACTGGGACAGCATGCTCGTTCCCCGATGTGGGGCTCACCAGATCCTGGCTCCGATAGTACGGCGGTGGCGGCGGCGGTGGTGGCGGCTGCTGTTGTTGCTGATAATGCCGTGGTTGCGATGAGTAGGAGCCGCCATCACCCGCTACCGAGTTCCTCTTCGGTATACCGGGTGTACGTGAACGCTCGCCCGGTACATCGAGGCTGACGCTTTTCCGGTACTTGTTCGGCTGCGACTTGGATAGTTGCTCCGGTACCTTGAAGAGATCGCCGTAGTAATACGGCGACGGATGACGCACCGGTTGGTTGGATTCAGTCGGGGATTGATCAGTGAGATGTACCAAAGCGACACAGTCAACGAGTAAGCCGTCGGTCGACGTTAAAGTATCCCGATCCGCCGACGGGGCGCGAGTCGAGGAGGAAGCGTAGACGCTGTTCTTCCGTTTTCTGACGTTAACGAGCTCTTCGTCGTCCTCGCAGGATGATCCAGACGCTGACGGATCTAAAAAGAGTGATTAAGAAATCGTAAAATGTTAACATCGGCATAATTGTAAGACTTCTGATTAACATAAATATGCTAATAGTTCTTAGTGATCGCGTTATATGCGTGAAAATATCTTGGCTTTAAAAGATCAAGTCTTATCACGCGACAGGAATTTATCAGCTGTAAGCACAGAATTCAGAAGATTTACGCGTAAAAAGATGTCCTAACCATATAAAGCCCACTTTTGCAAAGACGAGAAGCCCGAAAACGGTGCAAAATTTTCATAATCGTTTTGTTGTAGGGGAAGAAACCGGGGTCGTCGAAGAAAGAGAACGAAAAAGCTCACGGGAAAAGCAAAATTGCCTTGAAATGGCAGCCTCGTCTCCTTAAAAATCACTTCCTCCGTCCGTGGGATATTACCGTAATGGTTCCTGGTTTTCTTGCTTGACATGTCCTATCCTTCTCCACCCCCGCGACAAACTACCCCTTTCGTCCTCTTCGTATTCGTCGACCCGTTCGAGCATCGTCTAATGCCTCTTTAGGCTTTACGATCGTGTCATGGCCATTCGCGGCAGCAAAGAAGACGGAGAAGGAGAGATCGAACAAATGGAGGAAGCGCGAAATTACGCCGACACCCGGTACATTATATAAGCAGTGTACACACGCAGGATAGACGAAAGGACTGAAGATAATGGGCGCATTATGCTCGACCAGAGAGGGTCTCGCCGAAATCCTTCCTTGTTCCCTCCCTTCGGGAGGGCGACGAGAGTGTGGCGCGCCGTAAACCATGTTGGTTGCTGCTTCTGACAGGGACCGTCGCGGATATATGAACAAACTTGCCGAACGGAAGAAAAAAAATGATTATCGAAGATCGCTCTGGTTCGTCGCGTCGCCCAGCTAGCGCTGTTCGACCAGACACAAAGGCCCGCAATATCAGAATGCGGATATTTCGCTCGGAATACAATGGGCAGTCTTTTGTCACAAAGTAATTTGTTTTCGATCGATCTCCATGCAAAATATACGAGTAATTATTATACCATATGCGCGTACACAATGTAATTACTTAATGATACATATATTACGCTTTGAGCATTTATCTTGCCATCTGACGCGTTATATTTTATTAATATGTCTAGAGTTAACAAAGGCTCAGCTAACAATTTCGCCCAGTGGCATAATTATACATCAAAGATATTACATTGCTACAGTACACTAGATATTTTGTAATTGTTAGACATGAATATACGGCGTATTAATTATGCCTTAGTAAATTGGAGTTTAGTCTTCTTCATCAACACATTTCGACGTAAAATTATATAATAGGCACAGATAAATAAACAATTGTGAAATTATATAAAGTTGTATATATAACTTAAATCACGTTGTACTATATTAAAAAATTATGAATAACTCGAAAAGAACCTACGATTTCGATAGAATGAGCACATTCCCATACGATGCCTGTTACATAAAATCAGTACGGAATTGATCACACGCGGCAGGATATCCTCAATTTCCGGCGCATTTGCCTATCGCGCGAGGGCTTAAATTTCATTCTCCATGGTCAAATACAAAGGAGCGACGCCGAGGAAATCGCGAAGCGCGAAACGGGGAATTAATTCCTGGACAATGAATCCGGGAAATTATCACATGGCTCGCCCGGCGACGCGAAAGGGGGACGAATCGCGATTTCTCTTTTCACCTTCTTCTCTGAATTCGCGGCACATTCTTGTCAGCAAGTGACAAACGACGAAGAAACTCCGAATACCGAGGCTGCGGAAGAAATGGTCCTTGCGAAACCAGACGTTGTCTACGTATTCAAACTTTCACAAAGGAGTAGAATCGCGGGAAGCGACTGATGACCCACCCTCGCCGCAGGAATATAAAACGGGAGCGAAGATCTATTACTTTCTTTCTTTTCATCTGCAGCTACTTTTCCGACATTGTTCGATAAAACTTTAAAATTTTTCACCGTTAAACTTTTAAACATTCAAGAAAATACGGCGGTACGTAGGAAATTAGAGAACGCGATCGCGATCTACAAATTTAATAATAAAGATACGATATCCGAGTGTTGCTGTCTGAAAAAGGAATATTAACGAGAAAACGCAATATTACTTTATCCGAGCGCATTTGGTGTAATATCACGATAAAATTATATCAGAGATAGTATGACGAGGGGAACACAATTCCTCGGAAACAAAAAATAAAATGAAGAAGACTTCCCGTGGGAGTGAGATCGAAGAGAAACATGAATATGTATTTGCATCTGTTTCGTTCATACAACTCGGAAAAGATGTAGGATTAAAGTTCCGAGAGCAAATATATTAAAAGATTGCAATAAGCAAGAAAACGATTTTTGCCTGCTCCATTTCAATATTTGAAGCAATTTAAAAATGAAAAATGTAAATCAAGCAAAAACGTCTCCGTATCTTCATCTTAAGATGTCAAACGAGATTTCTTATTTTGTTTTTTTTATGTTGTGCGAAAATACGGAAAAAATTACTTCTGCTCAAAATTAATCTGTGGATCGATAGACATTGATCTCTCATCAAATTCGATTACTCGCTTGCAAGCAAGAAAAATTGCAATCGATACCAGGTTGCCCATCGAATATACGCACGCAACATACATATAAAGAAATGCTGTACGTTGGCACGTCGCCAAATCGCAGCGATATTGATTACCGATCAATAATCAGATTTGCCAGATATCTGTCGACTGTTCGAAAGGGAGAACAGGAGTTAAAAAATTGATAATCGATCAGTTCGATTAAATTGAGATGGGTTACATTTGAAAAACGTACACGTCCATTTGCGTGTGACGTGAATGGATATTTTAAATTTGTGAGTAAAAAGGATCTATATAATAGAGATTTATATAAGGAAGCTTAGTTCAGTTATTCTATCTTCAGCTGATGAACAAGATATCTGTATGAATTATATAACATTGAATGAATATTGTCTTGAAATTGATATATTTTTTTACAAATATTATTTTATTGAATTATTGTATTACATACAAGAACATAAAGGAAAATAATTAAATTCTATGTAAACTAAGTAAAGACAATAATATAAAACATGCTGGTGTGGAGCTGTAAATAGCTAATTACATAACAGTACGATCGGATGAGTAGATGAGTCAGTAACGGATACTACATGCGAATGAGTGATCGAGTGACAGAAAATGAAAGAGGGTACGCGTATACGGAGTTGGGGGCGACGATACGCTGCGCTGGGGTGGTACAGTGGTGCCTACCCTAATGAATCTATTACTGCCGGTGAGCGACAACCCTCGCCTAGCAATCACTACAGATAACACGAAACGCTGTCGCATGCATCCTGTTTACATGGATCTGCAGATAACGGAGATGAACGTCCGAAACGATCTATCTCAGAACTACATATATAGTACTGGAATCATGTGTAAATTATCAACAAGGATACAAAAGAAACACGCGCGCGATGCCGAGGTTATCTGCGTCGATTAAGGTCAGCGGATAACGATGTTATGATATTGCAATCAACTTTCGATTAGAAACACTTCACCAAGATCATGGAACGTGATTCCTAACAACCTACTATCGGGAATCATTTATGAACCTATAACACATGGCTCGCATGCCTATCGACCAAATTAGTTGGAAATAATTAAATGGATAATATAAGCTTGGTTTGATTCGATAATTATCATTCATCAATCAAGTCTCTAAAGCTTTCGAATTTACAAAAAATTTTACATCATTAAACAGATTGCATCTTTTAAAATAATATTAATTAATATGTAAAACATTTTACGAATAATGAGAGATATATTATTAATCTTATTTTTTAAATAAATTTTGTTATATTGGAGCAATTTAAAATAAGATATATAATTACATCTTGCTGTAGATTACGATATTATAGGTATCTCTATTTTGGAAAAAAAAAACAGTATCATTCTAAGAGAATATTATATGTTGATAACATAAATTTCCCCGGACTATCCTAGCGTATTCTGTCTTGGGCTCGGTTATATATTCCGGAACACTCGCGACTTTATCTAGACTGTGATGGTCACGACACTATTTATACTATTTTTCGTTTCCTCTGCAATTGACGGCCGGCAAAATTTCGAGGGCGAGCGAGATTTCGGGGAAACCCTTATATAAAGAAGGTGAACGGCGACACAAGCTCGGAGCCACTTCACTCTGCTTTTTATTAGATATTGTCCCCGTAACATGACCGAAGTGACAATGATGGGTCCGCGGAATATATGGATTGCGGGATTGTATCGTCTTCTACGAAGAAAAAAAGAAATAAGGGAGGAGTATAAGAACGGTCGTGCAATTGCCTGATCTTACTGGACAACATCCGCTGGCCGCTTTCAGAGCGTCTTACGAAGTAGCTTGAAGATTACAGGCCGAGCCGAGCAACGATGAAACGAAAGGCAATCTTGGTTATTGGCTCGGTCGCGCCAAGATTCACAGTTACGATCGCGAGATTGGCTGAAGTATTTTCGTGCAAAATGTGTCAGCCGTGTCGAAGGTCGTAGAAGGATAACATTTGGTTGCAGGAAGATGAACATAATGCACTTGAAGATTACCAAATAAGAAAAAAAGGATCAAACATATAAATATTGTAATGTCGTTCTTGTTTTTATGAATAATTCAAATTGACCAATTAGTTTTGTCTATAATTTCGCTTTTTTAAATGTAATATGTGAATTAAAGCAAAAATCATTTGCAGTGTAACACAGCGATTCTAACGTCGGTGTCTCTTTGTAGAAGTACATCTTCCTCGAGTCCCTTTTATTACGCCTCGTCGTCTTTCCGAAGTAAAAAGAAGCTACTAACAAGCCAAAGTTATCAGGGTCACAGCAACGATTACCAGCTGTCACTACAAAGAGAGGAAAACGTCGAAGGAAAAGGCAGGCGGACCACTTTGAAAGGAATCCGTCTCTTCTTTAGAAATTCTGTCCTACACGAACGCACGTACGAACATGTACGCATAGTCGAGATGATTGAAACAGCGACTGATTACGAGGGTACGTAGATCTTTTAGAATACCGCTCTAATGCGATTTCCTTTGATTACTGTTTCGTATAAAAGGCTGAGGTAGCATATCGATAAAACTAACAGCGCTAGATCGAGAGAAGACGTTTTTGTTCTCGTCATGAACACTATTTATTTTTCGATGATTTCACGTATTGAGTAATAATTCCATGATCTCGTCCGGTCTAAGTTAAAATTTATTTTAGATTAATCGCGTGCGAAAGATCGTTCTTGAAATATCAATGATTCTGGAACACATCGGATACAGTGATACAAATCGCGAATTCATCCGACGAGTAGAACACGCAAAAAACGCGCAACCCTAAACCCCATTACGCTTCGGCAGATCCTCGACAGTAATTTCGCTTCTCGTTAAAGGCGACTATGTAAATGCATCGTTAGCTTCAATTGATTTTATTGGCAATAAAATCAATGTTTGAAATCATTGGAAAGAGTTTTGCGGCAGCAAAAAGGGAATGGGCGACGGTGCAGCTCAAAGCTGTCGTTCGTGGGAGAGAGAGGGGAACGACGTGTGGATTATTCGCTACTTCCCTATCGGTAGACATTGCGCAATTGAAATCTACGTCGGTGGTCACACGTGGGCATGATTGCTTGCGGCGGAAAGGGACGCAATCCGACATAGGTAAACCAAGAGGATTTTCGAACGTGTCCGAAATCTGGCCGCTGATTTCAAGTGTTCGTCCGATTGTGCCTCTATCCCTGCACCCTTTATGGACTCTTCGAATTAATCGTGTGTCGCGAGTTTACTTTTGCTTTCGAATTTAATCTTACGTTGCGCTGCTCATCGCGCGGCGAATCACCAAGTTAACGAGAAATCAGAGTTTTCATTTTAACGTCGTATGTAATTTCAGAATTTATATTTCCATTTCACATTTACGGAAATTTTATTTTACTTTTACAAACATTTTATTTTATATTTAATTGCTACAAAAATTTTAGAGTTAAAAATCTAAAAATAAGTTTACGAAAAAAGTAATAATCTCTCGTAATATTGGATGATTGCATAAGTTCGTGCCCGATTTTCATAGATGGCATTAAGTTACTGCATGGCGGAGTTCTATTGTTTTCGTGTGGTAATTGTTGCTTACACCGAATAGATGACGTTGTCTTATGTCAATTTAGCGTCAGACATTATTCAGATAAGTCCATTTGTGCATAAGAAAAATCATTAAAAATGGAGTAAAATATAATCTATTGAAGTTTATATTTAAATCGGGCACGAACTTATGCAATCACCTGATATTTTGTTATATGTATATAAAATATCAATTTTAAATATTTATAAATTCTGCTTATGTGTGTATTATATATTTCTCGTTAAGAGAATTACCTCAGAAGTCACGAATTCACCAGAAATTTCGATAATTTATACGGTCAGATAAGCGATCTTCAGCAACTATGAACGCTTCTTGCGCAACGGTAGAGCATCTGACACAGAGATTAGGCTAAGCGCGCGCGAAATTGTCTCGCAATGATATGCAAATCGCGACATAAATGCTAATTGCAATTGCCCATGAAATGAATTCAAGGGCTCCCTCACGACGAAGGGTTCGCTTCGTAGCTTAGTAGCGACCTTTGCCCTGCGAGAGTCTGCAGCGAGTATCAAGCGACAAATCTAGAACGTTATCTAAAAGTTTTATATTAAGTTGACTTGCAATATTACAATACTACCCACTCATTTTATGATATACAAAGAAAGCTTTTATAAATGATGCATTTCTTCTGTACGAAAACAGATGAAAAACATTATTCATTTACAAATCTGGTCAATTACTTTTTATTTAAACTACTTTCAACATAAAAGTCGAAATTTGAAAAAGCCAATTGCCAGAGGGAAAGCTAAAACAGTCGCCAATTTATAGAAACTTGGTTTTACGGTAAACGAAACGAAATGATAGGATTACGACACTAATTCATTTATGCATTGCTAACGAGAATAGAATGCAGTGAATCGGACAGTTTCGGAACTCGATAACATGCTTACGAAACTTAATAACATGCTTACAAAGCTTTCATAAATGACTGCTAATGAAATCTGTGTAGTAGAGTCAAAAGCTTTGATGTCAGTTTAACTATCTTGATATCAACAAATATATATAAAGAAAAGCTTTCCATTTCGTCCACGGCAATGCCCGAATTCAGCTTGCGAAATTGCGGGGGGATTAAGATCTCGCCTCGAGATCCAAGCACACGTACTTGCCATCGGATGAGTTGGAACCATGTCGTTGACAGTTTGTAAATGATCTAGTTTACGACGCGAGAAAGTGAGGGATGGAGTGCGGCGTATTCCGGAGTGTGGCGGAAGGGGAAATGACGGTAGGAAGAGAAGAAGACAGAGAAGGAAAGAGAGTAAGAAGGAATAATCGAGGATGGCAGGTCGGAGGCACAAGGATAGAGAAGGGTTTTGTTGACTATTCATCTTCATGATGATCAAACAAACCTCTTTCGGGCCATTTATACATGCAAAGCTGAATTTCATAAATGATATAGAAATCGGATATTCTCGAAAGTATTTAGCTATGAATATGCATTTATCGCGCTCAATCGGACAGTTGAATCAGATGGTGTTACATTGAAAAGCCTTTGGCTCTAACCCGGCGCTTTGTTGGGTGCGTATAAATTCGCGCTAACAACTACACTGACAGTTTCTGACCAACGTTTGATGAACGCTGGACCCGCCTTCTCCCGCTCGGACGAAGGACAAACCGACGGACGGCTTGACATTTGCATACGATGAACCCGCACGGGCGTTAACTGCTCGGGGACGCGGAACGAGCTACAAGTCACCTGGTACCAGTAATTGAAATGAGGGTAACTTTGAAGAGGGGTTGCACGAACAAACGAGGAGCCCGAAAGTTCTTTCAGTAACAGTAACACTCGTGCGATATTAAACATGATTAAAATTGTGTGGTATGACTATAATACACTTCAATAAAATTTAATAAATATTGATTAAAGAAACAGTATTGTAATTTACTGAGTTTAAATTTATATTTCTAGCGATTTAACATAATTTGAAATGCTGTTTAAAAACTTGCAATTCTATTCGCCGAGATTTTTCTAACGGTAATCGGCCGTACATTTTAATTTAATGCATAGCAAAGCGCGTACTTTGGAAAAGGACGAAAAAATCTGTCGAGAGGCCTGCCTGGTTGAAACACGGTTAATAAGTGGAACGGCGCTGGGAAATGCGGGAGGGAGGATTGAAATACCCCTTGAAACTTTACGAACTATGAAAGCGGAATGAGAGAGAATGGGCGGACGGTACAGCGGGTGGTTCAGCGACGAGGATAGGGATGGGAAGTTTAATTAAATATCACACGACATATATTAAGGGAAGGGGGGAGGGGGGCGGAACACCGTGTGTGGTGTCGATGGCAAGCGACGTCGGGGACAGACACCGCGAGACCGAAAAGTTGGTGCCAACGAACGAATGAGCGTCTCGCAGTAGTAACAGACAGCAGCGGGACGGCGACTATCGCCGGAAGTTAACAGAGGGCGGCGAGCCGTCCCGACGTTTCAGCGTCATCGGTACCCTTTTATAAAGCGGCCAGTCTGAAAATTCCATTCGGTCGACCCTCGCGTCTCTTATACTCAACCCTCTTCGAGCATCGACGCGACTGCTGATTCAATTCTCGCGAAAGGAACGGCATTCCGCGAACGGCGCGCGGACGACAATTTATTTTTTAATCTCATAATGTCTCCGCCGAAAGCCTGGCTGCGGAGATTTCGGCGCGAGTTGGCGAAAGATGCGATATATTGTATAATATTTCGTGACAAAGGAAGTTAAGCGAATTGTTCTCCTTTTGTTTGATAACTACAAGGGAATGTAATAACGCGCGTAATATATATTAAATAAAGTTATCACGCTGAAATTATTAGCTAAAAAAGGACAAGTCGAAAGATCATATGATTTCTCTAATACCGAAGGGAAGAAACAAACTTTTGCGCAAATTTTCCCTGCACGTTTGATCCTTGCCACGTTCATGATGACTCGCGAATTAAAAGCCCATGAATATGGTAAGGACGCAAATTCCGCCGGTGTTTACTCGGGACTAGTATTACACGGCAATCTGCATACTCGAATGTCGGAATATACGGTGACGCGCCACGTGGGTCACGAATCAGGACCAGATTCTCTTGGATCGTACACTCGAGACAAGCCAAGTGTAGGGTTAATCACGAGCCGCTGCATTCCTTTGCGAGGAGGAATTTAATTCGTAACTTCGATGTCAGTATCTCTAGGTTTCACTCGATACTCAGACCCGGGAAGGACGAAAGATTCTAATCTGTGCGGATCCGCCCAGCGGTTTGGCAATCTCCCGAATCGATGAGTATCATCCACCGCCAAAAAGAGATGATCCCCCATTTCGCCCGATCCCGTCGATTAATCCGTTAGCCACTCGCGACCAACCTGTGCGTACCGTTCAATTATCGAGGGGCTCTTCTCCCTCTCTTAACCGGCGCTAACTGAGTTGTTACCTCGATAATTCGTACGTCGTAGTATTGGCGGATAACACCGGGGGCTCGCCACATTAATTTGCGGCTTGGCATGAGAATTTCCGCTTAACTGCATTATTCCGAAACTTATCGCATACCATCAATAATCAATCGATGTAATATCATAAATTTCGCCTTATTAAACGCCTTATTAAACGAAATTATACGAATCGTGCTTTAAACGTCATTATTTTTATATGTCAATTAATATTGACTAATATTAATTAATTAATTAATGCTGTTGAGCAAAATAATTGCTACAAATTGATGAAAATATAATTATAAGACATTAATTGCATTTTCTTCAGAGATTCATGAACATTGTAAAATTTAAAATATATGCTTTATTTACATATTTCTTATATCTTTTTGTTTTTTAAAACAAAAAACTATTATATGTTTCATCCAACGCATAACAGCTGTTGTAGCTTAACTAGAATTACATCCTTGTATTATTATGTCCGATGTTGACTCAGAGGATAGACTTACCTGTGTAAGGTCGACAGTAGTTGCGATTTGCTTTGCTATAAATCGTCGGCAAGGACGACTCCACTCCCGGCTCGACGTACGCTTTACTCTTGCTGTCTCTAGGGTCGCTGTATTGTTCCACAATCTCGACTTCCGTCTGCAAACAAAGCACAAATTATTTCCTTCTGTTACTAGCCGAAGTGCACATTCGGCACGTGTATTTTCGTGTAAAATTGTGATCGATCTAGCGCTTTCATTAAATGACGCAATTCTTGCTCTTCCACTTGATATACCACTCGTAACAACCGAATAAACGTTCATGCGTTATTGGTCTGGTTGCCGTAACAATGTTAATTTAGTGGCACGTATTTTCTCGGCGTTTTCGCGTAGTAACACTTAATTTCGTCCCGAAAAGAAACGTTTTCTGGAAGGGTTATTATTGGAACTAGTTTCGACCCGATAGTGTTAGTTCGGTGCCGTTTTCGGATCCTGAATCGTAGCCAATTGCGGTAATATCTTGGCACGAAAATGTGCTCCCAGCCGTCCCTTAAATAATGATCGTTATTTCGAGAGAAAACAACCACGGCTAGCAATTTGTTTCCGTTGGCACATGTGTACTCGGCAGATTAAACGTAATTCTCAAATAATCGGTCAGGTGACGGCTAACATTAATATCTCGTTTGTACAGAGATTAAACCTGTAATATTTCTAAATACTGATAACGTAATTACACGTCCCATTTGTTTCAATATTCTTAATTCGAAGAAACGAACAGGAAGAAGTAAAATCCCCTCGGTAAAACTCAATCGACTATTATTGAGAAAGGGTTCTCTTGTGTTTCCTGCGAAAGTCATTCGGTCGCGATGACACGATATTTTCGATGCTTCGTCGATATTAGCGATAATAATAATAATAAACGATCTCTCTCTTTAATCCAAATAGCAAACGACAAAGAACAAATAGCACGGAATGAGGAGAAAACGCAACTCTTCGACATTCTGGACGAAGAAAAGAAATAAAAGCGTCTTTCCTCCTTCTCGATCTCACATTCAACGTTGTATCGACAATCGGGATCGTAGCGGAAAAAAAAAAGAAGGAGAAAACTCGGTAACGCGAAACGAGCAGACATCTCAGCGATGCACGACGGACGAGAAGGCGACAGTGGGGAAGACAAGTAAGTAGCCTTAAATTGAAAGACGCCCAAAATTGGAATTCTCCTGCCAAAGTTGGGCGCTGTGCCTCCAGGGGCTGTTTCGAAGACGAAGTCGATTGCTTCCAACCATCTTATCTACCGGCCCGCCTCTCCTCTCTCCCATCGTGCGATTTCTCCTTCGTGGAACGAATAAATTTTGTGGGTACGTTTATACATTTATACGGAAATTATGGGGACGAGTTGCAGGCGCGGTTGAAGGCCGCTCGATCGGTTGTCGCAAATCTGATGACAGACGGGCTGAGTCGACTTTTCGCAACACACGTCCGCCAGTAAATCCCGCGCCGATGGTTGTGAAAACGATTACGCGGGGTTATATCGGCAATACCGGCGACGAATTGCCGTTTAATTCGGCGAATGAAAATGTGCGGATTTATAGCGATGCCTCGTTAAGCGGGTAAAGTAAATCCGTAAAGCTGCGCGATGGTGAGAGAGACGATAACAAATAATAAATATACAAGGTGTTTCAAATTGTTCAAAGTCCTCTCTGTGTGCGTATTGTTTGATTACTCTTAAAAGGCCATCTCTTGAACATAATGTTAAATGTGCAAACGGTATACGAGTCACACCCGATCATGTTTGGTCGTTAATGCCGCTCGATTTATCGAGGGCTTTAATCTGATTGTTTGGACACCGCGTTATAATTGGGTGTAATTATCAGATGGCCCAACCGTCCGATTTTGCAGTATTTTACGAGTTAAGTTTGCATAATTTTTACGTCTGTATGCATATCTTAATATCGCATTTTGAAAAAGCATATTCAGAATAGATAAATATTTATTATTTGTATCATTTTCGAAAACTTAATTATTGCAAATATAAAAAATAAAACTCGTCATATTTTAAAAATTATAAAATTATATATCAAGATATTTCATTGCGAGATACAGATATTAATGTTCATTGCGGCCTTGTAGAACGTCAAACTATATTAATGGTGAATAGCTATACAGTTCATAACATAAATAACGCCGTTACACAGAATAGCACTTTCGAAGAAAATGTCACATCTACAATGTCGATCGCTCTTAATTTAAGAGAAACAAGGCAGTATTTCCATACTATTTAAGATAATTTAAGAACACACACACATTAAAACTATGCAGATAAGGCGTTAAATAAAATAGAGCTGCAAGAAAAATGAGCGGTGTAAGATAAGGCGCACGTGCAAAAGTGTTTTTTAGTAGCACAGGAATATCAATCACTTTCACTCTCAGAGAAATATCGACATATAATATATATAATATCATATTTTCACGAATAATATAATATTTCGTATAGATATGCAAAAATTATTTGAAGAATTTTACTTTTTTGCGAGACTAACCCCTAACCTTTCTGATTCACTGCACGTCGTGGGTAGAAAATATCGATAAACTTTTTTTTCGGACTGTAAACGAACGACAATGGGGACGCGTGAACGCATAGCGGCAGTGTGTTTGCTTAACGTAGAATTCATTGAACTGTGAATGCGGATAAACGCGCGATTGCGGTGAATAAAGTTCCATAGTCACCGCAATATAATAACGCCGCATTGCGTAAAAGCATTAAAGTTATATAAAAGTTATACATTCTTACCATTTAATCTCCTTAATTGTGCCATATACGCCATTGTTCCACAATTGAATTATGTATATCGCATAAAGCATCATAATAAAATAATAGGAGTTGCAATAAACAAATTAAATTTGATTAGCGTGAAACTTTTTTGCTGTAGCCAAAGTATCTTCGTGAATATCTTATGCTTAAAAAAATAAATAAACTAGTGTTGGCTTTAATGTAACAGAATATTTAAATGTCTCTCTCTCTTGAGAAATATTAAATTATTTAATCAGCACTTACATTGTCTACAGTCGGACTTGGCAGTGCCCATTGCACTGTGGAGGTTGCAGCCGCGGCGCTGGCAGGACGTCTCTTGTTTACAAAATCGACGGGTAAACTATAATCGTCGCAGAGCGATACCTGCAAGCATAAACGAAAGAAATGATATATATCGCGTTCGCTCATTATCATTTTCCATTAACTGCCCCGTTCGATGAGAGATTTTTCTCTCGAACTTTCGTCGTCCTTCGTGTCCCTGCCCTTAATAGAATTTCAAAGTTGTAAGAAATGACTTTCATCAAATGACGTAAACTTTGGTAACTGAAAAACTTTATCCGCGCTCTTTAAATCTACATCGCAGGGTTGTACAAGAGTCGATTTTTTATCTTTTATTTAGTCGCTATATAAAGGATCTTAATCTTTGTATTATATAACTGATGTTGAATATACATTTTATTATAACGTAATATAATATTAAATTATTATATCCTTATAATACTCGGTGTCGCAACGGACAGAAACAAATTATCTTCATTTGAATCCTCGGGATTCTAAGCAAGCCCGTTGTTATTCTCGCTAGTTACCCTCGACGTTACCGAAGCACGCGTCGCCTCCAACGAAGGATGGGAAAATACGCAAAATGTTACTGAGAAAAAAGTAAAGAACGACCTGAGCGGATAAAAATCCACGGGGAGATAGGGGATTGAGAGCGAACGGAGAAATTTCTACCACTCGACAAATCGCAGGGTAAGCACCCCGAACCTCCTCCGCGTTCTCAAATCCCTGTCGACGCTGACTGGACCGGACCAGCTCATCAACGATATTTACTGTCTGCCGGAGGATCGATCTATCGATGCGTGGATATCCTCGTTCCACCCGGTACGACGTATGAGAATCGGGAGTGCGCGACCTACCACCTACGTCTGTACATGCATATAAATCGAGACAATCGCGGATCCCTAGCGACGGCTTATCGCGCGGGAGGGGAAGGAGGCGGTGGTGGAGCCCGGGAACGCGCGGCGCTCGCCCCTGCGAAGGGAATTTTGCTCCCTACATGCAAATGGTCGGCATTTATTGTGAGAAAAGAGAGCGCCGTATGAATATGTGAAGTGGGAATCGAAACAAAAAAAAGAGAAGAGATACGGACGGTCGGAGGACAACGGAGATGGGATGAGGAACGACCGGTTCGCGGAAAAGCGCAAATAGCCACATATCGAGAAATGATGCAGCCGAGACTTACTAGCAGAGAGGAAGCAACGCTGGATAGAAAAATCGATTCGTAGTATTGCGAGATAAACTGGCGAGTTACTTTTTTTGCGATATGATCGTAGAGAGAAAATTTTTCTTCTGAAAATTTCTTCGTGTCACAGAACTGCTCGTCATTCTTGTCGACTCGATGATTAATCAAGAATGACGAGCAGTTCTGTAAGGGTTGCAAAGACCTATAATCAGCCGGAATGATACGATCGCCGGTGAGTAACTCAAAGCAATTGTATTTGTAAAATGGACTGTCATTCGATCGTCGTTTCCGTTAAGTCTTGTAATTGAAGAAGCTGATCGGTTTAATTTTACGTACTTTACTGGCTTCAGGGCGAGCACCTGACTGAACTGCAGTCGTGTATCTATCGTCATGAGGAAGCCAAATGCGAACTAGGCCGACTCAGTAAGGTGCATTCGAGAAAACCGCCAATATCTGAAGCTGAGGATCGCGTTTCACTGTTTCATTGTCTCAAGCATATTCCGTACATCGTCAATATTGTCATCCTGCGTATTTCTATATTAAATTTGCAAATTTCAACCAACGGTGTGAATGTTGACTTGATAGAAGAGAGTTTTTTTTTTAACTCGATACAACTTTTATTCCATCGAGCCTATGAGTTATTCATGAATCTCGTATCAAAATGTGATGCGTGGTTCGTACGCACCTAGCCGATACGGCTATAAATCACAAGAAGCATAATCCTTAAAGTTCGCCGAAATAGATTTCCCCGCGATCCCCGGTGTCTCCCGAAATGATTTGTTTTCCCGTAAATCTTCGACGGCGCGTGAATTTTCCAACATGCTTGTTATTGAGCAAGGTGGTCGCAAAGCTCTCCCCGTCGAGCTCTCCTCCGCGATTTGACATTTATAAAGTGCCCCTATCGCGTTTCTTTCCCTCACGCACGGAATCAATTTTTTTTCCGGAATTCTAAGAGTCACAGTCAGACGCTTCCCTCTGCATCGGTCGGGAATTAATTACTCCCACTTTTCGATGTAATTTCACTCGCCGTAAGTTAATCACCGCTTCGGTAAAGTCGACTTAGTACAAATGGCAACGAATTCCTCCTGGCATTCCGCCGATGCTCGTTGCTCTAAATTTACCGACCAAATAAATCGAGCTTCTAATAAATAAAATGTGATCGAGAGTGTCACGAATGGCGGACAAAGTCTTACAAATCGATGAATAAAACGGCAGATTCATATAAAGTTTCGGACAAAGCGCATCTACGAAAAGTTGCTCGTACTAAAGCTCTTTGTTATAGTGATAAATGCGAGCGACACACCAGTGCCCGATCTCACGCATAAAATAAAGCGCTAAAGTATTAAGTAGGGCTTACGAGCGAGACTCATAACGATTCACCCTCTCGAGTCAAGTGGCATCCACTCTCTGTCTTTGTCACACTTCCCCTTCGCGACTTTCCGCGGGGAGGTTGTCGGTGACAACGAGGCGCAGGAAACTTTTGTTCGGCACACTCAGGTGTCGTCCCCTTGCTCGAAACAACGTTTCTTCTTCTTTCTTTTATGAACTTCTCGCGCGGCGCAGCCACACACATTTCCGTTTATTTGTATAATAATCAGGCGTCGAGTTGATAACAAATTAAATTTTTTACGAATTAACATATCAAATGTAAAAGAGGGGAAAAACAAAAATACATAAAATAAAACATAGCATACATATAAAATTTGTTTTAAAGAATATCTTTATATAAAAATCTTGGTTTAATACCTTCCAAATGAGGTTTGCCAGAATTCAAGCAACAGAAGACTGATTTTGATAATTCTAAATCGAGTTCAAAAAATAGTTTTAAAGTTTCGCTTAAGTTAAACTTATCTAAGAAAAAAAAAAATTTATCAAAGATATTAAGAATATATTTAAAATTATATACATATGTAACAATTGCTTATACAATTACTTATTGTTAGAGATATTCTTTAAAACAATATTTATTAATTACTGAGAAAATAATCAAGAATTAATGCATAAATATACGCGAGTATAATTAATAATACAATATTAAATATCCAAAAAGAGAGACTAATTGTAATGCGCAATTGTTGAATGCAACCACTTTCAGTTGCAACACAAGTTCCTTCGCGAGAAAATCGTTTGAAAGCGAGGTATGATATTTCGAGCGTACTTTCGAGGTAACCGCAAAACGCGGGAAGACGGAGCTGTAAATCCACTGCCAAAGTGTTTAGGTGGAATGCCCGAGGCAATCCCAGGCACCAGAAACTGAGTGCCGGAGCAATTATAAGCAACGCCGGAAGTCACCGGTCTCACCATCCTGCCACCGACGCTCCTCGTCGTTCCGTTCGCGTCCGTTGTTCGTTTTTTTTTTAACTCGATACAACTTTTATTCCATCGAGCCTATGAGTTATTCATGAATCTCGTATCAAAATGTGATGCGTGGTTCGTACGCACCTAGCCGATACGGCTATAAATCACAAGAAGCGTAATCCTTAAAGTTCGCCGAAATAGATTTCCCCGCGATCCCCGGTGTCTCCCGAAATGATTTGTTTTCCCGTAAATCTTCGACGGCGCGTGAATTTTCCAACATGCTTGTTATTGAGCAAGGTGGTCGCAAAGCTCTCCCCGTCGAGCTCTCCTCCGCGATTTGACATTTATAAAGTGCCCCTATCGCGTTCCTTCTGTTTACCGCGTTTCAGAGGAAACACCTCGTTTACCCCTCATTACGCGCGAGCGAGCGCAAGTTCGCGTTCTCCCGCGAAGGGCATTTCGCGTGGCCGAGATTAAGCCGGAATATTTAGCAAATGTTTCGCATAAATCAAAGCGACGCAATATGTTCGGAGTTCGAAGCGAAGCTATGTAAATTCATGGTAATACCGCTGGCCACCCTGCAGAGAGGAGTTTCGATTCGCGAAGAGACGGGAGGGGGTAAAGAGCGCAATGGGGGACAAGCGAAAAGGGGGAGCCGAGTGCGACAGCGTGAGTAGGAGGGTAGGAAGGAACAGGGAAGAGGTCCGAGAGAGACAGAAAGTGAAAGATGAGGAGAGAAGGAAAAAGACAGAGAGAGAGAGAGAGAGAAAATGAAAGATGAGGAGAGAGAGAGAGAGAAACAGGGCGACAAGCGCGTATTTCATGAACCCCTAAAGCAGCCCTGAGCATTGCGGCGACCGCCACAATCCCATTCATTCTCTTTATGGGCTCCCAAGTATTCGGGAGCGAGCTTGAATAAATCGGAAATTTGCCCCGCGGGGAGCAGGTCGGCCCTTCGCTCTTGCGATTTGCCTGCAACTTTCGTCCTGGTCATTTCCGAACATTACGTTTCATTTTTCGCGTACGACACGCACAATGCACGCAGCGTTAAACCTTGCCCATTCGTAAATAAAAAATTGCGATCAAATTGTCAAGATAGGAATAGAAATCTTGATAAGACTGCAATTGTAGAAATACTCGAGGAATGCATTGCCTACACATTTTTCTTAATAATAATAATCATAATCTATAAACTTTTATTAAGTGACGTGCAGTATCTAGCAATCTAATCAATATGCTCGCAAAATGGGCGAATGCTTTCGCCTTGGTAATGACGGTAGTCCGAATCATGGTAATAGGAAGCGATATTAATGATCGTGCTCCGAACTTCAGCTATGAACGGAATGTTTATTTCACGGAACTTCGACATTCCTGTCGCAGTTTGCAACATATGGTTATGAAACTTGCCGCGTTAATTCACTTTATTAAATATTTCGTATATCCTTTGTATAGAAAGAGATAGAGAGTGAGAGAGAGAAAGAGAGAGAGAGAGAAAGAATTAATTTTTATGAACTTCTCGCGCGGCGCAGCCACACACATTTCCGTTTATTTGTATAATAATCAGGCGTCGAGTTGATAACAAATTAAATTTTTTACGAATTAACATATCAAATGTAAAAGAGGGGAAAAACAAAAATACATAAAATAAAACATAGCATACATATAAAATTTGTTTTAAAGAATATCTTTATATAAAAATCTTGGTTTAATACCTTCCAAATGAGGTTTGCCAGAATTCAAGCAACAGAAGACTGATTTTGATAATTCTAAATCGAGTTCAAAAAATAGTTTTAAAGTTTCGCTTAAGTTAAACTTATCTAAGAAAAAAAAAAATTTATCAAAGATATTAAGAATATATTTAAAATTATATACATATGTAACAATTGCTTATACAATTACTTATTGTTAGAGATATTCTTTAAAACAATATTTATTAATTACTGAGAAAATAATCAAGAATTAATGCATAAATATACGCGAGTATAATTAATAATACAATATTAAATATCCAAAAAGAGAGACTAATTGTAATGCGCAATTGTTGAATGCAACCACTTTCAGTTGCAACACAAGTTCCTTCGCGAGAAAATCGTTTGAAAGCGAGGTATGATATTTCGAGCGTACTTTCGAGGTAACCGCAAAACGCGGGAAGACGGAGCTGTAAATCCACTGCCAAAGTGTTTAGGTGGAATGCCCGAGGCAATCCCAGGCACCAGAAACTGAGTGCCGGAGCAATTATAAGCAACGCCGGAAGTCACCGGTCTCACCATCCTGCCACCGACGCTCCTCGTCGTTCCGTTCGCGTCCGTTGTTCCCACCTCTCGCATACCCTCTGACACTTTTCACCCTCTTCTACGCCTCTGCGATGCCCTCCGCGCCATCGTACCCGGGGGGTATTTTGTCACCACTGTAATTATATTTCTCTCCCTTCGACTGATTCCCCGGCTGCCCGCGTTGCGAAAATATCAATACTATCGTTAGCCGACAAAACGACTCGGGCCACAGTCACAGGAAGTGACGTCGTTCACACATAGTGTGCGCCGAGATGAAACGGTCGATGGTTATCGCGTGTGTAAGATGCCTATTTCACGATGGCTGATTTATAGAACTTGTATATTTAAATTGCAATATAAACATCTTTGCAACTTTTTGCGAATTTAATGAGAGAGAGAGAGAAAGAATTAATTTTATTATAAAGCAACAACAATTTATTGGTACAAGAACACGAACGTTACAGTGTAGAACGTGTATGGAAATAGTGTAATGATATTAGTATTTGCAATATAATACGCTCGATTATATTCAAAGTACCATTAAATCTCAGCGCAGCGTAACGCACGTGAATTGTGCAAACAGATCGATCACAATGACATAATTAACCCTAAATGGGAAGGGTTACGACTTGAATAGCTAAGGGTCCCGGTGCTGATGCTTCTACAGAATCCCTAAATACTTGTCGGCAAACGTTTCTAGATCGAATTTGCATCTCAGTTAGCAAATATCCGCATTGTTCCCTTCCAAGGAATGTTTCTAATCGAATCGAAAGAACACTGGTACGCGTACATCCAAAAATGTACGTTATATATAATCGAATGCTCGCTTATATATTAACTTAACTCTTTTTAACTTAACTATTACCATAGCTACATTTTCTTCAATGTATTTTTGCAAAATACAGAGAGAAAGCTGTCATTTTCTTCGCCCATCTAAAACAACCAGACCATAAAGAGCACCATAAAGAGAACTAAAGATCGATGAACACAGTTAACTATGATTGACGATGAGCAAAAGTACGCACGGCAAATCCTTGGGGAGTCGCTCTTCTCATTTTCCGCATTACGACAATCTGTGTGATCCGTTCTAACACCACGGAATAAACACGTTAAAGTTTCATGAACTGATCTTCGATAAAACACGGAAGCGAGCTTACCCGGGGCTATTCAACGTCTGATAATAACGTACAATGCGCGACGATCCGATCTTCTTCATCACGTATATTTCCCAAATGTACTCATAGCTTTTTTATATCTTTTTTTTTCTCTTCGTTCATTACGTTAGATGCCGCCGGAAGCAATCTAGCGATGACGAGTTGAAAAATCCGTCGATATCTTCGCGAAAGCGATGAAGCGCGAACGAACGAAAATCCTGAAACCTGACATAGCGTGGGTAAACGAGAATAGGGCGCGACGATAAGGAAGATCCGTATAAAGAAATCCATCGACCACGGAATTTATCATCGGAATCTTTTCATGGCGTTTGTTCGTACGACACGGCAGGTTTTCTCGAGAAGTATAGAAACGCTAATGGAATTCGTTGCGTTACCATTGATGGTCGCGAAAAAGTGCTTGTCTAATGAATCGTAATCGTCATGAATCAAAATAATCGAGAGTGAATTTTCAGAATTTTCGAGTTTTGAAGGAAAGACATAAGGTATCATTATCTCACAATTTAAAGATTAAAACCGGAAGTCTGGAAGTCTTTCGTCTTTATTTAAGAGAACCGCATGTCCCTCGATACCTTCGATGTACTTTGGCCCTCGATCGGATAGAAACGGCTATCGAAGGACTACGGGTCTTTTTGTCGTATCTGCAGCCCTTTGGAGGGTCACGAAGGGTCCAGTAGGTTGCTCAAAGAGAACGCAACTCGCTCGAAGTACGAGGAGCTCCGTCATTGTAGAAACCGAGTACTAGCAATAAGACAGACTAAGGATCGGCAACGGTCCCTAATCATCCGCCTTTCTTATAGGCTTGCTTCATCTTTCTCGCATCTCTTCTCATTCTTTTATTGAACAGTTGACAAAGCTTTTTTAACCATAATCTCTTTATAAAGAAATATAGTAATACGAAAAATATAATGATATATAATACAGCTACGAATATATAAATATATAAATAAATATTTTAAAAGTGTAAGAACGCGTATATCTCGCGTATAATTTTTTTATATTTATTTCTATATCTTCTACTGTGCAAAACATCGTCTACATCTGTTTCAAAGTTTCTGCAACCAACATCTCCTTCAACTTCTACGTTCTTGACAATCTGCAAGGGCTAGAACCCCGAGAAGATCCTCTTTCATACCATTCAATTAGAGCGAGTGCCACGCCAAGAATAGAACTTACAATCTTGAAACTTTGACTTCGTGATCTTGCCGACGTGTCTCCGCCAATAAATAGACTCTGTCGGACATGCGATTTCAAGTGCGTGTGTTAAACGGAGTCACTAAACTTGCACCGGAATGAGAAAGGACGTCGGACCGCTTAAACGTATCGTCTCTCAACTCCACTCTCCAAGGCAGCCCTCTGGGTAAAAGTTTAAATAGCACTCGAAATGAAACGCACGGATTCCCTACAATGAAACTTTACGGCCGTGAAAATTGCTCTCTCGGCGCAAAAAATAATTTTTTACGTAAAAAAAAACTGTTTCTTATAATTCATTCCTTTTATTCTTCAAATTATTCAAATTATTAAACAATAGATTGTATAAAAGTTCTAAATTTTTTTAATTTACAATAAAAAGCGAAATAAATTGGCTAATTGCGATAACTAAAATTATAATTTCATTTAAAATGAGCGAAAATATTTTGCTAAATCCTATTATTAATAAAAAATATCAGAAATTTATTTGATAAATCCGTTTTCATACACACACACACACACACAAAATCTATACCGAATGTCAATAAAAAATCATAGACACAAGTAATTTAAATAATCTACAATAATTCGCGTCAGTGAGTTGTGGGAAGCTGCAAACAGCACAAAAGAGCGCCGAATCGATGCATCGATTGCCGTACAGGTATCTGTACATACGTACATACGATTTTCCATAATCTTAGCCCTCTTCCGAATCTATTGCTCGCGCTCGCATAGTCACGCCGTGATTGTTCCGCTGGTTTCCCTGTTGGGATAAACGTTGTCCCCTCCTTGTTACCCCTTATCGTATGATGGAGAGAAAGGGTCCCTGTCGCGGCGCGGGAATGGAACCCCATCGCCTAAGGGGCTGCTAATTGATTTTAGAAGTTCCTTCTTGGGACTACCCTGCTGCAACATCATAGAAGCCCCTTCGATGAGAGTTTTCGGAAAAGGCGCGCTACCGCGCCACAGTGAAAACGTCCTGGTTCCTAAGTCGTCTTGGAGATTCTCTGAGAGAACGGGCGTCGCACCCGACCGCCCTTGTTTCTTGTTAAACGGAGCTCAACGCGACGACCCTCGACCCTCTTCATCTCGGAACGTTTTAAATCGAAGCTTTTCGCTTTTTCGTAACAAGTCGCTGCCGGATTTCTGCATGTGTCAGAAATCCTGTTAATGCCGACTACTTCATTTTCAAATAGTCAACTGTATATAACAATCTCTCTGCGAGAGAGAAAGAGAGAGAGAGAAAATTATAATTTATATGATACTATATCTCCAAAAAATTATATTTCTCTCTCTGTGATTAATTTATATAAACAAATAAATATTCATTTATTATATAAATGGATTAAAAATATATGGAAAAGAGAGAAAGATGATGCTGAAACGTTAATTAAGACAAAATGCAAAACTTTGTCAGTATTCGAACGACTCGCGTCACGAACTCGTAATAAATAGAGGAAGGGATACACATGCGAGTCATAATCAGCGTAGCGCGACAACAATATAGCCCTCAAGGCTGAGATTCTCCATGTTTGCTTCACCCTGCTGCTTCTTCGTTGTAGCGCTCGCGCCGACATCCATCCTCTTTTTTCCGGCAGCCTTTATCCGTGTGCGACGCTCGAGCACTCGCACAATGAGTTTCCGGTTTATTAAAATCCCGCCTACCCGCGACTTGCTCGTCACGATCAGTCGCAGACAGCAGTCTAAAACGAATCCGCGTTCCTGCATTTCGCTCGTCTGGTCGAACAATGCTTCGTGAAGTGTCACGCGAGGCTGCATCTCGGCACAACATCTTCTTTTTTTTCCATTTCGCGCAAAGCCCGACGCGACGCAAGCAAAAACACGGAATTGCGAGCGTAATAATCACAGTATCTTCTGTTGCATAATTCGTGTTTCTAACCACACACCGCCGCGACACAGAGTAAATTGCATGCAACACGAGATATATCCAAAACTCTCGAGATTCGAGTGTATGCAATGCATACGTTTCGTGATACGTATGTCTGATAATGAGTTACAGACAAATTGAGTGACTTCGTATAACTCTGAGACAACTATCAAAGTTTTACCAAACGATCATTCCGTGGCTTTAGATCGAATGTATCCTCTGATTCGTAATAGAATCAACGTTGTCGCAAGGAGGTTTCTATCACAAAGTCGCGCCAAGACTTGGGATAAACCCTTCGCGTTATCGCGTCTTCGCACTTCGACGAGCACAAGGGCTAAATCCTTCGAGGCCGTGTCGCGCAAACAAAAACACAAACTCGCGCCAAGGAAGCCAACCTCGTTAATAACTCGCGGTACATTTGACGCGCTTCGTTTCCGGTGACATTAGCCGACGTTGATCTGGATTAAAACGGGGCCTTCGTCGTTAACGACGGTTGACTCTTATCTGGATGAGCCTTCATCTTTTTCGTTTGGTAGAGGATTATGCGACCAAGTCAATTTTAATGCGCGCACCGCATCGCATTTTTATCTTTCGATCGCCATTATCGCTTATTTAAATTATATCGAGATAAGATTAATGTATTTTGCTAAATTTATTTTAACTTATACATCAGGATAATGAGATGTGATGATTCGAAAGTAGATATCACAAATAGCTTTAAGCTTTTTGTTATTTAACTTTAAGCTAAATTTAAAAAAAATAATTTATATTATAACTCTTTATCACATGTTTATTGCGTTAATTAAATATTCTCGATGCATTTATTGCCTATCGCTGCTGATAAATTCCATCTGCGCGATTTGATTGACGATACGATCTCCGGATTTTCACAAGATCGATATCATTATTTAGAAATTAACACTCATCCATCTCAATTAACGATCTACACATTGTAGCATGCACGGTACATAGTTGTACTGTGCATGCTTCCGATATCGCTTAATCTGAGTTTACTCTCCAGGCGCTTTACAGATGATCGTCGGTAGTTTACAAACCTGTGGGAGATTACGGTGAGACTTTCTATCTAGTCGGTTGTACGAGGCCAATTTGGGATTGGTAAGTATGACAAACGTTTGCGACGGACTACAAAATAAAGAGGGTTTCTCGAGGATTATGCGCAAATGAGTGACATTTTTTAGGGCTTTACAGTTACCGTCAGAAGCAGATGGTAAGAATACCACGCTGCTACTTCGTTCGTAATGAATATTAAAGAAGAGTCATTGCCACAGCATTATAAACTCGAAATATTATATTTCGTGAATAAAAAAAGTAATGTGGTTAAAATACATATATATATA